>NC_085024.1:17509747-17880245 GCF_963692335.1 Osmerus eperlanus
GTGTGTGTGGAAACATCCCTGAATTACTCAGTGTTTTCTATTCTAAGTTGTCTTCCCGACAGACACACAATAAGGCCACCGCCCCCACACAGCTTCATTTGGTCGCATAGTCTTCTTACTCAGTTCCATTATGCTAGTATTGATTGTGCTGAAATTAAATCTAGGCCCCCGATGGTGCCAGAGTAAACAATCTAAATTCAACAAAACACCTTTTCAAACCTTGCCCCTTCCTTCAAAGAACCAACCGGAGGAACAATTAGATTTTAGATTTAGATTAGAATGAGATTTTTTTTTTTTTTTTGGGGGGGGGGAGTCATACTTTATATAGCCTGTATTACAGTATCATGTCTATGTCACTCTAAAACTTAAAGGTAAAGCTAGGTTGGTTAGGGTTTAAAGGAACTGAACCTGAACTTTGACCTCACTTCCTGAGAGCCATGCTAGCTAAGGATGTCTCTGCTTTAAAAGCTTAAGTTTCACTTTAAGGTTTTGTTGACATTGATTCTTTGAGAAAACATTGTTGTGCATAATCAAGACATATTTAGGCTCTGAAATGGCATTTGAGAGGTAAGGCCTAACGTATTACACTCACAGCCCCTCACTCAAAGACCTTTGTCTTTGTAGCATTCTCTTCTACAAGCCAATTTACGTAAGCTTCCTGGCTCTCTGAAGTAGTTTGATTCCCCTCTGAGCTAGAAAAGTATGAAAAGTCAGACTTTTCCAAACATTGTAAGTTGTATCTCATTAGATTGGTTCACTAAGACGGGGCTTCATCTCCACCCACTCTGTTGTCTGAACGAGTATGAGACTCAGCTGAGCAGGAATCAGTCTGAAGGACTCTCCATTAATAACTGAACAAAGCACTCCTGCAAACAAATTGACAAACTTGGTGGGCAAAATAGGTGTGAAATGTTTGAGGCCATGAAATCTACTTTGTCGGAGAGTGGCCTCTCACTACATGGATGGAAGAAGCTGTATTGACAAAGCAGCTCTCCAGATAAGGTCATGCAGCAGTATTTAAACTCACAGCACCTAGAGTGCTTTTGGCATGTTTATCATACTGTGAAAGTAGTTTGTTTCAGAAGCTATTCCTCAGACATGTGCATTTCACTCTATTTCAAGATTCATCGAACACACTTACTTGTCACATCGATAGTTTTGTACAATTCTTAAGTAGAATGAAGGCATAAAAAAAACAATTCTAAGCAAGCCCTAAATGACTCACGGCCTTTTACATGTAAAAGATTGATACAGGTGGTGCACATGTTCTGTTTTGAATTTCTTGGGAAATATATCTCACTTGTGCATGGATTAATGATTACAGATCCATATTGGAATAGACTCAACATCGAAATTGTTACATTGTGCCTACGACATAGTTTCCATGGATTCATTCATAGTGGCGGGATGTTAGTTTCCATGACAATTTGCCACCTGTTGCTTGACGTAGCCTCCCATCTGTTTGGGAGATTGAGGTGTATGGGGCCGATTAGATGAAGAACTAATTACTTTTGAAGAGGATGTGAGTGATATCCTCATTCATTAATGAAGGCTCTGTCTCAGGGCCTCTTTCATTAGCTTTTCAGGGCTGTCAATGTATTTGTAATCATTAATATTCACATTTTTGCAATGTACAAATATGTCTTAAATGCTGATGCTTCCCTACAGAAACGTTTTAGTAAGATGGAAACATTGTTATCAAGTTTAAACTTGAGTGAAAAAATGCTGTTTTCCCAAACATGTGCTTGAATTATATCACATTACTGAACAACTGAATGCCATTTTTGATGTGCGATAATAGTACACATTATAAGATTAAAGTTAGTATGCAGTTTCCATCATTGTATTTCAGGGCCTCCATTTTAAATCAGACTTTTGTTTTCCACAGTTACTTAATATAACAGAACCAACAAAATGTATGAATATGTTATGTATGATATTCATGACACATGCTTAGCTTTATGAAAATCCCCCAAATTATTGTGTTTATTCATTGAATTTGTTATTGACTCTCAACTAATGACATTAATAAATATTTCACATCATTTATGCTATGAATACACTGGCAAACAAGTTGTTCTGAATTTGACAGAATGCCAGGAATCCATGTAAGACTAACCAAATCAAATCAAATCAAAATGTTTTTGTATAGCCCTTTTTACACGCAAGCATGTCACAGAGGGCTTCCCATACGCCCATAGAACTGCCCCTCAACCAACCTAAACCCTCAAGGACTAACTGTTAATTATGCAACCCACATCACAGATGTCACAGTTTTTGAGGTGAGGCTTGCACTGGAGACTTTAGATAACAGGTGATGTACATCACAGCTCAGTGTACAGCTCTCACTCTCATGTATAAACGACCCATGTAACATACCGGTTTACTATGTCACGCACTCTGGCAGTAATTATGGAGGAACTATGGCCCTTACATGAAATGTTTAATTTGGTGATTCTAAAGGAATGTTAGGGGCCCGAAGTTGTTAGTGTGTCATTACATGTCATTACATGTACTGTATCCAACACAAACAAAAGTAACACATGCTCATCCAAGCAATGTCAAGTATGTGCCTATACCCCTCTCCATCCTCCCATAACAAACTGAACTGGAACCCGCTCTGCTAACAAACAGATTTAAACATGTAACACATGTACTGTAATTGAGTCTTGCCATTGGTTGAAAAACCGTACGTCAATGGATTCGGCATGGGCATTGAGGAACAACCTGCTCATTTAACACTGCTTGTCTCTCAAGAGCCGTCTCCAGGCAACAGCCCTGTCAGCGGATATGCATGGACAAAAACCCGTGCAGAGAGTTCCTGTCAAGCAAATGTGATGGAGGTAGACTTAATTCCAGGGAGTCCTTTACCTGCAATTTATAAACCTTTTACTGGCTGAGAAAATAACAGGTAGTTTTTCTTCCATCAAGACGCCAGGCACCTTTTTTATGCCCTGTTACAAAATACAGAGCCAAGTCTGCAGATGAACTCTCCGTGCTTCTCTGCTCTTTCATGGAGGCTTACCCGAGTTAGTTTGGAGATTGAGCGTTTCAGGGCATGCATATGTATGTGGAGATTTACTAAGAGACAGCCTTAAATGCACTGTCTAGACGGAGCAAGCACAATTGCATTCATATTTGGCATTCTTGCCCATTCCATGTGCCCAACAAAACCAGAGACTAAACATCTGATCAGTATTCAAGCTATGGAGAGGTGTGGTCTCTTGATGGCTGACTGCAAACGCCTTCCAGGATGCCCTATGTCCCAATTTTCACTTGTAAGCTGTCATATAGCTGACATGGCCTGTCATAACGTAAAACATGCTTACAGTTCCTCTGTACCACATTTCCCCTCCGAATTATGACTGGGTGCAGTGGTTTTATTAAAGATGATTAGCATGTGTCATGTATCATTATGCTGAAAAGGGAACAGGACCAGTGTGTTCTGTACCCACTTTAGGTGTTATCCAAGCACCCACGCTACAAAGTCACATGGCCAGTGCGCAACTGTGACTTGTGACTTGTGCGTCTTTGTGTACGAGCACGTATGCATGCATGTGTCAGTCTCCAAGCAAATGTGTACTGTAGGGGTCAGAGTTTGTGTCAGTGGGTGTAAGCAAATCTGAAATCTGTACGTGTGTATGAGTGAATGAGGGAGTAGGGGCACCAGCAGGTCTCTTGCACGATGACTCATTAGTTGGGTAATTAGGGCACAAGGTTGTGCCCCCAAGGCTCTACAGAGCAGTACTGTGAGCCAGGACTACTAATGACGAGTTGCGGCCGAGAGCTGTGTGGGGGTTCTGGGGAGGGGGGAGTGGAGAGACTGGCCCCATGTTGGAAGCAAGAGGGTAGACAGTTACAAGAATAAAGGTAGAAGAAAGAGCAGGGGGGGGGGGGAGACAGGGAGAGGGTGGGAATAGATGGAGGTGGAAAGGGAACGCAGGGGGGAAAGAGAGGAGGTAAAAGAAAGGGAGGTGGGAACAGGGGAGCTGCTGGCATTTCCATTTTCAGTGTCACAGCTAATGACACAGCAACAAGGTACAGCGAGAGAGAGGTCCATAGGTGGTCCTCAGAAGGGAGAGAGGGTTCAGGGGAGTCAAAGGACATTTTACAGTAATTGGATTTAAATAAGGATAGCACTGCTCTGGAAAGATAATCATTGGGTAGATGTTCATGTTATTGTGGCCTAATGTTGCCAATTAGGATAATATGATAAAACTACCTAGTACTTAGAAAGGGTAAAGGAAGGGTTTAGGACGTTTCACTGGGTTCATGTAAAAAAACTAAGGCGGTTATTAGGTTACACAGTCACAGCCACAACCTTGTAACATAGGCAGGTACCCTACTCAAGTTGCAAGATTGCAGTTGTTGTTTCCAGTACATGATTACATGATCCTGCTTTGCCACACATTGCCACATCCTGAAGTTAAAGCAACACTGACTTTTAAAATGTTTACGAAACATTCTCTCGATCTCTACATTGCTCAAAGAGATAGAGCATTTAATATCAATATGAGACAGTGGCTGAGCCTAGTGCAAATGTAGTAATAAACTCATAACATAAACAGACTTCAGTAATAATAATGGTGAGATAGAATGATACCCAAGTACAGATAGCAGATGAATGAATCGGAAGCTCTTTTCCTGCTAGCCCCAGTTATCTAATTTATTGCTGATTTTTTTTTTTCCTCTCTCAAGGTTCATGCAAATCGTATTGAAGCGTGTCCCCTCCCGGCAGAGCACTGTGTGTTTGCTCAGCCCCCGTGCTCCAATATCTCAGCTTATTAATTTCATATTTACTCATTTCTTTTTCAAACACATTGACTGATGGAGACGAAGGGGCTTTAGATCGACTCTGCTTACATGACGAAGGCAAGAGTGGAAGGTTTCATAACAGATGTAAGATTCAAAACTCTGTACAGGGAGAGTTTTGGCATGGTAGTAATGTGGTTGTCATCAAAACAATCTGATCTTAACAAGCATAAACAAACATACTTATGCACACTTTTATTGTCACTCAGGTTGTTATAATCTAACATATTTCTATGTATGTCTTTTTGTTCAAACTATAGAGCATACAGTATCACAGCATGCTACTGTATGCTTGCTGTGCAGTTTAGTACAGACATTAGTAATCTCTACTAAATGGATGCATTTTACCACTTGCACTTTTTCATCTCACAGATGAAACTGTGGTATGGATTCCTTTACAAGTTTCCCACATTTTGGTTTCCTTCTTGTTGTTACATAGGAGTCTTTGTTTGATGGGTCTGTGTTAACACAATTTTCCAGAAAACCAATTTGTTGGTTGTCAGCCAGGAGCCTTCTTTCTCATGATTTGTCACAGCATGATTTGTTCTTGTTTCTTTCTGATGCAAGCAAAATGTTTCTGAGTGAATCAAAACATGGGCAGAAATAATTGTCTTTCTATTTCCTGATAAGGTTACCTACTGAAGACCGCTTGTCCAGATGGTCATATGCTTTACAAAGATCCTCACATTTTGAGGACATTGGACATTAGACACAGTATAGGCTGAGTATGCTATACAGGAGCTAATCTGTAATATCTACCTTCAAAGCAATTTTCCCAGATCTTGTTGCTGCGTCAACACTTCCGCCACATCTCAAGATTTCACATAACTTGGTAATAACAAGATGTAAGGAGGAGGATACACATGATAAAAATTGGATTTCTACAAGCTTTTGGAAGAAACATTCGGCCACTTATTCCCAATGGGTGTTTTCCCATTGGTCCCTGATAAAAATAATTGTATTTGCTGTTGACCAATCTAACCAGAAGAGTTCAGAGCAGAAGTAAAGAGTGTTTTAAACTTGTGCTGATAATCACCATTTCACAGACCAGGCAAATACAGCATCCAGTCCCTGGGGAAAGAACTGGATGTTTATGCATCCTCCAAAAAAGAGGAAACTAAAATCACAGATCACACATTATGTCCAAAGGCAGCTTGTGGGGAAGAAGAAATACAACCGTTCCACCATTTTGAAATGGTTGGCCTATTTCTTTGTGTTAATTCTTCCATGCCTTGTTAACTCCCGGAGCTCATGTTGTGGCCGTTTAGGACAGAGTGTGATTGAGAAATTCTTAAAATATATTTTTAGCAAACCAGTCTCTGGCCTGAGGGGACAGAGCCGTTCAAAGCCGTTTCACAATGGGCCGTTGGATCCATGCCCAGGAGAGTCCTGACTGAATCAGCTTTATTCCGCTTCACAATGTTGCTTTCTAATTGGCAGTGGGAGCCTTGTTCCATTACCACCTTTCCTCTTTTGGTATCCTGGTGATAGACTGTCTAAATATGCAACAATATAGTGTTAAAGTAATTACAGCCAGGCTTTGATTTTACAGACTGATTTTAGTTGCCCATGTCTACTTTATTTAAGACTGGGCACATCTTCCATACTAAGGCTTAATGTCCCTGTGATCAATGTACAGTAGATGAAGTGTTTACAACCTTTCAACCTTGTTATTTCATTACTATGAACTATGAACACAAGAGGAGCTCCCTGAGTCCCCAGTCATAAACTACCATCACTGCTAATGTTTTTTTTATATGGCAGGTGATATGATAAATGAAAGTCAGTGTCAATAGCATATTTTCTGTAATGGAGGAAAGCCTGCCAGTACAGTAACACTGTAAATCTATAGACAAACAATACATATATATGCAGTATATACTTAGATACATTCGTGAAGTATACCTATACTATATGTACATATACACAGCAATTCTGGCCCCAGCATGACCTCCCATATGTCCACAGTTTCCATGGACCATTTCTCTCTCTCTAATCCTGATTCTATGGTCAAAAGTGACAGACCTTGCACTGCAATCTCTCCCTCTTGGCGGTTTCCCACACACCACAGCTGTTTGGACTGGTTTAAATGCCGCTCTCACTGTGGATTCTGAAAGCTCAGCCGTCAATCGACCGGGGACCAGGTTCCCCCACCCATTCGCTGGCTCTTCTCTCTCCCTTTTCTTTCTCTCAGAGAGATCCTCATTAGCATACATTCTGTTTTGATTGGCTGGCCAGGACAGGAGCTCTATGTGTGCTTGTTGTTGCACAGCTGGGTGATTCTGAAGTGAGGATGACACTCTGTCTCTGACACTGTTTTGCATGGCTTGGCTTGGGCTGTCGAGATAGCATTGAAGACCAACATTTCATAACAATAATAAAGAACACCTCTTTATTCTTTTCTATCCATGTAAAATACCTGGTTATTCAGCAAGTGTAGGTTATTGCTCCCAACCATGTACAGTAGCCTACATTTTCAGGGAAGTTTAGTTAAGGGATGTTAGTTTCCTCCAGGATCACAAATGACTCTTATTGAGAGACTTGTTGCTCTTGTTGGTTAGTCGTAACTGATTTAAATTCTTGTACTCGCTGTGAAATATATTATTGTTGCTTGCTTTTCTACAGGTACACTCTTGCACTTTGAGGTTCATGTTGTTTAATTGTGACTTAACAACATGCTCTTGTGGTTCTGGCCTTTGGCACTTATTTGTTTTTTCACAATGTATGCTTCATGTTTTGGTTACCAGCAATGTTTGGGGCGTTGTTATGATCAGTGACCTACGCACTTTTGTAAAGCTCTATCTTGGAAGTCACTTTGGATAAAAGTCTGCTAAATGAATAAATGTAAATGTAAGGGAAGGGAAGGGAATGTAGCATTAAAGCTCTAATATTTTCTAGAGTTTAAAACATATTCTTAAATGGATTCTGATTTGGGGGTGTTTACTTCCCTTGCAAATCATTTCATTTTGTCTTTGAAACTTGTACTGTTGGTGAAAAATATAAAGGCTTTTTCAAAAAATATTTTTGGTTGCATTCAAGTTTGGGTCTGGTTAGCCCTTTGTAGTCCATACATGTACGCAAATGTCTTGTCTTTTTGGTTTGTCATTGTAGCTCCACACTGATTCAGTTGCCTGTGTTTAACATTCTCCAAGATAATGACGTGCCTAATCCATCCCTCCTGTCTTCTTTTTAAGATGGCACATCCACCCTGCGCCTCGTTTCAGTGAGGGAACTTCCCTCCCAGCTCCAAGACCTCTACCAGCAAGGCTTTGTACTGGCAGCAGTCCACCCTTTCATCCATCCCTGTGGACCTGACACAACCAGCACCCAGCATCAACTGTACCGGGCTGTACTTTCTCGACTCAACGAGGGGTATGAATGTTGTTAATACTAAAAAGATGAATACAATTTGTTTATATTTTGTAGTGCAAAAGAAAGTCATTAAATCGCAGAAACAGGAACGAGGGGGCAGAGTTAAGAGATCAGATGTTGGCATGTGAGAAGTGACATTATTAGTTTTTAATTTACATTTTGGACGAACATGTAAATGTGACATTTGATCTTAAACATCTGTGTTAAGAGATTTGGGAATTAATCAGTGTAGATTTGGACCAAGCAAGCTGAAAATGACAGTTGTTTCTGGAAATGAGTCAGCAATAATCTCATCCCAAGCCTCTGATGCCCTGGCCAAAAGCTGCTCATGGTCCAAAGTCACATCTGCCCCCTGCATCTGCCCTCCACACCCTACCCAAGTGCCTCCAGGCATTGCATGGAAGGTGGGTATCAGATTGGTCAGGGCATATTTTCCAGCTCCAAGGGTAGGTGAAGGGCATTGTGGGGCAGTGGAGGATGGTAAAGGATGAGTGGCCAAGCAGTTCCACATGAAGCTTTCACCAGCTAGCTTTTCTGAAGGAACTGCGGTTTCATGCCTCTTTACTGGGAGTGTTTGGCCATATGGGTGAAGTGTGTGTGTGGTCGTGTGTATTTGTATGTGTCTGTCTGTGTATGTGTGTGTACTGTATGTGTATGTATTCATCTGGTGGTTTGGTGAAAAACCACTTGTGACTATACCCAAGATATGTTACATGTTCAGCATTTGAACCTCTCACCCCCCCTTCTCATCCATGTTTCATGGCCTGTGTGTGTGTCTGTGAGTGTGTGTGTCTGAACGCAGCAGAGGTCTGCTGGGAGGGGAGCCTGGTCTTTGTAGTGAATCTACAGCTGCAGACCCATAAAACAGATTATGTTTAAGATTACCTCCTTCTGAATTTCATGTCCAGGAATTTACCTCAAATTCCTTTAAATTATTCTGTAAATTTCATAGACGAGTAATTATAGACCAGTTCCTCAGAATGTTGTGGATTTAAGATAATTTCTTATCTTTTGATTGTGTGTGCCTGATTGCTTTATAAATGCACCCTTCAAGTGTCTCCTGTTCTGTTGGTCAATAACGTGCTTCCATTGACGAAGGATATCCCACCTCTCCACACACAGAAACATTCATAAACACAGTGTTTGGTCAATGAACTTGTGTCTGGACAAAGGAAGATAAACAAGTTATTGATTCTGTGTGTCACAACATGGATGAATGAGCAGCAGCCAGGCTGCCTTCCCTCTTGAGAGGAAGAATCCGTGAGAGAAAGTAGGCAGTGGCTGGATGTCGAGGAAAGAGGGAAAGAAGATCACAGCCGGGGTGTGAAGAGAGAGGCACAGAAGGAGAAAGAGAATGAAAAGGCGAGAGGGGGTGCCATCCTTTGATGACTCTGACCAAGCCCAAGCCCGCTTTATCTCAGCGTCTGTCAACGTGAAGACGGCTGCTCACATCAGCAGCAGCCTCGGGGGATGAAATCGGGAGAAATAAAACAAATCAAATGTGGAGCATCTCCACTTCCTGTCACTTTGTCAGTCCCCGTGAATCAAAAGGAAGAATAGAGAGGGAGAGAAAATGCGGATGAAAGCTTGACGGTGCACCCGTTCATCACGCTCTGAAAACAAACAGACCCCAAAGTGTCCTCTGTGCTTGACGGTGCTCTGCGAGTCAACCAGAGACAACAGAGACCGAGAGGGAGGGGAGGGGGAGAGCGGGAAAGGAGAGAGAAACAGAGATGGAGAGACGGAAATAAATAAGGAAGGAGAAAGCCAAAACAACAGCTAGGTTCTGCTTAGCAGCTGGATCAGTCAGTGTTTAGTATGCACACAGTTTCTTTGGATACAGTCCCAGCCAAATCTCTACAGTATTAGCCTGAATTCTAAAGCCAAATGAAGAATGATATATCCATACCGTAGGGTGACATTACAGGAGATTAAATAGAGCACCGAATCCACGGACCATGTAGGCTACATTAAGCTGAGCGCCATTGGTACATGTTTAACACTGTCACCTGCATGGTATACAGGGTTAAGTGCACCAGAATTTTAAACGTGCAACAGGCTTGACTGTGATTTGTTATTGGTGGCAATCAGAGCCAGGTAGAACTCTGCAATGCAAACGGAATGGATTGGACCGTTTGTAACGTTAATGTCAACTGTCAAATTTCCCAAAGTTCAATTTGGTTGAGGCAAAGCCAGGTTACTGTTCAGTAAGCAACGTCTGATAGGATATATTCATCATTATTGGGTAATTGTAAAGCTCACGCGTGCTCAAGGAGTGGTATCAACCAGAAACCATTAGAGGAGATTTGCTCCAGTTAAATTATTCATGACTCCATGAAAAGCTGACATTAAGAAAGATGTTCAATGTTTTTAAAGCCAGGGATATAAGATTACTAAATACAGGTTGGGTGACTCCCTACTGAGGTGTTGTCATGGTGATTGATGATTTTAAGTGTCCATCATGTAAAGTCTTTCTTGAGATGTCCCTGTAGCCTATTCAGATCTAGTCAAAGGATCTCTTACACTGCTTGTTTACTGTATGTACTGTATTTTAGTCTATTTTTTACTCTTTTAATAATTCAACACAAAGCCCCAACTGGTGCCAAATGGTTCCCTTGTGCTACCTGTTCTAGTAAATATCAAAGAAGCAAACAAGACATTATATCAGAAGAAAAGTAACTAAAAACAGCATTTTGTGCTTACTGGGGATGGGGACAATCACGATTCTGTTCTTTGAGGATGTGCTGCCTACAGACAGTAGCCCATGTGAACTGTACTGTAGGTCGTCCGGCTGATTGGAACCTACAGGAAATTGTACAGATTCTTATAAAGATCAGAAAATCTTTGCTAGAGTAATTTGTAGAAGGGAAGAATATTCTTAAGAATATTCTCATCCATGAATTAGTAGCCTGTCACATGGTATGTCCCAATATTAGTATATTGGCAGTGAACATATATCAGATTTGAGGCCAAACAGTCTTTGTGAGAATGGGTTGTAAACAAATATGAACACAATAGTTTCCTCTCAAGCTGCCATCTCAACCGAACTTCTCCCACAGAGCTGTATAATTTCTAGTCTTGGCAGTGGATGGGTGGTCCAGCAGGTGTTGACCCAGAAGGAGACTGGAGGCAAGCAGGCGTTTGACACTCGCTCGAGCCACATGAGGCCCTTCAGTACAGACAGCCAGAGCTGTGGGCTGAATGTAAGTGACTGACTCACACTGAGAAGATGGACTGCAGGTGATGGTGCTATTTTTAAAAGGGAGCGCATGGCTTGCCTGAAGGACACAGAGATGCACTCTTTGAGATGTTTGTTCGCTTTGTGTTTGGTCTTTCGCGAAAGATATGAGCCTGCCTCAAGCATATCTGAGGTAGTTAGAAATATTTGTCTGCAGATAGGTGGCTGGAATAGATTCTACTGTTCTGCCTGTTATTTAGAATTGTTAGTGCTGTAAAGAGTGCTTCAGTTTTTATAACAAGCATTAGCAATGTGCATTCAAGGTCTATATTTGGAATGGCGTTATATATTTGGCAGTGTTTGCATCTGTCTTGATCCAGGGTAGTGGTGAAGTGTGAATGGTGACAGTGACAATGGACATGGTTGCTTTTGTGACTGAGAAATTAGTAATTATATTTCATCCTGCTGTGCATTAAAGATACAACAACAGAGCAGAACTGGCATGTGATCATTTTCAATCTCACCCATACACCTTAGCAATACATACACATTTTAACACACACGTATTAAAAAATGGTCACATTCCTCTTGTCAACAGGATGAGAAGCAGAGAGAGAGAAATAGAATATGGTATTAGCCTCCTCAGGGGTAGCTAAGGGATTTCCTCTGGAAAAAAATAGAAAAAATTAATAACAATATAAATAGATTATTTTCGATCACTATCCTGATATAGGTTGAGTGGGAAAACAAGACTAAATTTGCATTGACTTTCTTATTGTATTGCATCATTGAGTGCATCTCTATGCAGATTATATGACTCCATAAGTATAAATGTTTCTCCCGTATACTCACAACAAGGCAAAGATTATACAAACAAAATACTTTCAGACTGAAATTATACTTACATTGCCTAGCATTAGACACACGTGATAATGTATCTACATGAATACTCACCAGGTACAGACCAGGTTTAGGCATCATGTTTGGCTAAGGTTAGGTTAACCAAGATGGTTTAGGACAGGTTATAGGACAAAGCTTGATGCAAATCCACAATGTACAATTTGGGCACACATGAACGTATTGTATATAATTAGTTGACAATACTTGTTTGTACAAATGTACACCTCAGTGACTCAGAATATTAATGTGCGTGTAGTGCAGTGACTTTATGTTTGATCTCCTACAACATGATTAGGATGTCAGATTTGCTGGTTCTGATCATCTTCTCTCTCTTTCACTCTCTCTCTCTTGATTTTTCTCTTTCTTTCTTTCTTTCTTTCTTTCTCTCTCTCTCTCTCTCTCTCTCTCTCTCTCTCTCTCTCTCTCTCTCTCTCTCTCTCTCTCTCTCTCTCTCTCTCTCTCTCTCTCTCTCTCTCTCTCTCTCTCTCTCTCTCACTCTCTCTCTCTCTCTCTCTCTGTTTCTCTCTGTGTCTCTCCCCCCTCCCTCTGGTGTTGTCTGTAGAAGTGATAAGAGCCAGTCCCTCCCTGCAGCTTCCTACCGGCTGCAGCTTGAGGAGTGTCTGCCTGGTGACCAGGTGCCCACCCCTGAGCTCATTCAGGGCTACGTAAAGAAAGTAAGTCTTTGGCCACTTATAAAGCCATCCTCATCAAGCCTCCATCAACAGTACATATTTCGATTCTCACTCTGGATGTTAGAGTGAAAGTAGCTTCACAAATCCTGCCAGAGGTATGGACTTCTAAAAGGGAGCCTGATTACAAACAAAGAAAAGTAGAGAATTACAGTTTTTCTGAATTGCTAAAACACTAAAACCCATTGGCTGAACAAAGTTCTCAGTTGCCTGAACTCATGTAGCTAATTGTGCAGTCTGTTGTCAATACCTTAAACCATTTCACATGGTAAAACACAACTTCCAGATCTCACATAGACTTTTCAGCAAAACTCTAAACACATTCTCATTCTCAAAACACATTCTGCACTCTAATGCACATGTCATCCATACTGGTAAACACAAATGGCAACAATCAAATACAAATAGAGAAAACATGTCATTGACAAAACACAACCACTCAAAATTGATTTAACTTGTTTCAAATGATGTGACACAACCAATATAAGCCAGTTCAGAGAGCAAACAGGTTGTTGAAGATGGGAAAATATTGCTTGTGATGTTGACAAATTGCTCTGGCCTGACCCAGCCCAAAGACAAGAAGAAGCACATTGATCACATGTTTACTCCTTAGATTTTTGTCCCTTTTACTGTAGTATTGTATACTGTAGTACAGTGCATTGTAGGCTGTATACTGTACAATGAACAAATTGTATGGCCCTGAACATTGTGCTTTCCATTTGTTACAGTAACAGTACTGACTGCTCAATAGATTTTGATTGGTTGCAGGTTCATATCAACAAAGAACAAGAGTGAGTTGTGAGTAGTGAGATGCAGGGTACAGTACTGTATAGAGGTACAAGGAGGAGAAAGAACAAAAAAAATTGCAAAGAGCAAAGCAGAGTAGTAATTTCTGATACATTTTGAGCTACTATGATAGAACATGTTGTCGTTCATCAAAAGACAATGACGGATAAATATGAAATTTGTTTTGAGGTTACGTAAAAATGTACTTCTCCTTGAGAACTATATGTTTTGAACAATGTGTTTTCAATTTTTTTGTGTATTGTTTACTGACTGCTTGATAGTGTATATCATTTTGATCACTTTGTTTATGATTTGAGAGCAGTGTTTGATTTTGAGCACAGGTAAATCTGTTTTGAGGTGAAAGCTTGATTTTGAGCACAGGTAAAGCTGTTTTGAGGCGAAAGTTTCATTTTGCAAGAGGATTCAGAGGTTTTGTAAATAGTGCTTGAAGATGAGGTTTTGTGTTTACAGTTTTGAGAAAATGGGTGACTGTTTCAAGAATGTGTTTTAGCAATTGTAAAAAACTGTAATAAGGTGTACTCACAAACAAACCAACACTTTTTCCAAATTTGATTTGAGATGTCTGGACTCAAGGGCAAAAAATGCTAATGAACTGTTCATACTTTTAATAACTTTTAATTAAAATATGATATCTTAAAAAAATTAATGTTACCTTCAATTTAAATTGCATGCCTCAAATAAAAGTATGCTTGCAAACCATGTAGTTTTAGTGAGAATAAAGTACTCTCAAAATGTTCCACTCACAATATTGATGCAATTGAAGGCCAACAAGACCTCATTATGTATCTTGGTTATTTATTTAATATTGGATGGGAGAAAGAAGGCACTCTTTATTATTTGAAAGCCATGGAGTGTGGACATGGATCAGCAACACAGTGGCAGTCCAGTCCCAGGGGCGACAGAAAACAATCTCTGCTGGGGATTTCTCCTGACCTTCAGACTCAATACTCCCAAAGCAGTCTGAAATCTAGGAAAATATGAAATATGTTCAATGTAAAAATAGCTTTCCTCATCTTAGATTTTTTTTTACTGTGGGCAGCTGTCATTCTGTAGCGGAAGCAGGTTCAGACAAGACTGTCAGCAGCTATCCGATGTACTGAGACATGACAAAATGAAATGTAACACAAGGAAATTGTATGAATGTAATATAAACAAAAATGTTTACAGTTCATTACCATCACCTGGACAATTGCCTGAACATGCCCAATCTACAGTAAACATAGTGTTACTTCTCTCTCAGTTTTGAGCATTTCAAACCCCAGCCATCACTACAACATCAGTGCTAACCCACATCAACATTATACACAAACGTAAGACAAGAAACTAAATTAACCAGTCCCGACAGCCATACCATCAAATGAGATGTTTACCGTAAGATTATATTTCTTTCCTAAATGGAACCTCTGGGAGGTTCCATTTAGCCTAGATCACTATACATATAACATGCCATCACTGACTGAGCTTTCCTAGATATTGAACAATGCAGCTGGAAACGATGTCACTATTTTCCAATTTCATTTCATACTGAATAACCTACGATATGGCATCTACACTGATTTGATTTTTATTCTCTCTGCATCGGGTGAGAGATAGCCGTGTAGCGCTACTGGCTGGCTCTTGTGAAGAAGTAGTCATAATGGAGAATGGCGCCATTAACATCCCTTGACAGATAACATTTCAGTTTTGCTTGATGGAAAATCTCCAATTGATATAAAATGCCAGATGACAATGAGATGGAGAAATAACTGGCTTGATTGGATGCGGTCTTGAATGCAATCAACTTCGGTTCTATTAGAGTGCTTGATGCCAGGAAGAGAAGAGGGGAGAGGAAGGGAAGGAATTGGAGTGATGTAATTATGCAAGTATTAGATATGAAAACTGTTATACTGTCTATAGTTACCGGAACAAGATTCAGTATTTGCTTTAGTTCTCCCAAGAGCTTTCAACTGTAAGAATATATATCTTAAGAACTAACTCTTCTTTAAGTCAAATGCCCATTATGGAATCACAAGCAAAGCCACTCAGAGTGCAGAAACCACACCGTTTGTTTTAGTCTCTTTCTGAAGCTGCTGCTTGTTCTCTCTTTCCAGCAGATCCAGGATGCGGCTGACCAGGGCATCACATTTGTGGGCTTTATCCAGGAGCCTCGAGGAGCCCCTGCCAACAAGATCCACTTAGAACCAGAAACCCCTTCGCTCTCCCTCCACTCCAGCCCCAGCTCAATGCTCGGCTCCCTAAGCAGCGGAAGCCCCCTAACCCCCAGGAACCATGGAGAACGAAGCTCCCCGGATCAGGAGAACATGGAGGCTCCAAACTCCCCATGTAAGGTGCAGGGGGAGAGCTTGCCTGGGACCCCTGGGATGAGTGGGCTTACTGGGGTGGATGTCAACCATGATGGAGGTTCCTCTCAGGCTGTATCGCCATCCTCAGAAGAACAAAGCCAAGAAGAGATAGAGGAGGACACACTGACACACAACAACAACAAGACAAATACCACAGGACCAAAGGAGAAACCGAGTCTGTATACCAAAAGAAACGGTAAGCCCAAACCAAATGTATTATTGTTTAGAATTCATTTCCCCCAAAAGTTAAACAGGTTAGCATTTGGTCTTGCCTGACTTGTGCTGGTCACCTGAGCATGGACACTTTGGTTATCATTCCCACTTGAAATAGTATGTCTGAGTTGTATGCACTACAATTACTGGGAGTGTAGTCGAAAGATGCAGGTCATGCTAACCAATTTCATGATCTTTTTCCAAGTTAGCGCTGATTAGCATTGTCTGCTATGTTCGTGAAAATTATGGGAGAAGAGAACCTTACTTCCAAAGACGCTTTACAGTAAAACACTTTCTTTAATAGTCTTTCTAGGCTTCATTTATTGAAACCTTTTACGTGTTCTATTGCTTTTGGATTTCAACCTTTTCTAAATTTCTCAAAGTTCTGCAATTGCTGAAAGAAGCATATTATAAAACCAATGTCATGAACAGTACATTTTTATTTCAACATTTCGAAAATTCTTTATTGAAACATTTACACTGCATAGGTAGGACAGAAATGTTCTCCTCAGGAGTGGCACAATACATTATGAGTTTGGAACAGAAATCTTCACTCGGTTTCAAAAAGCCTACTATTAACAATACACCATCACTATTCTAAAGCTCACACTGCCGTGCATAAATCAATTGAAGTTTGGCTTCATATGAGCATTTTGGAATACCAGATGGATGAGCCCACCCACACAGTTTTCCCATCCGTAGATTTTTTTGGGTGTGAAAGCATACGCGTGCAAGGATGTGTGTGAGCGTGTGTGTGCCTATGCACACACCATCGTGAATGTGTGTTTTCGTGTGGGTATGCTCATGTATTCTCTTGGCTTCAGCACCTCGGCCCATCTGGACCCCCCTACCATGTGTTTTGCACTTAGATAATCTCTCATCCCCTACCTCCTTCAGCGTTATCCAATCCTCCTACACTCATCCGCCCTCACGACAACCTTCACCCAGACCCCTCCCCTCCTCATTGCCTCACCAACCCTTTCTCATTCCCAACCCTTCCAACATACTCTCCACCCTGCCTCCCCCTCTCTCCCCTGACATTCCACATCCCCCACACTACCAGCCTGTTATGCCGTGTGATTGTGTGCCTAGTTACCATGTCCCTTGCTTCTAATTCTCTCTGCTGAGATTGACTCCGATTCCCAGTTATGGCTTGCCTGTCCACGGTAATCCTCTTCGTTCTACAGCTGCAGGTGTACACATGCTGTGGTCAAAAGGGGTAAATTGGGTCAACTGCAAACTTTAACCGTAGTCTAAACTGAAGCGGTATCCACAATGCAAATAAGAAGAAATCTATTAAATAGTGCAGCTGTTGATGAGATGTGTCTGGTTGGAGCAATGGTGTCTGATGAGTGGTTAGTGGGAGAGAAGTAAGAAAGAAAGAAAGAAAGAAAGAAAGAAAGAAAGAAAGAAAGAAAGAAAGAAAGAAAGAGAGAGTGAAAAAGAGAAAAAGAGAAAAAAGAGAAAAAGAGAAAAAAATAAGCATTCACATACTTAAATAAGATAACATCCCACAGGATTAGTAAAAGGCAAGAAAATACTTCAGCAGAGTTGATCTTGTCAGTTGGACAGGCATCCATGAGACAAGACTTTGAAGTGACATGTTTGAATGTTGTAATTGCATTCATGCGCTCGTTAACCTGTTAGCTGCTAACGTCAACACGTAGCAGGCCAGAGAAAGTAGCTTCACAAAGACTGTCAGTCATGTAATACCTTTCATGTGAACCTTTAATAGGTCTCAAGATACTTAACCTGAAACATACTGTACTGGATACACTCCACAGTGCTAATGGTATGTATGTGTGCTTTGAGGCCAAACCCCAAGACAAATAACTACATAGCTACTCTAAATTCTATTAGCATGCATGTTTGCATTTGACAGAAAAACAGGCAGGTCTGTGACATTCTATGAATGACCTACTGTCTCTTGTCCAAGGAATTACTAATCAAGTAATTCCTCCTATTACTCCCTGTCCTGTACCAATATCAGGTGAGCCAGCAAAATTGTTCAAGGGTAATAGTTGATTGTATTGGACCTTTACCTAAAATGTAAGCTGGTATCCAGTTTTGATGACAATTATGTTTAGAGCCACCAGATGTTCCAGTGAGGACACTGACATCACACACCCAATCCTCTCCACAATATGTTTGGCATGTTGCATGTTAGTTGGTCCATTTCTGCCCCTCAGACATAGACAAGTTACTTCTGGGTTTGAAACAAGAATTCAGACAGAGATTGAAATGTTGTCACACCTACACACCTATGTTGCTGCTTTGCAGTGGTTGGGCTGACTTGTTTCTTGCTGTGGAATTTGATGGCCAGCTGTCACATCGCTCAAGCGTGCAAGCAATAAAATTATAATCAATTATTTATTATTTCTGGTTATCTGACTGACACACTGACAGATAAAACAGTTTCGTCAGTGTGTGTTTGTGTGTGTGTGTGTGTGTGTGTGTGTGTGTCTGTAGGGGGAGGTGCAAGTATGTGTGCATGGCTGTGGGTGGATGGCTTGGAGTGTAGCACATTCTGGCCCTCCATCTGGTTCACAGGGGAATGTTGTTGCATTCAATGAAATTTGCATTAAAAAGAATAATGTTGCAATTTTTTGCAGCTGCTATAGCAAAAGTTCATGAACGTAATTTATTTTCCATACTGAATCAAGACAATTTCATGATTTACTTTCCATAAGGAAGTAAACCAAGAAAAGTATATGTGAAGATATGTGTCCTGTTTAAGTGCCCTGTTTTTGCCATGGAGTTAAATGCATCATGAATTAGAGCTTGATAGAAACCAGTTGTAAACATTGTAATGAATTATTGATCTATTGTAGTATATAGCTCCTCTGTAACAAAGAATGTGTCAACTTTGTTCCACCCCATCTGGTTCATGGTATAATTTATCAGTGTTATGAGAGACATAATTTTGCAGGAGTATGACTCAATTACTGAACAACATGATATCCCTTCAGCACAGAAAATGAATAAACCACTCTTTTTTAAGACTTAACTTGAATACTTCAAAAGAAAAAGAACCCCACAATTAAAACAATTCAGCAAATAAAGATTTCCCCTTTTCAGAAACTATTTGTATTTTCCCAGTATGTAGGAACATTGTGTTTGACCAGGTATTAGATTAATATAAACAAAGTATTTTTACTTGACTTTCTAATAAATCAAAGGTCAAGAAGTAGTAGTTGTACCTTCCTATGATGCTGACAATGCTGCCCTCATGATGCCCTCATGCTGCCCTCATGCCGCCCTCATGCTGTTCTCTGCCTTCTCAGGGATGGAGCTTCTTGCCCTGTTCAACCACCCGGCGGTCCGTGAAAGCCAGTTGAAGTATTACACCGTCAAAGTGCCTCTGAGGGTTCAGCTCCGCGGTGAGGGGGTCAAAGGGGTGGAGGCCAACTGGTTGGATCACATGACTCAGCACTTCAACAATGGAGCTTCGCTTGTCGATGGATACTTCCACCTGGGCAACGATAATGGTAAACGTGCATCACTGTGACTGTCTAAATGCTCAAGATCTTGTTTTTCACTATCAAATTTGGCATATAGGAAATAATTTGCTGTAAGTCAACCAACACATTCCAGCCAAATTTAAAACTTAGTCATTGTTCAATTTGCAATGCAAAACTGTTGTCCATAGCCCCCCACACGTTCTGTGTCTGTCTGTCTTGTTGTTTTGCCCAGTAACCACTCCACTACCCCACAGTGCACTCTCCAGCAAGGCCCTAGGGCATGCTACTTAGTTCTGACGCCGTTGGTTTCAACCAGCTTGAGCAAATATAAGTCATAATTCATTAATCTTCAAAAGTGAACGCATCAGCGACTCTGAGACACAGATAATTAACCTGATAGCAAATTAGTGCCTCCTTGCATATTTTATGTAAAGGGAATGGGGTAATGAACTGTGTTATTATAATTCCATTTTCATTTTTCTATTGGGTTAGTCTAATGTATTTTGCATATGTGCCTGAGATTGGCACATAGAAATGCCTGGTCTGGAAAAGTAAATATATAGTAAACTTTCTACAGTTCTGCTTGGCTGAATAAATGTGTTCTTTACTTGAGTGTCCCATAGTGGAAACATCAAGACTATAGACATCCATTTTCAAATAGATAACAGGTGCTGGTGTTTAACTTTTAGAAATCTTTGAGCTATATCAAAGACCAGGCAGCATCCAGCCGTTTGTTAGATAATTAGATAATTAATTATACAATTATATCAAACAGAGGATCGGCTTATTTTAACAAGCCTTGAGAACACATGGCTGTACACACATCTCCAAATATAGCACCTCTTTGAGATCAATTTTTTATTAATTACAAGAGACACTCCCCCAAAAACTGGAAACCAGCTTCACCATGTAAACATCAAGGACATATTCAGTGGTAAAGATCAGGGTGATCATAATGAGTGTACACAATTGTTTGTTACCATGCAGGGTATGTCAAGTTGTTAGTTTAATAAGGAGGCTTATGTTTGAAGTTATTAACGGATGTAGTTTAGCAATGTTTGCAATCGTCCCATAAATGAGATACTCTGTATTTAAATGAAACTAACAGTCCAAAATCTAGGGAGATGTAGAATGTTAGAATTGATCGTGTTAAATGTGTGAACTGGATAGTTTAAACAACAGTGTGAAGCGGGGTGAAGAGAGTCAGGGAGATATATGTTCTTGTAGATGAGAGAGTATGTTAGATTCATGTTGAATTGAGAAGAGGTGCCAATAGTTCAATACCAGTTGACAAAATTATATATTATTATTATTATTATTAATTATAAAGTCCAAACAATGTTAATATAAATCAAGTATGGTGAAATCAAAGAGTAGTTCAGTTTTTAGAGACCAATTTGATCTGCAGTTTCCTGATGGCAGCTAAGTATTCACTTATTACTATTGGAGGTGGACTTTTTCAGCTCAGGGATTCAACTATACACTGTAACCCCTGGTTAAATCTAAAACAAGCCAATGAATTAATTGACATTTTGTCACCTATAAAGAAAGGGACACCATAAAGTAAAAAAGTTGCAATGGGTCCCATCTACAGGCTTATATGTTGTTTTCATTAAATTGCCAACAAATATAACCAGATCATCATCATTTTATGACTTGACACCTTTGCATTCTCTGCCCTTGTTTTGCTGCTATTGTTTTCCTTTCTTTCACATGCTTCTTTGTTCATTCATGCATTCATATTTATATATTCCTCCTTATCTGGTGCCCTTTTCCTAAACACAACACCACCTCCCTATTGTGCTTGTTGTCGACTGACGGGGATGGTCCAAGGGAATACGCACACACCGCACACTCACAATCACACTCACTCACAAACCGTCTCGCCCCATCCCGCTCACCCAGAAGATGGGTTTCCATGGTGAAGCTTGCTGAGGAGGCGTCGGAGGTTGAAGTGTGTGGGGAGGGGTTGGTGGTGGTGGTGGTGGTGGTGGGTGGGGGGATCCTGTTAAATATTGTGGCTTGGCTAGGCGGGAGAGGGTGGGAGTGGGTTCGTAGAGAATAGAGACTTGTACAGCACTGAGGGGTCGGATATTAGACCATTATTGAATTGAGCAGATTCTCCACCAGTAGAGCATTCTTCTCTACTGGCCCTGTGTCATGAGACGACCTTTAAACATTCATACTCAGCACGTCACCTTAGCACAGCAGCAGACGCGCACACTCCATCTCCCAAACACGTACACACAGCCAGAGCTCGGCTGGAGTTCTGAGATGGGGGAACGAGTTTGTTTACTGGTGAACTGACACTAATGGTGTTGACAGGGAGTTTTTTTATTGTTACATTTAGCTTAAGCTATCTCCAGTCCCACTATAAGGATTTGTAGGCTGGGCTGTGAGACATTGAACCATTCATATGCATGACAGTAAGCTTTGGGCTTTATATATTCAGGCAAAGCAGAAGGAAGATCCAGGCGTATGAAATTCCAATACGGTATTAGTTTAGGAGGGAAATGATGTGCTTGCATTTTTGGAGAGTATGTCTTGTCTTGAGAATGTCTTGGATGTAGAATTAGAGGCTTGAAGGCCTGTGTGTGCATGTATGTGTGTGTCCTGCTTGCCTTCCTGTCTGTATGTATATTTCTCTGCAGGTGTCTCTTTAGATGGTGGGTAGACAACAGTATGCCTTACCATTCAAGTCATATTCTTGACAAAATCCCCTTAGCTACAGCCAGAAATCTGCCTAGAAACAACAGATGCGTGGTCCCAAGCCTCCAGACCTTTGGCTCACCGGGGAAGAGCCCCGACCAATCCACACACATTACTAACCTCCCCATCCATCCCTTTCTCTCTCTGTCTCTCTCTTTCTCACTCCCTCTTTACCTCTGCATCTGCCTCTCCCTCTAGGTTCCGAGCTGTCCCATTTAAAATATAGATAAGCTGTCACAGCCATGTCTCCTTGTCTGTCAGGCAGTGCTGAGCACACATGTTTAAATCATGTCAGTAGTAGACATGACTTGGGGCAGGGGCAGTTAGTGGCTTCAACTCGGTCAAGACAACCTCAAGCTCACACAGTCCTTGTGTGTGTCTCCCTCAAGGAAGTCTGCCTGCCGAGTATGTGTGAAGCCAACATCGGTCTCCAGAGCTTTTTTTTCTTCCAGTTCCTGTTGTCTGTCACTTCCTTGACACCCCGCACTGATTTCTGGTGCTCTGTGTCACAATGTGTCAGGCTGTGTCACCCTGTGTCTCCAGCTGTCTCTCTCTAAAGTCATTCTGTCTTTATGTTCCCTCACTGTTATTTTCAGTCTCAGTCAAGCATTAGCATGTGTCTCTATGTGTGCTAGCCCCGGGTGCTTTGGACGTTTTGGAAGGGTACAAGTTGGTGTCTCGTGAGATACCCTTCAGTCAGTAGAAGACGCATAATGTTTACATTATTTGCGTGGCCTCTTTTCCCACCGCGGTCTCTTTCCTCAGCCCCTTCTGCTAAGTGTCTGTCTGCATCACAGACCAGGCGTGTTTCTCCTAAAGCAAAGAGACAGAATCGCTGTGTGCATCTCACCTGAGTGATCCTGCAGCACTGGCAAGGAACGATCAGGCCGACACAATCTCCGCAAGGGCTTTCCAATTATACGCCAAGTAGGGACGACTGATGAATGATGTGGGGAAGATGGAGAGGTGGATGGAAGAGGGAGGAGGGAAGGAGGTAGAGGGGGTGGGTGGTTGGGGGGCGGGGGGTGTGGGGGACAACGACAATGTCTGTATTTGAAAAGAGCCAAGAGATGTCTGGGAGATGTCTTCAATTGAGCGCGCTCAGGCCCTAAATGGGTTTTCTGGGGAGAAAATAAAGGAGCCCTGTCGTCCCTCCTCCTCTGACCGGGCTCCCCAGCCACCCCTTGTTCCCCCATTATTATGGCCACGTAATGAAATGTGGAGTGTCTCATGGTGGAGCTTGGGCCCAGCAAACTGTATTAGTGTGTAAATGGTGCGGGAGTAATGAGAAAGCACTCAGGCCAGGAGAGAAGTCTGGTCTGGTCTACAAAGGTTTGGGCTGTGTTTTTCACGCTGCTCAGTGCAATAACAAGAGAAGAATAGCCCTTCTTTGTCAGGCAGTGGGTTTTATCCGGGATGCCAATATGGCCAATATGGCCATATTGGCATCTAAAGAAAGTCTGTTTGTTGTGCTAAAATGTAATTGTGTATTGTTTTAGCCATTGTAATATGGGTCCCTCAGTCTCAAGTGAAGTCATGGATCATAATTTATCCTGAATGTCATGTGCAAACAGTATTTGTGTTCAATCATGCTCAATGTATCAAAAAATGAATCGGTCCATCCTATAAGGTCTATTTAACCATTCGTCACAGTATCTGTCTAATAACTCACCCACTCCACCTCCATACAAAAAAAACGTAGGAACATATCCAGACCTTGCGTTACAAATACAAATGCCGAGTCTAGCCTGTGTAATAAATGACCCACTGCATGTGGGGTTGCTGGGTGGCTGCATAATCTCATTAAGTTTCCTTCTGGCCCCAAGGCTTGGCAACAAGACACCCTCTGTCGTGTAAATAGTCTCTCATGGCCGTCCTCTCTATTCTCTGCAGATTTGCTGCCTAAGTCGGTGGAAAGCGTCTTCATCTTCCAAGAGGCAACAGAGGGGGAGTCGAACACCACCACCACCTATGACGCCATCGTGGTTGAGCAGTGGACCATCATCCACGTGAGTAGGTTTGAATGCGCCTCTTAGTGGCTTCCCCCTCTCATGTTGCAGTTGTTTGTCTTGACATTGAGAGTGGTAGTTGTCACTTTGAAATGTTCCCTGTGCTACCAGTGATCCAGAGGCAAATCTCAATTCATGAGACCTGTGTCGCAGTGGCTTGTCTTATCTCCCTTATCTAGCTCTTATCTGCCCAGCGATTAAGTCCACAGTTTGTAGAAATCCAAGTTGGAAATTGATTTCTGTCTACTTTGTTTGGGGGCATTTCTTTATGACGTGAATGTGTGTTGCATGAGAGCCATCAGTATGATCATGTGTGTGTGTGTGTGTGTGTGTGTGTGTGTGTGTGTGTGTGTGTGTGTGTGTGTGTGTGTGTGTGTGTGTGTGTGTGTGTGTGTGTGTGTGTGCGTGTGTGTGTGTGTGTTTGTGTGTGTTGTGTAAGTGTGTGTGTGTGTGCTGATGTTATCACAGTAATCGAGTTTGGATTTTCTAGCCCTGGGGCTGTGAAAGTGTGAAAGAGACTTTTGTCCTCAAAATGTGACTGTCATTGTCCATCTCAGTATTGATAGCCAGTAAAAAGACAGTATGGCCATGAAAATCACTTTTTAACCTTGACATCAACTCATTTGACAGGTGATATAGTATAAAGTTAAATATTATTCCATTTTGCCTGTCACATATCAAGTCTTTGAGGTAGATAAACAAACTTCACTTGACTGAAAGAGCACTCAGCCTACCATCAACTAGTTAACTGTACAGACAAACTAATCTTTTTGGCTGTGTTTAAAAACGTCTGATGAAGTTGGATGTAATTGTGCATCTTACATTTTTGTGCCTCGTTATATAAAAACCGATGTTTTTGTACCATGATGTACTGTAAAAAGAAGATGTACATGGCAACACCTATAGTGAAACGATTGTAGTTAGTAGAACTGATTGCAGTTACACTTCATTACGGTTTAGCTGTACAAGTTATTATACAAATTAAACTTGGTATGGGGGAGGTTAGGCTTTCCAGGGGTAAGTGCATGTTAACTTTGATCTTGTTCAATGTTCTTGTTCAACATTCACCTACTGTACCACTACACCTCTTCCCCAAACTCTGCCTTCTTACACTAATAATCTTATCTGCTAACACTTCATACCATTCATGAATTACTATGTACCTACAATGTTCTTACTAATTGTATTGCTATGTTGTTACTTTGTTGTTGACGTGACTTGTAAGGTCTACCCAAGAGTCTGTGTAGATCCGACTAAAGAACAAAGATAGATCTAAACGTGTTCATTCATCTGATGCCTACTATAACATGGTTTCTTTCTGAAGACTGTAGGTATATTGACCCAATTTCAAGGAGTGCACAGAAAATGAATAACTTGGCCGACACCACGTCCTCCACAATGACAGCTCGAATACAGAGCTTGTCTACAGACTCGAAAGAAAAATCAATAAGGAGTGCAGCCTTGGGTTTAGGGTTTAATGCCTGACAGCCCCCTCCTCCAACTCCTATGATTGTGTTACATAGCAACAACAAAAAAGTTGTTCTCTTTAATGACCTCAATGAAGACCATTCTTCATAAATTTGCTTGCTGGTAATGTCAATATTACTTCTTATTCCTGAAGGGGGAATCCATTAGCGTCATGTTATTGTATTTCCGACAATCTTGTTATATCCAGATGAATTATTAAAGGGAAAACCTGAGGTGAGGCAACAGGAAGTTGATGTTAGTTACATTTGTTGCTTAGGCGCCAGTATTCTTTGCCTTACAGCTTGTTTTTAGATTCTGTGCCACTGAGTGATTTTCTAGTTCTCAAAATGACTAACCTTGTAGGACAACATTCGAGTAGCTCTAAAAGCAAGCCCTCTTGAATGGAACTCACCATTACATAGCCATTATCAATATTATTTACCAAGAAATTGAACAGATATGTAGGCTAGTTGAACTTATTATCTGCAGCTTTCTCAGAATTGACGTTGATGTTACTCATTATTTTCTAATGGTCTGAAGTCCTGACTTTGAAGAGCGTCACTAGTCACTAGAAATCCCTTTTAAAATGAATCTAAAATTCATGAATGTAAACAAACACCACAGCATTAGGATGTGTGTGTGTGTGTGTGTGTGTGTGTGTGTGTGTGTGTGTGTGTGTGTGTGTGTGTGTGTGTGTGTGTGTGTGTGTGTGTGTGTGTGTGTGTAACAAGTTCACATTCACACACATATACGAAGGAAAAGTGATTTGGATGTTGTTGTTCTACATAGTTGATGACATCTATAGAAATAACAAAAAAGTGCACATATCAAATGTAAGCTCACTGGTTAAGCAAGGGGACATCTGGTGGGATTGTATCAGTGTATTATTTGCCCATAATATCTTCTCTAGCAGAGGTGAGAGATGAGGTGACCTAGATACAAGATACAATTTTCACTGTCCCTGCAAGTGTGAAACAGTCCAGTACTGTGGTGAGAAGTGTGACTGTTGCCGGGGGCCTATGGGAAAACATCTGAAATAAGAATAGACAGACACTAATAGAAATACTACAATTTAAATATAACATTTGATTTAAAAAGACATGAACATTTGATTTAAAAAGACATGAAAATCATTGTTTTCAGTCAACAAGCAGATGTATTTTAACTTATTTAAAATCAACCCCCTTGTCTGAAGAAGCAGATCAGAACAAAAACAAAACAATGGCTCTGTGTTTTCTTTCTCCAAATTCCTTAAGTGCACTCTGAACTTCAAGATGACCTCAGCTCCACCCTCTCCTGAAGCGTTTTTAAACCTCTTCAACGCTTTGGCTTCATCCCAACCTTTTCACACACTTTATCATGTATGCCTAAGCATTGTTAACACTCCACCTTTAGTATTTGTTTGACCATGTAGGGTTATTTTTACACTTTATCTTTACTCAAGATTATACCTTGAGTAAAGATCACCATACAACCTTGCTTAGCTTTTGATTTACCTAGCTGTATGCTGTGGTGATTCACATAAAGGAGAACCTTTAAAAGGTTTAACCTTTCTCTCAGAAGTGGCCTACTATTTCACAGAATTCCTTTCTCAATCAAAACCCATGGAAAGTACAAGTTAAAAAAAACAAACTTAAGTCTTTGAGAGGCTGGAAGAACGAATGCCAATGTAAATAACCATTACAAGATACTTTATTTTCTGCAGAAGTAGCTTGTGTTTCCAAATGTTGGGCTGCTGTAAATGTGTCATGTTTGTCAGTGTCGTCATGGTGATGTGTACTGTGTATACTGTATGCTGATAGAGATATTATTAGATCTGGTGGATCACAATAAATAATAAAAAAAATAATTAATGTTGGAGGACCTTTGTCTGTGTGGCTAACTTTTTGTTGACCTGATCAGAGCAGTTTCCTGCTTCTATATGCTTCGAAAATTGCTGAAGAAGAAGAATAAACCATCATTAATCTCGCAATTGAGTATCGGTAGAACTGTTGTGAACTAGGTTTCTCTTGTGTTTTTTGTGCCAGGGAGTTGGTATGTTTGACACGTGCCGTGGTTTCTCAGTCAGTACAAATATGTAGAGCACAACAAACCACCAACACATCCTGTGAGAGCAAATGCAATGTGGGTGTTTGTGTGTGGGTGTGCATGTACATGAATGTACTGTATTTGTGTGTGATAATATCTATCAAACTTATGAGAGGTTGGTGGCTGGCTCACCGGTTAAGGGCATGTATCTCATAGACCAAGGACTGACTCGAGGGCCAAGGTTCAATTCCAGCCCAGGCTATTTCCTTAATGTCCTCCCACTGTCTCTATTCCAATAAAGCAAGAATGCACACAAAAAATATAATAATTCAAACTCTAAGGGACAGAGAGTAGTCTGTTTTAATAATTGTGTGATATGATCTCTCTGTAGGGTTTGCAGGTGAAGACAGACTACGTTCCATTACTTCAGTCTCTAGCCATGTATGGGTGGAGACTCACCTGTGTGCTGCCTACACCTATCATCAAGACTAACAGGTAATGTAACTACACTGTGGTTTGGGCATTGTACATGTGTTCCCTAGTGTCCACTCAATGACAAAGCCATCCTTTTTAATAGTTTTAACATTTCAGTCGCCTGAAGTCAGTTCATGTCCCTAAAGAAACCACAAATATATTGTTTTTGGCAATGGGGTTAGGGTGTTGAGCAACATGACTTGAGAAGCAAGCTCATGTGTGTCACTGGAAAATCTTTTGACAGAGCTATGCTTGACTGTCAGCTTGTCGAGCTCTGACGCAAATGGGTGTAGCATGTGGACGCATCCACTCACTCAAGTATCTATCATGCACCAGTGAGACAGCATGAAGACATATACAGGAAGCGGTATGCCGTCCCTACAAGGCTTCTGTCATCAGTGGCTGTTGCAGTTTAGCATGCCCTTGTCTCTGGTGGTCCTTTTTGTGACCGTTCCAGAGCATAGCTGATTAATTACAGATCTATTCTCAACTCTGTTTTTTTTCCTCTCTCAAAATGCCACAACACAAGAGCGCAACATGGCTAATTAATCAAAGAGACGGCCTAGATACAACACAGCACTCATTTATCTGCCGAAACTGAACGGCATCAGCTGTTGTTGTCCACCAAAACAACTTGATCCAAATCAGATTATCTTAGTCATTACACTTTTTTTAATGATTCGTTTACACCGAGCATGTTGTATGTATACTGCTTTCACTCTGAGATCCATTATATTCTCTACACTTTGTGTAAAGGAGTACAGTATGTTTCATACTATTTCTTCTCTCACCATACTCATGCTGTTCCCCCAAAGTAAAATAAGCTGTTACATGTTTCATTGTATTCACAAAGACGAAGTTTATGTCACAACCACGCTTTTACACAGTATATCAATATCATTGAACACAAATATCACTCCCATCAAGACATGAAAGAGCCTTAAACATAATTGTAAATCATCTTTGACTTTGTCATTACATTAATGAGCACTTGATTGATTATGTTGTTTGTGTGCACCACTGAATTACAATCTTGAATGAGTAATTAAGGGGGATACCTAGACACAAAAAGCCTCGACACAAAAGGTAGTCTTTTGTGGTAGTTTTAGGAGGAATTCTGGCTCCACAGTCACATACCTCTAAAAGGAGACTGGATATGGCTAGTAATTTTCCAAGCCACCCGGCTCTTTTCTAGTTTAATGGACATGGCCTTTTTTTCTGAGAACTCAGGTTCCTTTCCTCCCATTTTGATTTAGCAGGAAACTGCCCACCAATCTGACAGCCCAGAAAATGGGTTGTGGATAAACGGTGGAAAAAGAAAAGGGTTTGGGATGGTTTAAATGGTAAGCCTCTGCATGAGACCTTGAAGCCAAGTTGGATTTGTGCAGACTCTTAATTTGTTACACTGTTATCAAACTCGCTATCGCTCCTCTTGTGCCAGGTTATGGATTCAGCTTTCATTCAGGATCTAACTCAAAGCTGCATCCCACCAGTGTGTGTGTGTGTGCGAGCATGTATGTGTATCTGTGTTTATGGGCTTAGACGGGGCTATCTTAGAGAGAGCATTTCTCATGTTTGAGAGAGGAAGAAAAAGAGAGAGAGAGAGAGACAGAAAGCCCATATGTAACAGAATCAGTGTTTCCTGCTCGGATTAATCTGTCATCTCAAGTACTCATGTGGATCATGTGAAACCAGAGTGAGACATGAATTGGGGCTAGGGAGATGATGTTGTTGAAGTTTATGGGAAGAGACCGGCCATATTTTAAGGAACGAAGTCCCTTGTGAGCACTCCCCTACATCCATAATAAAACGTGATTGATTTAAGCACGGTCTTTTAAACCAGTTATTTTTGCTTTTACGTCATTGTGGAAAAGTGCTAAGATGCACACTTCAGGGACAGGATAGGATATTGGGAATAGGGGGGTCAATATGCTTGACCACATTAGCAAAGGCATGATATGTGCCTTTGGGGGGGGGGGGGGGGGGGGGGGGCTCAGCAGCATTGGAGTGAAATGTATTTCCTCAGTCACTCTTCACTGTGCGTGTGCGCAGAGGATGACAGAGGGAGAGAAAAGCAAAACTGATGACTGCTTGTTCTCGTGTGAATGCAGTCTTGCTGTGTCAACCTACAGTAAAGCAAAAGGCAAATGCCAGCCCATCCCTTAGTTCTATAGTAGTAGCGTAAGTTTATAAAACCAACTCAAGGTGCTACTACTATCTAAAACCATACCCTTTTGTGGATATTGTATGTATACAAAGAAACGATGTATGGAATATGTGGTAACTTTTCTACCCCTTCACGTTCTCCCTACTTTTAACCTCACCCTTTTTTCCCCTGCAACCTAGTGATGGAAGTCTGTCCACCAAACAGATAGTGTTTCTACAGAGACCTGTCTTGCCTCGCAGGAGTAGGGAATCTAAGGTACAGAAACTTGTTTTCTTCTGCATTTTTTTGTTGGCATGTGTGGGGTTCACTCGCATTCTGTGACCTCATATACTATTGATAACCTCTGACATTTGAGATCTCCATCACAGCTGAAATCGAACTAATGAACTACAGTATACACTTGAGGCTTAACAGCCAGCAGTGTTTTCGTAACATGTTTATTTCCAATAATTGATATAAATGATATAATTCTAATGCATTCTTTGTGTTGTCCAGGTAATGTCAGAGATATTACTTGAAATGTGTTTGTTTGGCCCAACTGAGTGCCCTAAAGACATCAATAATTTCTCTTGAAATTACTTACATTTTCTTCCCCACATTAACAAGAGTCATTTGAATGATCCTTTTCCCTAGCTTGTCATAAGGTTCATTTTGCACAGCTTGGCAACAATGAGCAATGCATAAACATTGTAGACACATTTTAACACAAACATCCTGAATTTCAGAAACTGATCTTTAAAAACAGGAGCAAGTCCCACAAGAACTCTGTCAAAGATGTGCCAAAGACTAAAAAGAAGAAAAACAAGCCATCAGAAGGAGAGAAAGAGCTGGAAGACCCTAAGATTCTTGAGGATGGGGAGAAATTTGTGGAAGAGGAGAGCCAGAGCTTGGACGAAAAGGAGGACATAGAAGAGAGAGTAAAGAAAACAGAAGTAGAAACTGAATGGAAAGAGGCGGTGGCAGCAGAGGAGCGGAAGACTGAGAATGGAACTAAAAGTGGACTTGAAACTGGGGAAGAGATGGATGGGGATGTAGGAACAGAGGTGAGAGTAGGAAAGGACAAGAGAGCAGAGGAACAAGCCAAAGGAATGGCAAACACTAACCAGAAACAAGAAGGACAGATGACTCGTGTAGAAAATGGTGGTGTTGAGGATGCAACCGAAATGGTCATTGTGACTGAGGGAGTAGAGGAGACTAAAGATGAAATATTTAAAACAGAAGAAATTGAAATAGAGGAAGTGAAAGAAAATGGGGTAGAGACTGACAAAGAAAAAGATGGAGATGGAGAGAGTACAAAATCAAAGAATTTTGCCATGCAACAAGACACACCCAAACAGGAAGAACCACTAGTTCAGGAAGAGGTCCAAGAGGAAATGTTTGTTGATGGACATGTCACAGTGACCAATCAAAGCCCTGAAAAAACTTTAGGAACAGCAGAGTAGACCTCATCTTCAGACCATAGCAGACACCCAACAATTGGTCCAATTCCTCCAAACACCATAACTTGAGGAGGTCATTCAATCTCTGGGACATGCCTAGGGGTGTCACAATATACCGGTATTGACAATAACCGTTATATTCAAAAATGAAATATTGATAACATGTTAATAATACACATGATAATACCATGAAAATAAACCAGCGCAATTTATAATTTTATAATTTTAGATTTTTTCTGTTCAACATTGTAATAACATATTTTGAGTTTAAGTGTAATTAATTTGCAAAAAAAGAGACAACACATACAATAAATATATCTTTTTAAAATGTTCTATAGACATCGCAATAATATCGTTATCGTAAATTATTTCGGCCACGATAATCATGTAGTGAAATTCAAATATCGTGACAGCCCTAGACATGCCACTATCTATTGGAAGGACAGTTGAAGCTTATGTCACTGCAACATTCATCTCCCTTATTCTCCAGACCATTTTGCCTCCCCAGAAGAAATCTCCTTCTCCAATCTGCCTTTATGATAGCCTCCCACATACACCCTACTGTATACTCACATGCTGAATGTATATAATTAATGATAGAGGAGAAGATTGTAAAGGATGCCTATACCCAAACTACTGGAATTAATTGAGTTTTCTTAATCATTAGGGTCATTGGGTTTAAAATGTACAGACTTGCTACTGCTTATGTCCTGGTCCTATGCTGTAATATACTCAAATTATTGTGTAAATCAGAATATGAAAGACAAAAACAGGGGTAAAGATAATGGTTATTGTTGCTACAGTCAATCCGGTAAATGGTGAATATACTGTATCTCTTTGTCTTTGTGCCCTTGCCATTCAAGTGCTATAGATCAATACTGATAATCATTCTGATTGTCTTGCCAGGAGTGGCAACTTCACATTGCCTCCTTAATGGGTCCTTATGTTTCAGCAGGTCAAGCGTTCAGTACTATGATTCCTCTGAAGGAGGGTTTAGGTATAGTTAAGGCTCTAATCATATTCAACCTAACATTCCAGTCAATGGTATATCACACAGGTCTTGCAGATAAAGAAGTCTGTTGTAAGGACCAAGACCTTTGACAGACGAAATGAGCGAGAGAGAGAGAGAGAGAGAGAGAGAGAGAGAGAGAGAGAGAGAGAGAGAGAGAGAGAGAGAGAGAGAGAGAGAGAGAGAGAGGAGAGAGCGTACAAGACGTTGGTCAAATATAAAAGATAAATTGCCTACTTTAATTTTGAACAGGTCTTTTGAATGGCCATTTCTCACCTATTTTGCTTTGATATTTCACCTCCAGCTCTTTTAAGAAGCTCTTTGCGGCATCATTTCTGACAATAAAGAAATCCTAATGTACCCTTTCATGGTATCATGTTGTGTTCCATTTTAACAGCTGTCTGCATTGACACTACAGCACAGTCATTAGCAGGCTAATGGATTTTATCAACGGGGTATCTGTCAGAAGTCATATACAGTTATAATCTGGACTCATTTATGGACCAATTGACAGTAACCCAACTCACCTTGTCAAACACATGACTCTTCATGTTAACGGTGATTGTCATAGGCATGATTCTAATTGTTGCCAAGCTAGGTTGGTGTGAGATGTGCGTAGCTTTTCAGATGAATGGGGTTCTTTTGGAAATGCGGTCAGTTTTTGTATTTATTACCATCTGACAGTTCTAGACTGTTTCATGTGAACACCGATGTATTGTATAGAGTAGAATTCCAAACTGTTGCCAGGATAGCCTTGCCAAATGTGGCCCTAATAGTCCATTGAAAGTGTTGTAGAGGTCATTACTTTGTGTTGTCGTCTTATTAAAGAGCGTTGCATTCAGTGTTTTTAGGTAAATGGAAGGTAAAATCTATGTTTTCTGAGGTGAGGTCTGAGTTGTTAGCTTAACACGTTTTTAAAAAGTAATGTTTTTTAATTTAAAGGTGAAGTTGTCTGCCTTCGACTTTTACAACCAGTGTTTGGGATTTGATTTGGAAGTACAGGTTCTGTGTACTGTAATGCTGTCGTGCTTAAGCTTGCTAAAAGGTGTTTCTGATGGATGCTGTTAGCTACCCCTTTGAGGATTGACATGGGGTTTTTAGCTCTGGGGGTCATTATTTCTGACCCTTTTCACCATATGCTTCTTGTCCTCCTGGCCCGAGATGATGGAGTGCTGGATCCTGTGAGCATGAGGTCATAAATAATGGCAGAAAGGTCAGGGGTCATGATGGAGCTCAAATTGATTTTCCACAAGTGGAAGGGGTTGAAGTATACAGGACTTTGCCTAAGCAATGGAAAATACCCATCATGATATCAAGTCTGGGTGATCTCTTATTGGAACATTATTTGTGGTATTATTGTATTGCTGTTCCTATCTTTCTAAAACATTTTGCTTCAGACTGTATGAGCCTTAAAAAGCACTTTTTGTTTTTGCCAAACATTTTGTTTAGCCATTTTGGATTACAGATTATTATTATTATCATTAACAACTACAGCTCAGTATTTAGTTGATACAAAGATTAAAAGTATAAAAATGACAGTGAAAAACAATTTTGTGATGATGAAGATTATCAGGAATATTTGAAAGATTTCCCAGTTGCATTTCATCAAGTTTTTTTAGGAATGCTATCATTCTTCTCATTGTGAATGTCAGTTGAACGGCAATCACGTTTTATAAAATAAATTACTGATTCATTTGTTTCAGAACGCTGTTTTTCATATCACAAATTCAATTTGTGTAGATCCTTTTTCATTTTTCATATCTTTGACAGGTATTCCCCTTTGACATTATTGAACACTGGAATGGAATTGCCTGAACAAACATAATGTTAATTTAGTAACTGGGGTAAAGTTGAGCCAACCAGTTATGGGTGATCTCATACTTTATATCATAGCACATTTTTGAACGCCTACAGGAGTCCGGTTTGACGTTCATTACAATGTACAACAATGACCTTCAAAGAATTGGGGTCAAATTACACCAGGTCCTGTATCCGTCTATACCACCCGGGGTCAGCACCCCCATGGTCTTGTCTCTGGCTGTTAAGGAATGATTGGCTGTTTTAGATAGAGTCCTGGGATTGGGACATGAACAAATTATTATGGAGAGGGAGTAAAGCAGGATCTGGAACTTCATCAGTTAAATTATACTGAACCATGTTTACTTGCCCTGTCGTAACAGGACCAAGACCTGTGACTAATGTTAGAGCTTTTCAGCTTTGTCTATAATCTTATACAAACTTATGTAAAAAGCTAATATGCTGTTTCCTGTCTTATGTAACCACAACTGTCTGAAGCTCGGCAGTGGAGCAATTGTTCTGGGGTAACACTGTGCAAATACATTTTTGTGTGCTAGGTTGTGAAATGGACAGATGAGAAATTACATGACAAAATACAATAGGATGGCAAATCATTTTAAAAGTTGTTTTGGTTTCTAGACAATGTATTTGTATTTTCATCTGATGTTGCTGTTTTCCTCACCTCGGCTGTCTTCTTGAATGTTGAGTATCTTTGTTCATCGTCAATGCTGGCATTACATGTAAGGAACAATATTTTTTATCTTTGCTATCATGGAAAGTGTTTGCATTTGTATTGTTCATGACATCTGTACAATTTGTATATTATAAAATAATTTATATTTAATGTGTAAATGTGTTGTTTATTTTTCACATACAAGACATTGGTACAATCATCCAAATACAGAGGAGAATAAGCATGCAAATTAAGATGTAAAATGATCTCTTTACCAACTGCATGCATTCACTGTTGAGAACTCTTAGTACTCAGTGCTTCCTGTTTCTCGGTATGGACAATAGGAAAAACAAGCTCAGACAGGTCATCTCCTTGTTTTAAATAAAGAAATCTTATGTTGTCTTTGGAATGGTCAAAGAATGTAAATGTCTCCCTTCTTTCACCATTCCAAGGAGAGCAACTACTTTAGTCTCTAGTACCTAACTAGAGAGCTTTCTATTGTTGGGCCATACTTGACGAAAGAGCAGCCTGTGTGTCTGTATCATGAACACACATTATTTTCTTGCAGGTGGAGAGTCTTGGGAGTAGATTTGGGGTCACATTTGTTGGGTAAAAATAAATAAATTATGACCCAAAGTGTTTCCAAAGTCTATATTTTACAGAAATATCCAACGAGTGATGTAGTTGGACCATTTTGAGACCAGATGGACTTTGCCACTAAAACCACAACTCTGAAGGTGTTGCAGATCTTGGTGTTTGGAGGAGTATATCCAACGAGTGATGTAGTTGGACCATTTTGAGACCAGTTGGACTTTGCCACTAAAACCACAACTCTGAAGGTGTTGCAGATCTTGGTGTTTGGAGGAGTTGATACAGTAGTTTTTAAATGTGTGCTATGACAGAAGCTGGTCAGAAGTACGTATTTCTTAGGACTGTAAGTTTATTATTATTTTTCCACCTCTGTTTGAAAAAATACTGTACCACAAATCTGCCACATAAGAAGGTCAGATTGGTGTTGGTTTTGAAGGTATTCAGTTTTACAATTTTCTCAAATTGATAATGATACTGACTATTATGCCTTGGTTGAATAGAAATGAGTACACATGCCACTTTCATATGTATCGAAACAGAGATGTAAAGGTATTCACACAACCACATCAGTTATTAGTTACCTAACTGATTTGCAGTACATCTCAGCCATCTTGTGAACTATCATGATTCCTATGATCCACTTCCTAGATAAGCCTGCCACCTAGTGACAAATTGTCACTGACAAAGCTAGTGACTTGCCCCTTCCTATATCCTATATGATTTATTTATGCTAAAATGTAAAAGGGAAGCACATTTTCCACAATGGCACCACTATAAGCTATCAGTCCCAAGCATTCTATGATTTGCCATTTAAAAAATATAACATATGCTTGTATATGGGCTGACTATTTTACTAGGTTAACTATGTCACATTATATGAGTGTTCAGAGGAATCTTTAAATAAACTATAGTCCCCTCCGCTCTAACAAATATATTTACATTTGAGGTTGTCAGAAGCTTTTACAATTTACCAGACACTATTAATCTGCTTTCATTTGCAATATCTTCTAAAAACCTTTGCTTCAGCATTTGATAAAAGTCTCCAATTTCTGTTTTTTCACACACCCAGCATCAGTAGTAGGCCTAGATTAGCAACTCCCCGATTAATTAATTCACCTCTGAGTGTACCAATCGCCTTCTTATCAGTCTCACTCAGGCCTTAAACTGTAAATTAATTAATCCTGTCTCTTGTCATTTCTTAATTAGCTTCATTCCAGGAGGAGGAGAAATGTATGTGTCAGCAACTTCATTTTGTGCTAACTATTGTTATGACTTTGATCAAAGTTTATTGGGTCATTATAAACATTGTATTGAAACATATGCTGTCCTCATGTTGATGAGAGTGATGGTGTACCATCAATTAACTATAAAGGAGATCTCAAGTCAAAGAAGTATAAGTCAAAATCAAGCTACTTGTGTAGGCTACTTGTAAATTGTAGACTATGTCATATTTAAATCTTATGTCAAAATAAACAAAATGAGAATGACAAGAGAGACAAAGTATTATTATTTTATAAGTTTCCCTTTCATACATCATAACAACACAGTCTAGGGGGTCCTTAGTTTGGTCCAGGTTTGTGTTCCAGGTTGAGGTGGTTCACAATCTGTTACTCACAGATCATTTCTGGAAAAAAGCATCATGCTAATTATAACAAGGTCAAAATGAACGATTCAAGTTTCTTTCAGTGGCATCAATATATGGTCTATTGATGAATTTACTTAAATGGCTTTAAATAAAAGCCATCTAATATAAAAATTGGTAGAAATCCATAAATACCAACAAACTACAATCTTCTTGTTTGTTTTACCTGGGATTGGGAGCAACAGAGCAAACGCACGTCATTGAGAGATGAGTCGTCCAGCCCATACTGGTACTCTTCCATCTTGGTTTCAATGCCACAGATTCCCCCATTACCACATTCCTGGCTCCAGGTGCCGTACTCTCCCCACTCGTTGCCGGTACCCTCCAGAACTGGGTTGCTGCTGCAGCGGAATTTGATGTTATTGACGGCAGTGTCGTCACCAAACATGCCCTGGTGTGGCTCCACACGCAGCTGGAAGGAGATGAGTGTTCCCCTGGGGCAATACTGAGGGCTCGACCAGTCACCATAGCTGGAGACGATGAGTAAAATGGGGAAGGGAGAGGGGGGAAAGGTAAATGAGCTAAAAGAGATCATGAGGGAGCATGGAACAGACAGAGGGTGCTCTTTTGGTGAAGGTAAAGTTACTCAAGTTTCCTCAATTCAACATTAACAACATTTTTACAAAGAAATTACATGATCAGACATAAGCCTGACCTGTACCCTATATTTAATCTACTCACACAAGGCAGAAGGCTAAAGTTTACAAAGAAGTTTAACAAGTCCGTAAGAGCTAAAGTGTTATCTTACTATCCAGTGTGAGACTCGATTGTATAAAGGAAGCTCCTGTCCTCGGCTTTGGCACAAATGAGGCGAATGCCATTGAGAGAAGTATCATCCAGAGCATATTGATTAGGTTCCACCTGAGAGAGTAGATAGACACATGCTAGCATGAAATTACCCAAATAGTAGTGTGGGTTACTTTATGCACAACTGTATTGATTCCAAAACTGAAAAATAATTAAACCAAACTCTCCCAAACTCGCAATCTGTAAATTGTACACATACTATACATAGTTTTTACCCTCAGACTGAACCCAACAGCATAGAACGTGTCAGGACACATCTCAGGCCATGTCCAATTCCCAAACTGCTCTCCATTGGACACAGTAAGCACAGATGAGTAGGGTCTGGTACTGTATGCCGTGCCTGCACGCTCTACGAACGTCTTCTCCCCAGATGCAGAGAGGCCAGGGGACAACGTAGCAAGGACCACAACAATTGGGAGAAAGATAGCCATGTTTACAGTCTCTCAGCCTGAAGACACAGAAAGACAACTGAGAACTGATATCTCTTATAGCTTGGCCTGGCCTGATGTGGCCTCCACATTGTTATCTATATGTTAATTATTTACAGTCTTGTGAACCAGCGTGGGTAGTAGAACAGATGGTCAGATACTGTAAATAGCCACATGTAATCATAGACCTCTACTGCACTTTTATCCTGCATACCTGTGCATCAATGATTGTCTCTTTTTGTCTAGCCATGGTAGTAGTAACTTTATGTTAAAGTACCTATAAACACTATCTTGACTCAACTACTATGTGTACATTCATATGTTTATGATGACCATGCAAATCAAGTTCAAAGCAGATTATCATGTTCATCACAGCTTGGTTGCAGAAACAGCTATAACTATCAACATCTTACCTACCAAATAATATCTTATTGCTAATGCACAGTGAAAACACAGATCAAGATTGAAATGAAAGCTTTACCAGATCAAAGCTACTGAATACTGCGGAGAAATACTCACAGACAGATGTTTTATTGAGGAAAACCTTGAGGAAATTTACTCTTAATTGATAACGCAAAAACAAATATCTGTGTGTGTTACGTTCCCACGGTCCTATTTATGCTTTAAATCTAGAAAAGTCATGTCTTTATTTTGAATATGTGACAATTTGAATGGATATATTAATTAAATAATGGTCTTTGAATAAAAAATATATATTTTAATGCAGTGCTGTTGGGTAACATCTGAAATCATATGGCAGGCAAACAGGTACTAGAAAAAAACAAAGTTATGTGGGAAGAACCTTTTATTTTCTTACATACATGGAAGATTGAGATGAAAGGATACTTTAAGAAAACTGTGACTGAAATCTTATCCTAATACTCCTCAAGGTTAACTGTGGAAAGCCTGAGCTTCTTATAACAAACTATCCGTTTAACACACTAATATACCGTTATGGTAAATAACAGTATTACTTAACTCAATTTCTGTCTCAGTAATTCTGGATTTTACTTGTTCCTTCTCTTCACACCCCAGTCAGTCATTTATAGGTGACTCAGGTGTCCAAAAGAGAATTGTATTATGCTTCTTCCTTTCATACCTTACACATGAATATTGTGCAGAATGTAATAGGCGACGTGTTCATACCACCATCCGCAGCCTAACCCGTAAAAAACATGAACTGCTGCCACCTACTGTACATTCACAAATATTCTTTTTTTATATAGAGAAAACGCCTGACAATTCAAGTATTTGTCATCCACAGACAGGCCTGTATTTAATTTGCTTCTGAGCTGCAGAGAGATCAAGTAAACAAGAACCCTTGTTTCATAGAAGAGGATTTTTTTTAATTATACAGTTGTAAAATGAAAGGTATGTTTCTGAGGCAGCATTCCAGTCAACCAGGGGCTAACAATATCCATAACATGTTCGTAAAAAACAAACGATAACTAGAAGTGTCACGTCTGAGGAGAAATATAGAATACAAAAGAAAAGCAGGACAGGAAAAAATACTCACTGTTAGAACAAAGACCGTGACATTCAGTATATTACATACAGTAGATTCTTTAGAGATCGTTCAGTAACAGTTTGTGTACATCTACTATCTAGTAAATTTTCTTGGTTCAACTAAGAACCTCAGGTTGCTAAGATAGATAAAATGTCCAAGGATTTCTAAATAATTAGAGACCTAAGTATCATCTGCCAGGGACAGTGATAAATGTCCTTTACAAAATGAAGGTGCAACAGAAAAGCTTACATCTCTTACATTCCAACAGCATTTGCAACTTCTAGAAGGTCAATGATGTGCGTTACCCAGCCTGCTGTAACTGCTTAGTACAGGGCTATGCTACCATGACATTTAGCATGACAAAAGTTGCTTACAAACAAAACATCTACTCGTAAAAGTGATTTCCAGTTTCAGGCTTGGCATGTCATGCTGTGGAAGTGGGTAAGTTTAAGTCTAACATGATTTCTATTTGTTATTTATTATCAATAGCAATACATCCACGGTTAGTCCAAGTGTTTCAGAAATGTAATATGCTATGTGGTGAATCTTTCCTACAATATAACCCAAAGAACACATCTCGAAGTCTGACAAGGTTGTCAATACTGTAGTCACCACAAGCAGCCCACTTGTGCGGAAACTGAAATCCACACATTATGGAAATATGTGTAGACACATTTCCAACCCAATCAAACTGAACTTTATCTTCGATGACATCTAAATGAAATACACGTTAGGACAGCTAAGGTAGTTGCTTAAGAAATCCAAATTAACTCACTTGTGACTGCAGCTCTAATACACTTAACTAGACAAAACACACCACCCAAAATTGAGTACCTGCTTCTTCTTTTTTTTTTTTCTCACTGTCATGGAAGGCCCCTTTGCCAATTTAAACATATCAGGACGACGTCAGCAATATGGGAGGAAAAAGCTCAATCCAACCTTGAAAGCCAGCAAGACTTTACATCACAGTGCTTCCAACTTGCAATGTTTTTTCCAGGATCTCAGGGGAGCAATGAACCATGGAAGTCCTACACCGGGGGTCGAGGATTTAGATTTAGGATAAAGCGCATCTCTCTACATCTTTTCACTTCCTGTCTCCCCTCTTTGGGAGATTTCCATAAAATTCTTCTTTATAAAAGAAACATAGATACATTTGTACAAGTATTTACACAGGTTAGAGAAGAGAGTTATAGGAAAATCAAGGCATTTAGTGTTTTTGTTTTGCGTGTATACATGCTGGCCTTTGATTTGTCTTCCTCTGTCGTCACATGAAGTCCACAATCCCCCCGCGCCCCGCTTTGAAGTGGAGCGTTCCACCTGGGGTGTCTTGTCAGGGCTGCCCCCCTTCCTGTCAACTCAGGGGGGGGGGGGGGGGGGTACAACATTAGTCCTGGACCACCCATGTCCCTGAGTTCTTCTCTCCGGTTGCTTCTCTCTTGGCTGGTGGCTCAGCCAGAATCCGAGTCGCTGGTGTCTGAGGAGGAGGAGGATGAGGAGGAGGAGTCGGAGCTGGAGCTGCTGGCGCTGAGGCGCGAGGGCTGGGCGTGAGGCTCCACGCTGCTCTGCTTCTCCACTGAAGGGTGGCGGAAGGGCTCGATTATTAACACGCTCGTGAAGAATGGCAAAAAGGGGGGTGGGGGGGATAGAGAGAGAGAGAGAAAGCGTCGCAACGCCGAGCTTACCTTTGGGTTTCTGGGTCTTTTTGGCCGAGTTGAGCTGTCCGCTGACATCCTGCAGCCGCCTCTCCAGCTCCCTCTGCTTCTCCTGGGTCAGTTCCTCCTTCGACTTCCCACTTCCCATCTTCTTCACTGTTACAAAATCGGTTAACATTATAAAAGGTATAAATAATTCAGTCTAAATGTGTTTGTTGCTGTTATGAAACCATCGTGATGCAGTGTTGGGTAAGCAGCACATGCCGTTACCGTAGGGCTTGCGTGGCTTCTTCCTCAGGCACGTCATCACGTATCTCTCCAGCTCCCGCAGCGTGGACGGCTTGAGCGTCTCAAAGTCGATCTCGATCTCCTCCGGGTTGGTGTCGCGCAGCGAGGGCTCGCGCGCCTGGATGATGTGGACCACCCGGCCCAGCTTCTCGCCCGGGAGCTTGTTGATGTCGAGACTGAGCTGGCGTTTCTCGTCGTAGCTCATGGCCGACGTCTCCTCCTCCTCCTCGGAATCGTAGTGGGGCAGCATGGAGGAGGCCGGCGGGGCGTAGAGGGCCGCTGACGCCTGGGACTTCTTGGTGGTCCTGAGGAGAGGGAGGGACACGTACAGGACGTGTTATAGATTGTTGAACTATTTCGAGTATGAGTGTGGTACAGTCTCCACACGATCAAAACTAGTGGTGGTAGTTTGGATAGGTTGTGCCAGGCCAGACAAGACAAAACAAACGGGAATAAAGAGAACAAATGTAACAAGGACATGAAAAACACACAGCCAAGGACAAATACGATAAACAGACAAACTAGTCGGAGGTCATTCTGTGAGTGTGCGTCACTCACTTGCTGTTCTTCTTGCGGCCGGGACCCCTCTTGCCCTGGGTGGGCGCTACCCCACTCCCTCGTCCGGACTTGCTCTTGGAAACCTTGGCCGGCTTTTCACGTTCCTCCCCTCCTCCTCCTCCACCTCGCTCCCCTCCTCGCTCGCCTCCCCCTCGCCCCCCTCGGCTCCGTTTTTCCGGCTTCTTCTTTTTCTTCTTCTCCTTCTTGTCCTTCTTGTCCCTCTTCTTCTTGGGTTTGACGATGGGCCCGTGAGAGAGGGCTGCAAGCTGCTCGTGCACGGCTCGGAGCTACACATCAAAAGGACGGAACGCTAAAGCGAACATTTGTACTGATCAGACATTCCGTGGCCATGTCTAATTTCAAGCTATGCGTATTTGCAGACAATAGCGAATCCACTTTCTGCTACAATGGCATTGGTTGTTCCTTTTTTAGTTTGAGTGCCTGCATTCGTCCCGGGGGGAGGAGTGTCCTACCTGTGTGCAGACCTGGTCCTGCAGCTGAGCCAGTCGCTGGGCCCGCTCCTCTTCGCTGTCTGAGCTCGGGCTGCTCCTGCTCTCCTCGCTGTCGCTGCTGGGCTCGCTCTCCGACGACGAGGAGGAGGACGAGGAGGAGGACGAGGAGGAGGAGGGCCGAATCCCGAGGGACACGGCCGGACGATCCTTGACAGGCTCGTCGGGCATCTTGGCAAAGCGGAACTCGAACACATCCTGGATGGACAGACCAGACAGATGTTTGTTACTGGTCAACTACATTGGCCATGTGTCCCTGGGTAACCAAACATTACTCTGAGCTTGTGATGACAAGACATGAGATAAGAGCACAGATAAACAAATAAAACAAGGAGATAAACGAATTACGAGGAGACCAAAAGAATGCATGTCCTCATCCAAGTGACAGGCATGACAAGGGGCTACTTTACTGCTGCTACAGAGAACAAGGCTTTTTTGCGTCGGCAGACTTCAGTACCTGTAGCTTGCGGGCCATGCCCACCACATCGTGGTCGGGGGGGTTGTACTTGTAGCAGTTGGAAAACATGAGGCGGATGTCCCCCGCAAACTGCTGAGAGTCCCTGTACTCACGACAGTCCATCTTCCTCTGAGGCAAGGACAGAGAGCAGGAGACAACAGTCAGGCTTAGACACAAACCGTCAGACACAATATCTCTAACGACATCCACAGAGTCGATCAGGTCTAAAAAGGGCACGTCAAGCTTTCTGCTGGGCGGTTCACCTTGACGGTGCTGAGGTCCATGGGGTATTTGATGATGTCGTGATAGTCGTGCACACCCAGAGCTGAGGCGTCGACGGGCTTGTAGAAGGGCCAGGCGTACGCTGTGTGCTTCTTGGACACCAGATCCTTCAGAACCCCGTTGCAGTAGCGTAGCTGCTGGCTCAGCTTGCCCCGCCGCGTTGGCGGGACCTGCAAAGAGTCCGGCAGGTCCTTCTTGGGGGGTTTAATGGGGCGTCCGCTGCCCCCTCTGCGGCCCATGACTTTCCCACCCCCAGCCATCATGGGCTGGAGCAGGACGGGCCCCCCTGGCCCTACGGCACCCCTGACCAGGCCCATACCCGGGGGGGCCTCCATGCCCATGCCCCCCAAGGAGGAGAGCGAGAGTGCAGAGGAGGGGTCATGCACCTGGCCCCCGTGACCTCCCTTCCCGAGGCCCACCATCCGGGCTCCGACGCCCACGGGCAGGGCCATGGTGGAGGGGGTGGTGGTGTCGGCCTTCCGCTTCACTCCCTTCTTCTACCGATTGAAAGAGAGAGACACTCTCAGATATTCTGGCTGTTAAATACTTGCATCAAACGCAAATTGTGTCTCGCTATCCAAATACTCAAAATACTGCAGTGTGTGACGGCAAGCACAAAATGTACTGCTTATTCTCAACGCGTCCATATTAGTGCATCATCGACGAGGCGTGTACCTTGGCAGTGGGCTGTGTGTGTGGCATGCCTAGCATGGAGGCAGGAGGCAGGCTCTTGGTCAGAACGGTCTGGGGGGAGTTGGAGAGCATGGAGTCGGCGGTGTCTGAGGAGGAGGGCGAGTAGGCGGACTGAGACACAGCCGGCACCTGGTGGGCTCTCACAGCTGAGATGAAGCAAGACAGAAACAGAACACCCACAACGGTCAAACCAACACCACGCTCATTCATCATGTCCTGCACAGCTCGTCCTGAAGACGTGCATTTATATTTCGCCAACATCCCTTTCTAACCATTCCTGTCCTGCAAGCGTCTCCCCACAACATCCATCCTGGCGACTCACCGTTGGCCTTGCGACCCTTGCCAGCTTTTCCCAGCTTGCCTCGTGGGGCAGGAGGGGCCAGCTCAATTTCCTCCTGGGGCATCTGGGCTACCTTCTGTAGGAAGACCTTCTCCAGAGACTGGGCCATCAGCACTATGTCATCTGTGGGCTGGAAGAATACATAAACATCATACACTTTTTACCAGTACAAAATTACCTGGTTGATTACATCAAGACATTTTTGTATTTAGTCAAATTGATTAAATCTGGATTCAAAATGGTGCATATGAATAAGGGCAGCAATGCTAGCAATTTGGGATAAATAAGTCCTTTGGTATTTTCAATCTGCCTTGAAGGCATTATATGGTAATGAGTTGTTGGGTAAACTGCTACCTTGTTGTAGATGTAGCAATTGGTAAACATGGTGTTGAAGTCCTGCATGCACTCGCTAGCACTGCGGTAGTAGTTGTTCTCCAAGCGCTTCTTGATGGTGCCCATGTCCATGGGCTGCTTGATGATTTTATGATAATCCTGTGGAAAAACAGAGGATGGATGATTTCATGTGATGTGAGAAGGTCATGTGAAAAAGATCATAAGAATGCCCAGTACAGCTCAGAATGAACAGGCTGATATTTGCTAATAATCCTATACACTGGGTTTACTTAAATTATCCAAGAACCACTGGGTATGGGCACGTAACCGCTGGGAATATACTAGAGTCTGTGAAGACAGAAGGATAATCCGCCAGTAAGTGTTGGCCAATTATCAACAAGGAGGAAACCTCCAGAAGTCTCAACTCACCGGCAGACTGAGCCGGAAGGCGTCCACAGGTTCGTGAAAGGGCCAGGCGAAGTGGTGCCTCCACAGAGACTTCAGCAGGGCCTTCTGTAGAAACTGAAGCTGGTTGGTCATGTGGCCCTGGCGCCCCGGATCCTTGACAGGGGGCTGGGGTGGTGCGGGGGGGCCCGAGCCCAAGGTGGCCACGTGGGGCAGCGAGGGGCTCTCAAAGCCCTCATACAGCAATGAGGGCTTGCGAATGCGCTTGCCAGGGCCTGAGGCACCCTGCTCCATCCCGATGACACCTCCACCGCCAGACAGCCCCACCAGAGAACTGCTGTCCATCATGTCGAGAAGGAGGGAGAAGCACAAAAAGGAGGGAAATACGTAGAGGTAAATTAGAAAGAAAAAAGGAGACGGTGAAGACAGAATGGGGAGAGGAGAAGAGCAGTGGAAGGGTACAAGGTAAGAGTTGTCGGTGACATACTGTTAATGTCACTGCATGACCTTTGAGCAAGCAATTATGATTGCAACAATAAACGTGTCAATGGGAAAACAAACGGTGGAGATCTCTCCTTCTTACGTCATTGATATAGGCTAACCTTTGTGTATTCTCCATGGTCCACTATTGTTCATCCCTGGACACTATAAGTATGTAATGATCCCTTTTAAACTTACGGGAAGTCTAAGCCATTTGAGAAGATCTAATTCCCCAATCCTGTATGTGTCTGGGTTGGTTTAATCACAACACAGCTCTCTCTGTCTCATCTCTACTGAAACCATAATCTTGTCAATAGGCTGCCACTTTTGACACTGCCATGGCAACCCTTGTGGATGCTAGTCTCTGCATGGAAACCGCATATTGGTGGAAATTTGCACTTGGGCAGTTTGGCCAATGGTTAAACAATGCCTAGGCCAGTCTCATCGTGTTGTTATTTAAATTGACATAAACCTTCCAACATTATAATTAAGCAGACTTCTAAACAAAAATACATTCATAAACTAAGATGCACCTCTCCATGACAAAGAAAACAAGTCTAAAAGAACACATCCAGAACATATCTTGTCCTCTCTTTTACAGAGGCTGAATATGATCAACTTAAAGCAGCTTGCACACTGCCCCAATAAACTCCAACAAATCCCAACATTCTAAAGTTGGCAGTTGTTGGTGATTGTCTTTAGAATGTCCAGAAAACTAATGCTAGCTCCACACTGCTCAGACAGTAACAGACTTTTTTCAGCGAGCTAATTACTTTTTCTGTGTGTTGTAGTATCATTTTAAGATCAACGTCATTGTGCGGTATTTATTGTGTGATAATAATATTTAAAAAAATATATAAGTGTCACAGGTTGGAGTCCTGGCGTACATGCCCCACTGACAAACAAATGAAGGCCAAGTTTAAGAATTAATTCTAGTCTCACTTCGATCTACTCACACACCCACAACACTGGATGTGAATTAACAAAGTAACAAAGTAAACCTCCTAAAGACAGGAGTCAGTTGGCTGAGCGGTGAGGGAAGCGGGCTAGTAATCAGAAGGTTGCCAGTTCAATTCCCGGCCGTGCCAAATGACGTTGTGTCCTTGGGCAAGGCACTTCACCCTACTTGCCTCGGGGGGAATGTCCCTGTACTTACTGTAAGTCGCTCTGGATAAGAGCGTCTGCTAAATGACTAAATGTAAATGTAAAGACAAAAATAGACACATGTTGTCACCGATAATCTTATTAGCATACATTTAACTACCAGTTGTATTAACACAAACAAAAATGTAAGGTATAACGAAATCCCCAATTCTAACACAAAATACAAACGGGTACATTTCAGGAATAAATGATAATCAAATATCACACACTTTTTGTGCATGGAATTAATCCGTGGACATCAGGCTAGATAATCATGAACCTTTATCCTAATAACTATCCTTAATAGCTGACCTCAACTGGCCAAGCAAATAAAGTAGGTTTCCTGCTCTTGCCAAAAAGTATGTTCCCTCCCTGAGAAGCTTTGTCTCACTTTGTGAGAATCAAAAGGCAGAGCCAGAAAGTTCCGTTTAGGAAGGGATATGTGGCACCTGGCGCAGCTCTTGTCAGGCAGTGTGACAAACGATAGTCGGAAGTATTAAACGTGGTGCCACCATCAACTGTTCTATTGATTAATCAAGGACAAAATAACGTTCGGACTCATTCCCTTTCCATCAACTTGTACAACCTATTTAAAATCATGTACTTTAGCGTTAACATTGTGTTGTTCAGTTTTGGTTATGAACATCAGTCCCAAATGTAAACAAATCGAAACATGCAGTGCTCCTCACCACCACAATACTGTGACACCACCCCGCCTTTTTGGGATGTGTTTGTAAACAAATTCTAGGCCATCACAACCAAAACTACTCCGCAGCACTAGGTACACTGCATATAATTAATTTATTTGGTTAGGCTCTTAACGACACATTAAGATTTTCGGTGACTGAATTCAAAATACCGACTACCTCTTACAGTAGTAGTCACAAACGATCAAGCTAGTCAGCACGATAAAGCTTGATGTCAGTCTAACCCGAGTAGCGTCCAGTATCTAGCCAATATGACATGTAAACATGTCGTGAATGGATAGTTGAAAACCCAACTTACGGGAAATAACAAGGATACTGAATAGTGCTTACGTCAACTTCGTTGAAAAGTTAAAATAATCAAATGCAAGCTTGCTACAGTTGCGCCTAGCACAAAGATGGCGGTGGACCGTGAAGGCTACTGGTGCAATGCCGCTCAATGAATGACTCAATCCAGCTGTTTGCAGAACTGTTGTTTACAGCTACTGTGGCGAGCAGCATGCAAACTGTATCCGCTACCATTGTTTTGTCGTAGCTACTTAGTTAAACTACACAAGGGTAGTGCTAGACACCCATTTTAGCAGTGACAATCTACATAATTGAAAAGAATGACCAGTGCTGGCTATAGATAATAATAGGCTGTACTAATACTTAATAGCAATTGTTCCGGCGACAGGATATGCGTTTTAGTAACATTAAACACCAGATCAGTGTGACACTGCTTGTGTGCATTTGCTAACAATAGCTAGCAGCTACCTGTCCAAATAACAACATTCCCCTGAATAAGTTCCCTGCCGGTGGATGGGGAATAGCTTGCCTAGCTAACAGCTACTTAGAAAGCAAGCTAGCTGTGCTAGCACAACCGGCTACAGTATATTCAGGGAAGAAATGCTGCAAGATAGCTAGCAGATAGCTACGGTCATACCAGCTCAATATATTTTATGCCAAACCTCCAAATCTTATCGATATCCACGTGCAATGTATTGAATAGTACCTGTCAAGAGGTGGGTTAATGGCCGTTTCCATCAGGATGGATCCGGATTTTTAGTTTGTTCCAATAGTTCCACTGTTGTGTTTACGTTCGTACAGACTTCAACACGAAAGCAGTGAAATGGCGCCGATCAGCTTCCGTCGGTTGCCTTATAAACCTACCATGTGGCATTCCTTGCATTTCCTGTAGGCTGTCAACCAATCCTGATTGTTCATTGGCTACATAAAATATATTTCAACGCGGAAGACAAGCCTTAAGTCAGCTGCCTCGAACACCCTGTACTTTGGCATACAATTTGGCATTTTGCCTTATTATAATGCAGCAAGATGAGCTTCCCACTAACGTACAAGAATAAACGCTATATTTGCTTTCTCTACGAACTCAAGTTATTTAGCTCTAACAGTTTTATATTGGTAGATTCGTTTAAAAAAAGCGACACGTTAAAAGTAAGGAAGTAAATGTTTAAACTATCCATGTTAGCTAGATACATCATCTAGCCAGGACAAACTGAACCAAGGCTAGCTAGTAATGCTACAATCCTGCATGCATTGCCATATGGTTACAAAGATTTACCATTTTCTTCTGCCATCATATTTCGCCTACACCTACAAGCACTCAAATAGTTATCCGATAAATCACGTGACTTATACGCAAAGCACGAAACACTGAACAGTCAACACCAAACCAGGTGGTGGCAGTCGTGTCAAAAGTCTCAAGAGGGGGCGTGTGTGTCAGTGCTGAATGAATAACAGACTACTTGATTGCTAAATACATAATAGACTAATAATAAGCACTAGAATCCTCACAATGTATCTACTTATTTAATTGGAAAGTAAAAGTGACAGCCTCGGGACTTTTCCCCGCCTTAGACAAATGCTTATTTTGTTGTTATGCAACCAAATATAACGTTTTAAAAAAGCTCAAAATGTTAGAAATGTTTATTTGAAACACAAATTTAGAAAAAAAGGGGAATCATCTTTACAGTAAAATTACTCAATGGAATTATACCTATTTACGATCAGTGTTTAGGAAATATAAACTTTGCAGCCAACACACAATTAAAAATAAATGCATTTTGGAATTTAAATACTTTATAAAATTATATAATTTAGCAAGATGTTGTCCAGGTTTTTCTTCTGATGTACAGTATGTTATGTAGCTGATGGAGTTGCAACAATTTGGTGATGATATGAGATTATATACATATGGAGCAATAGAACTTGAAACTAGAAATTGGATTTGAAAAAGAAAAATCAACAAAAGACTTGAGTGTCTAAGCATTTCCAATTTCCATCCCCTCGTCTTTACGCTGAAAGCCAATGTTCTGTTTCCTCACCAATTCTGCATAGAACCCATCATTCTTCATGAGTTCATCATGGCCCCCCTCCTCATAGACTTCTCCCTCCTTGAGAACAACAATATGGCTGGCTTTCTCCACTGAGCTCATCTTTTGGGCAATCAATAGCACTGTACAACGATTACTGTCCTTCAGCAGGGCTTGGTGCACCTATGCAGAAAGAACAAAACAGTAATGTGACAGTTTTGTTATGTAATCTTCAATAAGAAAGCGATGTGTCAATGTAAAGAGTATTATGCCACATAAGACTACATTAAAATGAATACTTTACCATGTGCTCGCTTTCGGTGTCCAGGTTACTGGTGGCGTCATCCAGCACCAGTACCCGAGGTTGTCTTATCAGAGCTCTGGCGATGGCAATTCGCTGCTTCTGCCCCCCTGACACCTGTCCCCCCTTCTCCCCAGCATCTGAGGAAGTACATCTATGAGTGCCCAAGCAAGTCCATTGTCCTTTTTTCTATCAGTGGTAAATTGGTAAATTCAAATTAGCAAATGAATGAGGTTCGAGAACTAACCTGTGTCATAGCCATTGGGCAGTTCAGAAATGAATTTGTGGGCATTGGCTTGCTCTGCAGCACGGTGCATTTCTTCATCCGACATGCCCTCACATCCATATTTGATGTTCTCTTTGACAGAACGGGCAAACAGCACTGGCTCCTGACTCACCACGCTGATCTAAGATGAGAAGGAGAGATAAGTGAAATGATTGATGTTCTAAAGCATGGCCCATTCTCAGATAAAACGCAGATCGGTTACTAGCTACTTACTAGTAGCTCAGGTGCTTGTAAAAATATTTCACAATTAAAAAACATCAACAGTGGATGGCTCTCACCTACACTGCAGACTTTGATCAATTTCCATACATGTACATCATAATGTAGTACACAATAGCTCACTTGAGAAGTATCTAAGGATAGGTTTCATTGTTTGACTACAGTTTAAAGCCTATAAAGACACGTACCTTGTCATGTAGGTACTGGTCATTGTAGCTATTTAGGGGCTCTCCATCTAGCAGAATCATTCCTTCCTGGGGTTGGTAAAACCTTTCCAGAAGACTGACACAGGTGCTTTTTCCTGCACCAGACAGACCCACCAGAGCAGTAATCTTGCCTGGTTTCAGCTCCAGAGACAGATTCTGAGATAGATATTAGAGATGGAAGAGTGAGAGAAAGAGGGAGAGAGACACAGATGGAAAGGGTTCCAGAATGAAGTTATTGGAGGAATTGTTTTGAGTTATGAATTGAAAAGTGCTTCAACACTACATTATAATGACTCTTTAAACATACACACCTTCAGTGTAGTTTTGTCGTTTTTTTCTTTGTCAAGATAAGCAAATGTGATATTCTTGAATTCAACATGGCCCTTAAGTGTTTTGGGGGCCAAAGACCCTTCTGGAGGAACTTGGGGCTTTCTGTCCATGTACTCAAATATCTCCTCAGATGCACCAATTGCTTGCTTCACGTGTGGATAGTATGACATCAAAACCTACAGAATTTAAGTTAAAGGTTAAGTTCAAGTTAAAGATAATGACTTTAAGAGGGATATAAATGATTAAACTTCATAGCCATACCTCCACAGCAGAAGAGAACTGGAGCTCATACAGAACGAAAGACACCAAGTCTCCACTGCTGACGTCCCCTCTCGTTACCAGCATCCCACCATAGTACAGGATACTGACCTTAAGTGCCAGGCTTGACATCTGGACATAGATTTATTTGAGAGAGAGATATAGAGAAAACCCTTCCCATTAATATTTCTTACAATGCAACATACAAGTTCCCTTAACACGCATATACACACACACACAAACACACACAAAAACACCTACAGTATATAGATTATATTCGTCCGGTGTCCAATAAAGTAACCTTGCAAGCGGAGACTCACACTATTGGTCCAGGTGGAAGCTGCATAGGCAGCAGCTTCCTTTTTGTTGAGAGTGTAAGTGTCCTCCAAGCTTTTTTTGTATCTTTCTGTTTCACCTTCCTCATTGGCAAAGCTCCTCACTGTCTTGATGGAGGAGAATGTTTCCGTGGCAACATGATTGGCCTTAGCTAGAGACTCTTGAACCTTTTTGGAAAGTGCCTGAAGCAAAAACAAGATACACGTCATCAAGGTTATGATGCAGCTGAGTCATTTCATCGGATCCTGATAGACAGTATGAGAGGTGCATCCCACTATTTCTGTTTGATATCTTTGTTACAAGTACGCATTGGACATCATATTGGGCATCAAATCCCCGTACCTGGTGGAACTTTCCTGATATCTTTGGAATGACAAGGATGATGGGGAGTCCCATGGCAGTGAAAAGGGACAGCTTCCAGGAGAGATTGAGCATGAAGCCAAAAAGGAAAATAATCCGGGCAAAATACCACATAAGCAAGCTCAACTTCTCACTCAAAGATTCACTCATCGTGTTAGTGTCCGTGGTGATGCGTGACACTATCTCACCTAAAACAGAGATTGGAGGAAGTTGGTGTTCCACTTCACAAGAGCGTACCATTTTTCTTAGCAATTCTTTTGTTTGACATTCCTACATGACATTGTGAAACCTTTTTTTAATAAATACTCTAAAAATACATGTAAAAAAGTGGTGTGACAAATACTACTCACCTGTTTTATTACTATCAAAGAATGCAATCTCTTGTTTTAGAACAGACTGAAAGACCAAGCCCTGTACAGAGGTGTGTATAAGGCTCATGGTGATATTGTAGATGAGGTCACACACAAACTCAGAAAGGGCACTGTAAAGCAAAGATCAGTGTATTACTTCTGTATAATGACAAGAAGAAAATAAAAAAAGAAGAATAATGATACACATGGATAAACATGAATGTTACTACATTATTAAACTGTAGCCTACTATAATGATAATTTTAAGAAGAAGCTTACCTGGAGATGGTGATGACTGTCATAATTGTGATAGCATAAGAAAAGGCTTCAGGCTCATCTTCATTCATAATCCAGTCTGTCATACGGCCAGTGTAATGTGGAATCGCCATCTCACCTTAAAGACAAAGATGAACAGTGTTACTCTCAGATTTGGTTTCCCCTGACAAAGTTGACTGTTTTTACTAGACTAAGTAGAGGATTATTACCAAGTGACGAGATGACCACAAGAAAGAGCACCCCTCCAAAACGTATCATGTAGGGCTTCATGTATCCCAGCAGCCTCTGCAGCGAGGACCCAGTCTTTTCAGGTTCCTCAGTGATCTTACTGGATAGAGTCGGGACGTAGCGCGTCCAATATAACCAGGCCACAGCTGTCACGCCATAGCTCTGTAAAAGCTGCCCAACAAAGATTTTGTTTTTGTTTCTTTATCAAGAGCATTGGTTGTTAATTTTCACTCTGTACATTATGAAATGGTGTTATGATAATATATTATAGGTTTATTTATTATATTATATATATATAATATCTATATTATTTTTACTCTCAGATTAATAATGCAATGGAACAAAATAATACATATAACACAAAATGTTAGACGACTTGGTGTACTGTCTTATTTCAATTGTATATGGTTTCAAACAGCAGTGCAATTATAAACAATAGCAAACTTTAACTTACCCCTTGCCATGAGTGCCATCCCCATAGCTGATCCAGGGTGGAAACTCCAAACGTCCAGAGAAGGCTAATGTAGACTGGGTAGAGAGAGCAAAGTACTCCCATAGTCTGGACTCCCTCCAGGCTGCTCATCCATGGTATGGTCCCAGGGTAGGTAGCGGTGAGAAAGAGAAAGAGGCAGGCACGGAAAAGACCTCCACCCCACAGGGTGATGAAGGGGTGGGGGAGGAGGAGTGGGGAAAGGTGGCACATACCGATCGCCCACACCGCACACATATCCACAAACAGATAGAGGAGTGGCGACAACATACTCATTTTCTGCATCCCAACTGTTTCTACATTAGGAAAGAAGGGAAAAGGATCAAATGACCAGAGAACAATGATTATTGAGCTAGCTTGCAAATTAACTGCTTTCACTTTCACATTTGACACTTAAACTGTACCAGTAGAATTGTAGTGCATTGTGATCATCAAAATATTACATTAACTCTAAGAATGTATCTATAATGTGGAAAACGACGTAATTTACAATCGGCCTATGTATTTCCTACTTGTAATTCTAGCTACCGTGAGATTTGAATCCAAGTTTACCTGTGTTTTCGACACTCAACCTTGAGCTACCGGAATATGGATTATCTTCCAGAGTTAAAATCTTCCATGCAAATCCTTCAGAATTGGCTTTAATCTACATCGAAATAAAAAATAAGGTGCTGCGGCTGCCTGTTGAAGGGGTTGTGCTGTATCGAACTAAAACCGAAAGTAGCTGCTTTTCCAAGTGGAAAGTCCCCTTATAGCCTACCCGAGCCTTTAACGAAAGTCCCACCTATAGTTAGCCTAGTATTGCATTTATTTTACAGTTCCACTTCCATTCGAGTATGGAGATTAAGGTTTTACATCAGTATAACCAACATTTAATTTTAATATCCAGAAATGTATACATTTTGTCAAATGAAAATGAATACGCTTGAACTTCCTTGTGAACAAGGGCGACATCGTGTGACATTTTTGGAAGCTGCGTGTCTTCAATTTGGACGTTTTTTTCAGGGGACTTGTTTTTATTTGCATGAAGACAATTTAGATCTTTGAGGTTATGGTACCATATTGCACGGTTCAACTTCAAAGAGACCGACTCCATCTCTAAAGAAATACAACTCACGTGTTTTGTAATCTTTACTATTATTATTATTTTATCGTTTTGCTCATTTTTGTTAACTATGGTAACATTTAGAAACAGATGTTCATCCTCTCAATGCAATGTCACCAAAATAAGGAAACCATTTTGAGGACGAGAACAGCTGACAAAGCTTTTGTTGTGTAGACACCTGCTGTGAGTCCAGAGGTAGCCTATGAAGTGACCATGTTAGGTGCCCCCCTAAAGTTTCCTGTTCTTTATGTCGTCCTTTCATTTCAGACAGAACGTATGACGCAAGAGCATAGCACTTGGGAACTAAAGTACAAAACAAAAATCTGTAGCCTACTGAAAGTAGCATTGGCCTACCTCATAATGTCAAGCACACCACATTTCCATAGGTTATTTTAATTTATGTTGCCTGCTCATGTTTGTAGTATATTGTGGAATTACATTTTTGAAAATAATATTGTGTAAAAGTGTTTGTTTTGTGTTATGTGGGCAAATGCCCTTTTAATAAATTTGTGAACAACATAAAGGCAGGGTATTTTTCATTTTTTTTTTTATGTCACCATTTGAACCATGCCATCACAGCCATAAACATTACAATAATAGGCACACACACCCACATCCAGCAACTCCCCCACCCACCCACCTCCACACACACACATATACACACACACAACACACACATCCCGCTTCTATTCTTCTCCACACAGTGGCAGGAAGTTCTCCCGATATCCGCAGTGCTTCTGAAAAGAGAAGAGAGAAAATTGTGGCAGATATCTGCAAAGGTTGGGGGCTGTTCAACAGACTGTTCACACGGTCCAATCTTCAACACAATCAGGAACATAGCAAGACCATAACTTAACAGGAAAAGACCAAGAGTGATACCCCCAAAAAGTTCCCATGCTGGAGAACCTAAAAACCGTTGTGGGACCAAGTTACTGGATTAAACTGTTAAGTGGCTGCTGGGAAGAGAGAGAAGAGTATCTCTTGAGTCTCTAGGACCATACTGGAACATCACTGGCCCAAGGATGCTAATGCTGTGGATGGCCATTCTGCTGGCTTTAATCAGGATGTGTGCAGGTGAGTATTAAATCCAGCAGATCAAATGTTTGATAGTTGTGAGAGGAATTTTATACTTGAAAGTCAAAAAGTCTCCAATTCGTATTCATCGTCTTAGCTATCTGTTCTCCAATGCCTAATCGACCTGTTGCATAAAATTAAATTATGTATATTATACTTTGCATATACTATACGCATTAGACACAAATTATTTGTACATTATATGGCAATTATTTGAAAAGAGTATTTGAAGTAAACTATTGTCTGTCTGAATGTCCTTTCCTTTTATAAACAAAACCGCTGAAGGGCAAATAATGGTGCAAATGAAAAATGCTAGTTAGAATCAGGATGACTAATTTGATAGTGTTAAGTAGGACTAACGTGAATTGTACATTTTTTATATTTGTTGACAGTTGTTTAGTGTCAGTTGTTTCCATGTATTTTATACTTTTTGTTCTAATGTTTTATTGGAACATGCAGACCCAGAACCATTTAATTAGAATCAGAATCAGAATTGTGTTTAATCGCCAAGTAAGTGGTCACAAACAAGGAATTTATCATGGTTTTAATGTGAATTCGTGAAGGGCTCATCTTTGAAATGAACAGATTGGCTTTCATAAGCAGTCTTAGACTAAGATACAATATGTTTAATTCCAGCTCCATTGTGCAATCTGTCAGTGTTATGATTTCATTGTGAGGAATACACCTGCCAAACCCATTGTCCCTCTCCATTAAATTCCTCATCACCATGGCAATAACCTTCAACCTCCATCGCTTTCCAGTTCACGCCATTTCCTGTTACTATTCGCTTCTCCTGGAAACTTCCTGTTTGTGACAGGCTTATTTCCTGCTCGCTTAACAGTTTATGCAAAAGGTTACAGTTTTCATAGCTTTAGCTTTGTCTACATGTTTTAATGAATGCTTGCTGATACATTACCACGTATAATAATGTGGCTATGAGGAAACTAAATGTGCATGCAGCACCAATTTACAAACTTTAGGAATTTAATCTGTGTGTGTGTGTGTGCGCGCGCGCGATGTCACCCACAGCAGCATCTCCTGGAGACCCATGGGGCCAGTGTCCCACCACCAGACAGTGCAAGGCCAAGTTTGCAGACGGATCATGTAACAAGGAGTGCACAGAGCCTGAGTGTCTGATGGATGGCTTTGACTGTCTGAAGGACCAAGGCCAATGCAAGTAAGATACTCTTTTAACTCCTTCTCTCTCAAAATGGATTCCTTGAACTCCTTGTGATGAAATCCCTATGGTACTATTGAACTCAAATTGCCTTTATTGGCATTTTTGTGTGCCCTTCCAGTCCAGGCCATATCCAGTATTGTCGCGACCACTATGCCAACCAACACTGTGAGCAGGGCTGTGACAGCGCCCCCTGTGGCTGGGACGGGAGTGATTGCTTCAGACACCAGAGCCCTAAGTGGGCTAAAGGCACCCTTGTGCTCCACACACGGGTCCCGCTGCAACATGGCACCTTCTCCAACAGCTCCCTTCTGTGGGCTCTCAGTATTCTGCTCAAAACCTCCCTTAAACTGCGAGGTTCAATGTCCCTTGACTCCAGCAAGGACCTCCTGAACTTTGACCCCCAGCAGCTTGCAGAACTGTTGGCACAACCCGCCTCATATGATGCAAATGGGTAGGTATCTACAAAAACACAAAAACACGATTTTTGTGCAAGCCCGAGCACTGCCACACACCACTACCGCAGATTATAATCTACTATATGAATCAGAAGAATACAAAAATCAAGCAGGGGAAAATGATAGCCCTCCTTCCCATTTCAATAACGCTCCCCACCTCCTACTCCAACAGATCTGTGTTATTCCTCCAAGTGGACAACAGGCCGTGCTCCCGCCACGCTCCCTCTACCTGTTTCTTGCACGCCACAGAAGCAGCCAGTTTTCTGCGCGCTGTGATGTCACTGAACCGTGCGTCCCTCCCCTTCCCCCCAGACCTCCAGGCCATTGTAAGTGTGAGGGGGCTCCGAGAGGAAATAGGAGGAAGGGAGGAGGACACGGTTGAACAGGAAACTGGTAGGTCTTTGTGTGCTGTTGTTTCAGGAATTATAACGTCTAGGAAATTTGATTTGGATCACTTGGTACACTTACATTCGAAAAATTCAGATAAAACAATGTTTGCAAGAGAGCCATTCTGTGTTTGCAAAGATCTCTCCTAATCACCTCTGTTCTCCCCACTTCTCCAGTAGAGGCTACACCCTCATGGCTGTGGGCTGTGATCGGTGTTGCAGTAGGTCTGACGTTGGCATTGGCCTTGGCGGTTGTCTTGGTGACCAGAAAGGTAAGAAGGAGTCGAACAGAGAGGGAGGTGGGAGAGAGGGTGAGGCACAGATCCACCGTCACCGACAACGGTGAGGGCGGGGCCAAAACTTGGGCACAGCACACACCCCATCGCGAGCGAAGGGGCAGGGTGGGGAGGGAGAAAGACAGGAACGGGATGAAGAAGAAGAAGAAAGCTAAGGAAGCAGAGAAGAAGAGAAGGAGGGAGCCGCTGGGGGAGGACGCCATTCGAATGCGGTAAGCAAATGTGGAGACCAAATCAAATCAGTCTCAATTCACACTCAAGTCTCACTTAGTGAGTGTTTCATTTGCATATTACCTAACATGACACGCTGTACACTCTTCTTTCAGACCACTCAAAAGGAACCTGGACATTGGCAGTGACACTGACTTTACCCAGAGTTCCATGGAGGACATCAATGCCAGATGTTCCACACGCCAGGAGGATCCTTCTATCTGTGATCACAGAAGCCCGGAGCAGAAACACTTCAGGGTCACTCCCAGCCACTCACAAAGCCCTAGGCCTATACAACGTATAAACATTTCCTGTTTATAGTGAATGTATCAATAGACTATTCATTTCAGGCCCCTGTATTCCTTTAATGGTATGTATTACAGCATGATGTCATTGAATATATTTCAGCTCCTCCAAGAGGATGGGAGAGAAATGCTGTCCCTCCACTTCTGAGTCCTCCCAATCAGGTGAGCTCTCCAGTCCTACACAGTCTTGATACTTGTCCTATGTGAGTACAACTTTGGAATAGTGTTACAAACTAGGTGGGGCATGTATCTTTTAGAATCAGAGGCCGGTTTATTTGCCATGTATGTTACACAAACACAGAATTAACTGTGGCAGGAAGGTGCAAACAAAAAACATATACGGATCTTAAATTAAGTAAAAGGTACAATATTTCAACTAATTCTAAGAACTAAACAATTTCAAAATAAAACAATTTAAAAAATAAAATATATATAAAAATAATAAGAAGAATATGAATGAGCAGCATGAGTGGGCAATTTAGTGCAATGAGATAATGAATAAATGTGGCTCGTGCGTAGTGCAATAGGTGTCAGATGGACTTAAAAATTGTTAATTTTACCAATACCTGGCCGATTGTTAGAGTTAAGGTACTCAACATTGACTGTGGATACGCCTTTACCAGTCAGCTCCTGTCCAGTGGTGTGGTCCAGATGGGTCGGTGGTCCTTATCCGTGCAGTGCGGAGTGGTCTCGATCGAGTGGTCCTTGAGCTGCTGCGAGCTGGGGTGCCGGTTAACAACACGGATCATACTGGTAATGCCTTCCCCACAACATTGTATAATGATAACACTAAATCTAAATCTTCCCATGTATAGAGAGGACAACTCATTTTGGGGTCCAATTGGGGCTGCATCTGTTCACACAAGATGACAGAAATCCCAGATTAGTCAACGTATAAAGAGTATAGTATTGTGTCATGTAAGCGTTAATGTGCTTTTACGAAACCAGGAAGCAGTACATAGTACTGTAAGACTGCTCTATACTTTGACACTTGGGATGAGTAACTGGTGTAACTTACGCATCTCTCTCACATCCCTTCTTGTGTCCCATCTTTTCTGTTCCCTCTTTTTCCATCTCTTCAGCACCCCTGCTGCCCCTTTCTGATGCAGAACAAAGTTAATGAGTGCTGAGGCAGTGTGGATGTACCATATTAACCCCGCTCCCCCCCTCTCTTTCTCTCCTATTCTCGCTCTCTTTCTCTGTTATTATATCTCTCTTTCTCAGTGTCTGGATTTTTCTCTCTTTCCTGGCTGATTTACTTTTCTTTCACCCTAATTTGCATCCCTGTCAGAGTCGCTCCATTGTTTCCTCAGCATTTTCACCCTCTGGGCTTGATCTCTGTTGTATACAGTTTGTTCACTGGCTGACTTACCGGTAGTCCCCCCTCTAATCTCTGTACCAACCTCCCTCCTTCTTTCCCTCACGTCCCTCTAAATGCACTTTATCACTCAGGGAGATCAGCCCTCCACTGGGCATGCTCAGTAAACCACCTCTCTCTAACAAGAACCCTCACTCGTTATGGGGCAGCAGTGGACCTTCAAGACAACAAGGTACAAAAATTATTCATTTTATTTTCAAATTGATTGCGGAAACTGTCCCTAACTATCCCAACAATAGTCACTACTGGAATGTAATTGTTGAGTTTAGGCCCCTCCCACTCTGGCAGTGCCACATTCTGATCTGTTGGGGCTACTCTCATCTTCTACCAGGGGGAGACGCCTCTGTTTCTCGCCGCCCTTCACGGTTGCTACGATACTGCCAGGTTTCTTCTCCTCAACGGGGCCAATCAGGAATTGCACGATCGAAGAGGGCGTCGCCCACTGGATGTTGCCCGAGAGGGAATGCATCACCAGGTTTTGGAGCTCCTCTTGGCTCACAGAGTTCAGAGAGGACCTATTCCAATTGATCCATCCAATGAGATGTTGTGGGATGAGCGTGGCCTCATGTATTCCCCGTGGGCCACTTCCCAGGGCGTACCTGGGAGGAGTTCCTCCTTTTCCGGGGTCATAGAACAACGATATATGACTCCACCTCAACCAAGGTAAACCATCTTTCTTGTTATATTTTATCTATCAGCAGAAAGCAAATTACGATATACACTCCCATTACCATCTTTGTAATCTATGAAATTGAATATTCTTATTTCTTCTTTGACAGTAATTGGTCTATGGGCAGAGTACAGTGTCCCTCCCCCCAGAATTGGCGGCCGCAGCTCAACCAATCAGCAACTGCATTGGTCACTCCAAGAATCATGGGTCGTCCACCTCGGCCAATCAGCACCCTGCAGGAAGTGACCTCAGAAGCAGAGGACGAAGACAGAGAAAGACCACAGGAAGTTCCTAGAGCAGCCACCCCCCACTTTTTATTACCCCAGCCTGCTCCTCGACAACGATCATTCTCCTGTACCCAGCATGCATTGCAGCGTCGCATTAGTACCCACCAACCTGCACCACCCCTTAATGTCGTCCACCTTGAGACATCTAATGAGCCCATAGAGAGAGTGATAGTGGTCGCTCCCACAGATGCACCAACCCAATCAGACCGCAGATCAACAACTGATAATAGTGACATCACGAGCAAGGCCGAGGCAGAGGCAGCAAGCTCCACAAATGTAGAGCAGAGAAGCAAAAGTGAGAAACTAAATAACATGGCTGACTCTACACAAACAGCACTATAAGCACTGCACTAAAGGCTTTCCCCCAAATTCCCATAGTGCACTCCTTTATGCAATATGGGTGTTTACTTTACATTCAGAGATAACATTAGGTGAAGGATTCATTTGTGTTTATATGCAGTTATGTCTGAAATTACAAACAACCAGCTGATTTTTTTTTACTGAAATAATACCACTGTATTGGGAGACAGAACTAAAGATTGTGAATACAGATTCTTTATTGTAAAGGAGGTAGAGAGAATACAGGTGTTTCACTGTACAGAGAAAAGACTGCACTGTTTATATACTCATTCAAAGAGTTCAAATGGACAGCACAGACACAAGCGTGCCTCATTCATAAAATACACACACAAGCCCAGTAGAAAAAAAAGAGTAACACACAAATTCTTTGGATTTTCTCTATTGCCCTCTCATTCTTGATTTCATCTCTGTTGTATCATAAAAAACACTACATATGTTTTAAATGCTAATAAAACAGCAATAATAATAATAATAATAATAATAATAATAATAAGTGTCATAAAAACAATAAAATGATAATGCAGTTGCCCAAGCCCACCAACCAATGTGATGCAGTAACAAGTCCAGGTAGTGGAACACAAAGCCCATGATCCATGATCCCAATACTAAAACCACAGATAGAAGTACACAAACAAAACACACACACACTCCAAGTGCACATAAAAACACTCACATTCCAACTCTTAACCCATTCAACCAACAGCATGACAGTAATAACATAAAAATGTACTAACACATACAGAAACGATAACTGCAGCCAAGAGGAAAAAAAGTGATATCATTCTTTTCCGCTGTCAATCTTTCCGTCAACTGTCGTTGAGGGGAAGAGGATCAGTCCGAGTTGTCAGACTGGTCGCTTCCCGGGGACGTAGCAGAGGGGGGCGGGCTTCTTCCTGGCCACTTCCCATTAGTCTGCCAAGCCAGAAATACATGGGTACAAAAAAAGACAGATGTTCACTCATGGGGAAAGGCATTGACCAAAAAGTCTGCATTGTTTTAGCCCTCGTATTCTGTTAGTGGGAAGCAGTTAGGGGGGGAGTCAGGTGGCTGAGAGGTTTGGGAATCGGGCTAGTAATCTGAAGGTTGCCAGTTCGATTCCCGGCCGTGCAAAATGACGTGTCCTTGGGCAAGGCAATTCACCCTACTTGCCTCGGGGGGGATGTCCCTGTACTTACTGTAAGTCGCTCTGGATAAGAGCGTCTGCTAAAATGACTAAATGGAAATGGAAAGCAATGAAAGAAGTATCGCACCAAGCAAAGCTTGTCTATTTAAGACCTCTTTAAGGCCTTCCCTCACCCTCTGCCCCACTGCTGTTAAGCTCCACCTGTTCGTAGTCGTGTTGTTGCTAGCGCATCATCACCCCACCCCACCTGTCTCCTCTGCTCAGTGGGGCATGTGTACATGGTATGTAATATCGCACGAGGTTGTTCTCTCTGTCTAATGGTTGCCATGTAATGCTCTTATGGATATATGTATGTATATGTTGATGTTTAGATGGTCAGTGCTCCCATAAACAATATATGGAAAATCTACATGCATTGTCATTCTATTACATAAATGATTAAACCCAACGTGAGTTTCCTTTACTGGACTAAAAACGAGTAGTACGAGCCTAAAAGAAAAGTCTGAGATAAAAACAAGTCTCTGGATTTACTCATAAAGAGCAACTCCGTTTACGGACGGCTACCATGGATATTTGACTGCGTTTGATGCGCTTTCTCAACAACTTCAGGTGTGTTTTTGTTCGCTTTTGTTCTTGCACCAGAATCTGAATGTTCCCAAATAGAATTTCCTACCTGTGCTCCCATCTGATAGGTTGATTGCTCTCCATTCATGGGTGCAACCCCGCGGAAGATGTCAGCTGATGCAGATAAAAGGAGTCATGTTTACGAGTCCCAAAACAAAATCAATTCAGATTCTACATTTAATATGGTTTTACACCTGGGACAGACCATCATTACTGTCTGGACAAATGCTGTGTGATATCATCTATGGCATATTTCTATATGTGAGGTTTTCCATCCTAACCTGTGGAGTTGGGAGTGTGCGGCGAGTCGTCGGTCTGTGGCGCACCCAGGGCCGTCTTCATGGCGTAGATGTTGGCCTCTTCCTGGAACTTGCCAATGTTCTTCTTGTAGCGGATTCTCTTGTTTCCAAACCAGTTGGACACCTTTAGGAATTCAAATACGAGGGTCAAAACATCTCCATACTCTCCATGTTTCAGACTAAACACTCAAATCTGATGGTGTCTTCATGAGAATACAGCTGTGGACCAGGCTGTTAGTAAAAATTCTAAAAGGTCATAGTGTAGAACTACCTGCCCATGTAAAGCCAGACTACCTGAGAAACAGTGATGCTACACTGTTTTGCTAGTTCCTCTTTGGCCTCTTCACTAGGGTAGGGGTTGGACAGGTGGGAGTAGAAGTACTCATTCAGGACTTCTGTCGCCTGCTTGCTGAAGTTGCGTCTCTTCCGCCTGACAAGGCAGAGAACAGTGTTTCAGTGGCAGCGCTTTCCAAACTGCAGCAGTGTAAGCGTGCGTACGCTCGCGCGCACACACACACCTTGCATCCAGGAAACGCGAGCGCAGGATCATGACGGCCTCACAGGTGCTCTGTTTCAGCTGGGTCTGGATGGAGCTGAACTTGCGGTGGATGATGGCCACCATGCGTTCGATCTCCCTTGGCGACACGGGCCGTGTGCGTGACTGCTCCCTCAACAGGTTCATCACATGGGTGGTGAATTCGCTACATGCCTGAGGGAGACAGTAGGGCGGGGGCGGGAGGCATACAGAGACACAATGACCGACTTAACGCCTACAAGCAATGCTGTGTTATGTCAGCAGCCTTTGGGTTTCAGATACTAGGCGCCCACCCACTCAAATTCTCTGCACCCAGCCTTTCCCCCGTTACATGAGATGTTGAAGCAGGGGTTGAAGCAGGGGTGTTACTGAAGCAAGTGTACACACTAAAACAACCCCTGAAGTGACAAAATGACTGGTTAACAATGCTTTGCCAAAAACGTTTTAGTGAACAGAAATATATTATAGCAACCCATTTTTAGCAAACAAGTAGCTTCTGAACGAAATTTCTCCTCTATCAACTGTATTAGAAAATATGGTACTTCAGTGGAAAATGGGTTTTAGTTGAATTGTAACAAAACATGAATACATTCCAGGCACTTCTAGCAGAACTGACCAATAGAATGCGACGAAGAAATAGTCTTGACGTGTAATATGGTTGCACTTTACATATCATGCACTGCTGTTGTAGCAGGTGTAAGCAGTCCCTAGTTAGTAGCACCCATCCCTTTGCCATTGTTAATGTTAGGATAGAGGGAGACACCAGTATACATTCTTCCACCTCAGGTTGATCTGCTCTCATGAACAGTACCTGCTCATATTTCTCCAGTTCAGTGTGATAGATGTTGCGAATCTGGCTCAACTTGCTTTTGTAGTCCGAATGCTCCAGTGAGCTGTCGGGTGACATCCCTCCGGAACTGGTGGCTGCAGACACCGCCGCCGCCGCCCCACCCCCTTTCTCAGGGCCAGCCACACCCTCAGCCAGCAACATGTTGTCCAATCGCACCAGCTGAGGGTCCTGTGGCTCTTCCTCTTGAGCATTTCTCATTGATAAGCCTGGAAGAACAGATAAAGGCCCAGTTTGGATTTACAGTGCGTAGACATCAGCACTCATTTTTACAACACGAGATGGACGGGCGAACAACGCACAAGCGCACCAGCGCTGTCCCCCCAAATGTTCTGTAGGGAAAACACAATATCACGCATTATGACCCGGTAGCAGTATTTTCATTCGTAGTTCAAGTCTCGTTGGCTCCACACTCCCACATCTGGTTTAGGGGAAATGTATGAATGTTACAAAATCAACATGACACAAATGTTAACAAGTTATGCAGGAAATAAAAGTACATTAAAGTCACTCTAGAAATTGTCCCTATCAAATTACATGAAAACATTTGCAGAGGTTGCAGGCGACTGCCCAACCAACTCGGTAGCACTCTATGCACAGAAGATTGTGTCTCATTTGTCTCATCCTTCTACACAGCTTACATTATCCTTGTGTTTACAAGTATATTATGACTTAGAAAAAAGCAGACTACTTCCTTTGAAACTATATCTTCATCCACTCAGTATGAACACTATCTATGCACATTGACAGTGGTTGTGCACTCTCCAGCAGGTGCACAAGTGTGTGTGTCCTTTCTCAAGCCTGGTTAACCTCTGCAAACATTATTATGCATTTATATACTGTATATGTATACCATCTAAATTTGTGACTATGAAGGAATTCCAGTTTAAATCCAAATGTAGGTTTGAGGGCTGTTTAAAAGTAAAATCAATAAAGCACTATAACTATTGGATCAAAGACACTTGTTGATATCAGAAATAGATAAGAAATAATAAAACACAATAGAAAGGCTGAAAGCTAGCTACAAAATGAGAACACCTACCAGTTTTTTCTTTGATCTCGCACAAGACGCTGAACAAAGCTGGTTTCATACGATGACAATTCAGTGCATGTTTTCTGTAGATTGAAAAGTAGATTTGTTATAGTCAGCTATAATTACGTTAGGAAACTAACTAGCTAACTGTGTTACTTTTGACCCAAGGCAATTAGGCAATTTAATATCAGGCTGCAAAAATCTAACTAGTTATACACTGTATAGCTGTACAGTAACCAGGAAACAAACGATTTAACGCTAGAGCTAACAACCTAGGCTACAACGTAACATATTTTTGGCTAGCTCTGGCTAACAAACTTGGCATGGCTGCAACAGCATCTATCTTATCTATTTTAGCCAGTAACCATTTTGGCTATAGCTAGATATGAGGACATTTGATATCAAGTCTTAGCTATAAGTCTTTATGGTGAGTTAACAATCACGTTGTTTACTGTAGTAAGCTTTTGAATACTGAAATGTCTCCGGCACAACGTTAATGTTGACAATTTGAGTGATAACCTGACAAATCCATGAGTGGATAGGACAGATGAACATGCTAAGCTACCCAGGTTAGCTTGAATGACAATTATCTCGCTCCCTACAACTAGCCAACTAGCAAAATGGCTAACAATACATAGGCTAGCTAACGAACTACATTAGCAAGTTAGCATAGTTTTTATCACCTTCAGTTCACGTAGTGCTAAACAAAGCAAAGTGTTTAGTACTACCTAAATAACTGTCTCGTTGTACATGAAAACAACAACATCACGTGGGAAAAGTGCTCGGGGATGCACATTAAAACATTTAGAAAAGTTTGTTTTCCACGAGCTATCATGAGAAAAACAAACAACAAATATTTAAAGTGCTGGAGCTAGCTACGCTAAATGCTTTGAAGTAGTCGGCACGTCTTGCTAACTAGCCAATTAGCAAAACACACCCGAGCTACATTAAATTATAGGGGCTATAGTACAAACTATCCACTTACAACAAAAAACTTTTTTTCTTTGGCATTGAGCCAAATGAAGATCAGAAAGACTTAGTCTACCTCGCTTACGTTACCTATGATGCTTTTTATACTTTTAAATAAAAATAATACATCACAAACTTTGCTTGTGCTTCGTCCAAACTTTGGTCGGTGATGGTCATTATTTGTTGCAATATATCACCAATGTCTCTTCTGGCTTCATGACCATTTTCGGCGACTTCGAGGCCTTGGTCACCATCTTGGCGATGTTGAGAGGATGGATGGACCGAGTTTAGTGCGTGCATACCGGAGTGAGTGCTCAAGCCTAGTCCCCGGCCGTTGGAAGGCCCATTGCCCGAGAGAGGCTGCTGCTGCAACATCTTGAGCGGCGCACAGTGGCAGTTACTCACACCCTTCAAAAGTTTCACACACTAGTGTCCCCTAGCGATTGACAAGGTAAAAAACAAGAAAATCATACTTCAGCGACACTGGACTAAAGTGGACGTGTGTGTGCGTGTGGGTGTGGGTGTGTGTGTGCGTGTGTGTTTGATTTAGAAAAGCAATATAGAAAATATGAATAATCTTGATCTAAAAATCATGATAAAAAACATGCCATTTTTTTACAATTAATTTGATCAGAGCTCTGATTCTAAACATAAAACATGTCTTAAAAACAAATCAAATTAAAAGTATTCCCTCTGCTTTTTTCACTCTGTCACCATCATTTCTAGACTAGACTTTTGGCATTTGTCTAGGTTACATCTACTTCTCGTTTAGTTCTGTTGTCAACAGGATGTGTGCCAAAACCACAGAAGTGTTAGAGTAGCAGGGTGCCTGTTTCAACATGCTGCTGTCTTTGAAAGAAAGGCAAAGGCATTTCTATAGAAAGAGCATATCAAGCAGATTTATTTCAGACTCTTACAATCAGCTCATGCTTTAACTGTAGTATGACTACTTATTTACAAAGCAAACAAAGCCGTACTTCACTTTTCACAGTAATGTTTCATAATGCCATGACGCAGACAGAAGGTGGCCAAATAAATAGGGGTGGGTTGGGGTAAAAAGAGGAACAGGAAGAGAGAAAGAGAAGACTGACAGACAGTTTTGGAGAAAGCTTGACATGCTTGTGAAGCTAGGCATAGCGGGTTGTTTTCACAAAATATTTAGTCAACCAAGTTAAGAATGCTGTTCCTACTCAACGCTGGTAATAGAAGATGAGATTGATCAAATACTAGATTGAAGGAAGAAAAAGGTAAGAAAATAGTAACTTACTTCAATTCTGTTAGAAAAAGTTAGGACACACTCTAGGGGCAAGTAACGCCCTGAGTTGCATTTTTGAGCTGTACATGATGAAACCTGTCATTCTGGTTTCTTATTGATATTCCGTCTGGCATTAGAGCCTATTGTGAATACAGCTGCAGTAGTTGATTAGTTTGTGGTAAATCTACAGTGAAGTTGTATTAACATATAGCTATACAGTTATCACTTTGAGGTTTGTTGTGTTGCTGTAACACTAATCAGAACAGTATATCTCATAATATTTCTTATCTTAAAGTTGTCGCTTTCATCAAAATTAGATTAAACCCAGTGGGAACTTCCCAGTGGAAGTGGATGTTACCATGGAATGCTCAAAACGTGAAGTTTCAGTGTTTGAAGAGCAACACTTGGAGCCTCTTATTATCGTTGAAGAGGGGGACATTACTGAGAACACAGTCGTTAGAGGACCAGAGACCATGACTGAAAAAAGTTGTGATGATGAAGATAGTATACAGGAGGCTGGACAAATAGAAAAACTCAGCAGTAAAAGTGAAGAGGATGGAAACCCTGGAAGATACCCATGTCAGGTTAAACAAGAGTACAACATAGAAGAAACAAATAGATATTCAATAAAAAACAAAGAAGAAAACACATCTCCAGGTTCTGACAAAGTAGAGGAACCAGGTGGTGGAAGAACAGAAGAAAATGAGAACAACCAAAAGATTATTAAAAAAGAAACAGATGGAGAGACAACAGGTAGAGATCACAAGAGACAGAGTCAGGTAGGATTCAGGACTGAAGAAATAAAAGCCAAAAATACTGAAGAAGACCCCAAGTTGCACATCGAAACGTCAACACAGGCTCTACAAGTGGATACAAACAAACTTTCACCCTCTGACCAGCCACTGAATGAGATGTTCAGCACGGTAGACACTCAAAAGCAGGTTAGAAACCTACTGTATTTTTTTGTGTAGAGCCAGTAAATGCTCTTGTATCCTCATGTTACATTCACATTGATTCAATTTGCGAGTCTTTTGAGGGAAAAGGTTTTATCTTTGGCACTGTCCCAAAAATATTAAATTGGTTGCAATGAATCTTTGACACTCTAAACCACCCCCAACCTGAATCTGGAAGAAGATCAGGGGTGATTATATTGTACCACTATGTGGGTGTATCAGAAACTATGCCTCAATAAACCAAGATGAGAAAATTATACAATTCTATAGCCACAATTTCTTCTTCTCTTTTTCCCTCCTCTGACTTTCTCAGGCTCGACGATTAACCCCTGATTTCCCAGACACACTTTATGAGCTGCTGTGCACATTGCAAGAAGGAAGACGTCTGAATGACCAGCGCTGCTCTTTCAACATGGAGATAGGGGGGAGGAGGCGGAGGTGCCACTCTGAACCCAGTGTCACCATGCCAACCAACAGAGGTGACAGAAAGGCTCTGTTTGTGACAATTGTCTAATGAGAATTGCCATTTGCGGACACAAACTGATATGTTATGATTTCTTTAATACACGTTTAGTTCCAACAAAAGTAAACTACTATTAGTTTAGTTTGTAATTTTTTGTGTGAAGATTGTTGAAAACCAACACTTATATTGAGATAATGTTTACACTAGGTTTATTGGTGTGATACTGAAATTCAGATGATCCACATGGAGCTTATCTCACACTCATCTAACTCCTTTCCCCTCTCCATTTTCAACAGTGATTTTTTCCTCCATGACTTCACTGCAGAAAGAGGAGTTCTTTGAGTTTGTTGCTACATCACAGGCACGTCGACTGGACGACCAGCGGGCAGAATTATTAAAAACCCCACCTCCTAAACCCAAAGCCAACAGGATACGGGGCAGTATAAAACTCTCCATAGTGAGAAAACCTCCCCCAATAGCAGTACCCAAGGAGGACTTGTACAATATGATTCTCAGCTCACAAGTAAGTGGTTTTAACTGTGATAAGCCTATGGAATTGTTTCGCGTCATTTTCCATTGCATGCTCTTATGTCTTTTGGCTTAACCTCACAACTTTCTCCTCCTGTAGGGTTAGGGCTTTCATGATGGCTTAAATCATCTCATGTGCCGTTAACTTGAAAAGCTAAGTTATGTGGGTGTTACTTTGGGGTAATGTCTACCCTCTGTGGTCCTTTCAGGCGCAGGGCAGACTGGAGGAGCAGCGAAGTGCCGCTCCAGGGCCCATGGATGACGAGGACTTCTTCTCTTTACTGCTGAGGGTTCAGGGGGGACGCATGGAGGAGCAGAGGACTGAGCTTTCCACAGCTGTCAGTACCTGAGAGCGCACCAGAAAGTGGATGGGAAACAAATAATGCAATTTATTCCCTATGCTGCCGCAGCTTTGATCTGTCAAAAACATTTCTGGATATGTGTTTTGAGTCTGTGTTGAGTGTTGTATGACATAATGCCGCAATAGTGTAGTCATAATTTAGGCCTGTGTCAGAATGTGAATAATATGGGCAATTTCTACTGCAGTTTTCCTGACCAATTCCTAATTCCTAATTCCTGCTTCTTTGAAGATGTCTTGTGGAATCACCTATTAATAGACATTTACTTATATCTACAGTCTTTTTGCCTTAGATATATTGTTCCCAACTTTTTTTTGGTTACAATCGTATAGGTGTAAATAACAAATAAGCAATGCAATCCTTTTGGCCCAAGAGCTCTGAAAGAATGTTTTAACAGGATTGGACAGTGTTTCCATATTGTTGGACAATGCTCCTCAGGAAAATAAACAAGATGGTGAAGGTCACAATCACTCATTTATATGCTCATTTATTTTGTGGGAATTACAAATATATGACCCTCCTTTATATAGCTATGTTTAACAAACACTGGAAACACAAAAAGTTGAGATGTCAACTGGTGTTCAACTGTCTGAAAATGTAGGCAGAGGTGACATGTTAGACTTTAAAGTGTATGGAAATGTTTAGCCAGTGAAAGTTGTCACATTTCATCCATTTACAGCATTAGCCTGGTAGAGTTACAGAGTAGTAGGCAACCACAACTAACTTACCTCACAGAAAACCTTTTTATGAAATCTATGAAATATGCCCTCAAGAACTTGGTTCAATTTCCAGTAACAAAATCATGCAAATAAATAAGTCACATGCAGTGGGACTGGACTAGTCTTTTCCACAATTATGGGGAAGTTCAGTTCAGTCATGTTTGTGACAGCTGTCTCACCCTGACATTCATCCCATCCTCTTTTACTCTGGTGGAAAGGCTAAACAATGTAAACTAAGGAATCCCTTTCGGTGCAAGAAAGCAAACGTGGGTCACAGGAAGTGTAGGCCTATGAATAATAATGATTGTTTAAAAAAAGACTTCTTTCATTTCTATGTGATAAAGGAAATGTCATCTGACAGTGAGACAGGAACCTGGTACGAAAAAAAGATGTGCAAAAATAATGACGGTGGTTCATGAATGCAGTAAGCATACAAGTAGACCATGGGTCACAAAAAAAAAAGTTGGTTACACGGTTGAGATATTTCTGCGAATGTGAAAATAAAACAAGTCCCCTATCAACATTCCTACACTCATTAGCTGTGCATTAGTAAGATTTTTTTTTTGAGTTTTGGAAAGATATCCATTCTCGTCTCTCCACGTTTAATGAAATCCCCTTGCTACTTCTGCATGTTCTGTGTGTCTTGTGATTCCACGATCCCGCCCTGATGACATCATCAAAACAAGGATGTGGAAGCGTTTCGAATTCAATACGGCAAAGAGACGCGTTTGTCACTTGAGGGGAATACTTGAGGATGATATTTAGTAAGGTAGGCTAAGGGAGTAGAAAAATAATAAGTTATTATTCGTCAGTTTTGGTTATGTGTTGGTATCGGCTACGCCAATACAGAAACATATTTAAATGAGGCCGTAAAAGTGAATGGAAAGTATTGAAAGTGAAGGACAGTTTTATCTGAAATATTTGAAAGTTTTGACGCTACTGTACCGACCGCGTTTACTCAACTAACGCTAGTTGTTTGTATGCACACAGTAGGCTACTAGGGCTAATGGGGTTGGGATTTTTGCAATGTAGATAGTCAGGTTTCACGTCTTCGACTAAATATCATCAAATGTATTCATCTACACATTTTAGTATGTTGGGTCAAATTAACTTTCAACTGTTTATTTTCGTTTCCTCAGATGTTTTCCCTTGTTGCCCTGCTGATCATAAACCTACCAACAGATGGAGACACCGCACCTATCACCTGCTACAATGACGAAGGAGTTGCTGTTGACTGGTGAGGAAAGTTTTGTTGTCTGTATTAAATGTTTTATATTTGCAGTTGTAGCAAAGAGTATAGGAGCACTTCCAATACTCTTAGGTTGTAGTTTGTGAAATTGAGACGTCCGCGGCTTAGCAGCTTACTTCAACCCCCACCCCTTCTCGCTCTCCAGGTTCTATATCTACAAACTGCCACATAAGCATGGTAGCAAAACTCAAAACGATGGGCAGAAGTATCTACTAATGGATAAAGGGAGCGAGGGATGGACGGACGGGAATGTCCTGGTGAACGACAGCACTGGAGCACTAGGGAGGACAGTGGGGCAGCTATATCAGCAAGAAAAGGTCTGCTGTGTTTTGTACCCCTTCCCAATATGTAGTTACATCAGAGCTGGGATAGAGCTATGGAAGACTTCAGTCACAGTCAAATGATTACAGTGACAAGAGATACACACCATATTCAAAATGTGTAACAATGATATGATGTAGTTTCTCACTGATGAGACAGATCCGTAGAAAATATGCAGTTTTTTAATATGTGTGTGTTCATTTCAGAGCAGTGAGCTTGCCTATATCTTGTACAATGACCAGAGGCCACTCGAGGATATGGGCGACAGATGGTTTAATGAAAGTGGAAGCAGAGGGGGGCATACCAAGGGTGAGATAGAGGCCAGCTTAATTATCACACATTTCACATAATCATTTATTACACAGTTTCACTCCTTTGCTAGAAGTGTATGGTATCTAAACTACTGGTAGTATTCTAATCATTTGCATGTAATACATTTGCAACAGCCACATGTGAAGAGGATCTTAGCTAATTATATCAAACTTGAGGTATAGCGGTAGAACCTGATAGGTTTCACAGGTGTGAGCAGTATCACTTCTAATCGGTTAGCATGGTTGGACATTGAAATGATGGTTTGATTTTCTCCACAACAGGTGTTGTGCTGCTGGATAAGAATCAGGGGTTTTGGCTGGTCCACAGCACGCCTCGTTTCCCCCCAGTACAGAAAGAAGGGCCGTATTCTTACCCGGGCACTGGTGTGATCAACGGACAGAACTTCATCTGTGTCACATATCCACTGGAGCGCTTTCAGACCATTGGTGAGAAGATGAGTCACCTATCATTTGGAAAGATAAACGTCCATAACAAAAATGTATTGTGGCACAGGCCGTAAACGGTGTTTAAAAGGAAAATATTATGGCATCCAGTTGGCAACACTGTTCTTTAAAAGAAAAAGGAATAGTGGATGATTTGGGACTAATAGTGGTCAATAAGTTTCAAATATTCACGTTTTGTACCTTCTACCATTTTCATTTCTGTTGCCTGTTATACAAAATGTTTCAATTGTGCAAAGTTGACAACACCCATGAACTAAACAGCATTGTATAAGCATTACTTACCAGTTTTTATTTGCATATTATTGTGGAAGTGCAAATACAGCCTCGCCCGTCCACCCAGCAGCTAGCGCCGTAACCATAGCAATGTCTAATTGAGAGTAATCCTTTTCGATGGCAGTGTAACCATAGAGACAGTGCATCTCCAGCTGTGACTGTTTGCTCCATCAGTTTTATGTATCTTCACGAGTGTTGAGATGGGCACCATTAAGTTAGGTATCGCACTCCTGTTGAGCGCTTCTACTGTAATTGTCTTCAAGCCTTAGCGCACTGTGGTAAACCTAGATATGGTTAAAAATATGGTTACACAAGATCTACAGTTTGTGGTAGTCTGTGCATGGCCACTCGGCCTAGAGTTTAGTTTGGACAACTACCTGTCAATTTGCTGATGTAGAAAGTCGTGTTCGCTGGATCATTCAAGTGATTCCTCATCTTTGTCTATTGCAGGAGAACAGTTGCAGATAAACCAGCCTAACGTGTACGACTGTGATGTTCCTGCCTCCTTGGCTAGTCTGGTGCCCTCCATAGCTGCTGTGTGTAAGAAGAACCAAATGGCCAACAGCATATTTCCCTACACCAGGCCTGCAGCCAACCGCAGCATGTCTCTCACCTCATTGGGTGGAACAAAATTCATAAGTTTTGCAAAAGGAGCATCGTTCAATAATGGTAAGGCACCAGTTTGTGTGATCAGCCTTTATTTCTTGTGCTGCTACTTATGCAACAAAGGGAAAACATTAATTTGTCTATGTTATCTGACATTTGCATAAAGCATTCAGTGGCTTGATAACTATCCTATATATATCCTTCTATCAACTTTGATTGTCGATACTTGATACAGTATTGAACCCGCCCTATCCTTCCTCTCTCTCCTATCAGACCTGTACCACTCCTGGGTCGCCCCCACCCTCCAGTCCAACCTTCTGGTCCAGTTCTGGGTGCGCTCGACGGGCATACTCCCATCGGATTGCACCCGGGGCTGGAAAGTCTTAGACATCACCAGCCTCTCCCCAGGCCAGAAGTTCACCTACAAAGCCAGCCAGGACCACTCAAAGTGGGCCATCAGCACCAAGGGGAACTGGGTATGCGTGGGCGACATTAACCGCAACCAGGCGGAGGAGAAGCGTGGAGGCGGGACAGTGTGCCAGCAGGACGCCCTGGTGTGGAAGGCGTACAGGATGGCAGCGCTGCAGTGTCAGATGTGTGGGGGAACCATAGCAGACTGTGCCACCTCTGTGGGGTGAGGTACGGCACCTACAGGGAGATGTTGTTATGTCAGTCATCTCTGAGTGGAAATTTTGCACAAATCTATTTTTATCATGCCTACTGAAACAAAATTGAAATGCTGCTTCTGATCATGACTAACATTTTTTACATGTCAAACAGGTGCACTTTGCTTTGAGGTTGTTACTGTAGCAACCAGTGGTAGCTTTCTGGCCACTGATGTTTAGCTGTATATTTTTAACTGACTGAAATGTTGAAGAAATCAATATGGATTAGAGATTTGTGTAGTAGTGTACATGGGAATGTGGAATAGTTCGTCTGGCATTATAAAAACATGATCCTATTCAACCTTTTGATACGAATGCAAATATAACTTGTATGCCAATGAATGTGTAAGTTCATTCAACGATAATTGTTGACAAATCTCAGGTTTTTTATGTTTTGTATGTGCCTTTGTGATTGCAACTAATTATTTGGATCAATTTGTGGTCGAGTGGTATTGTTAGATGTAATGTATGTGTATGCTTGGTTTTGGTACTGTTGTTGAAATGTAGTTCCCTTTTCTGATATAAAGATGAGAAAAAGCAAAAACGATTAAGCTGTAACATTGTATTTACATATTTGGGATGTGTATGCGTCTGGTAACTTACAATAACTCAAAATCAAATTCACTTGTATAACAAGTACATTTATTACACAAAAACCAAGCATATATGTAGTGCATAAACATGACATGTTATTTAAAACATGCATTATCATGTATATTCAAATGCAAAACATGAAAGGGGTGCACTCCCCTAAGAGAAAGGCACAATCATCTCAGCTTATGCTAGCACCTCATCTCAGATCCCCGAGAATCCTCTCCTTTAGATCCACCATATGAACGCCTCAGTCCCAACTGGGATTTCAACAGCACTAGAGACTCGAGTGAGTTGACAGGTCTGTATTACACATTGACCCCAAATATTCCTTAATTGTAGAAGTTGGGCTTTAGCTCTTAACCAGTCATACATAATCATTTGGTTAAAAGTAGGCTTTAGCTCTTAACCAGTCATACATAATCATTTGGTTCAGATGACATGTAAGAGAGCAGATCATTTTATGTAGGCTTCTACGTGCAGGCTTTAGGTTGAACATTGTATAACGTGTCTATTTCTACACTTAAAAAACAAAACAAAAACTTTCACCAAGTGACTGGTTAGAATAAATACTATTTCACATACTGATTTTGAGGACAGCTATTCCTATCTAGAAACTATACACCAAGGTCAGCTTGTGTGGTACTGAACAGTTTGACGTGGATAAAAGAAAATAAACATAGTCTTTGTAAAAGGCACATACTAGTTTGGAGTTTCTTTAGTGTCTCTGTTTGAAATAATGGTGTATCTAGGCAGTATACCAAGTATATACACACAAGCCAAAAAATACCATACTCAAAGGATACTTACAAAGTATAAGAATAAAAGCTGTCAATAAACAAAGCTGTCAACAAACTCAGTCAATTTTAAAAACACTTCCAATGTACTTCCAAGAAAATGTATGAAGATCTAATTTAATACATTTAAATTAGATTTAAGTACACTCCTTTTCTGTTTAGCAGTAATTATGCCTTACGTTACATTCTACAATGTCCACAGCTAGAGTGCTTTGTGTAGATAATACAAGATGCCGCCAAATAAATCATCAGTATTTCAACCACTATGTCATCAATATACCAATTAATGTCAATTCAAAATGCTGCTGAAAGAACCATGCTTTTTCTACATCTTGATTTGAAATGTTTGCTGTTTTGTGTTCCTTAAAGCAATTGAATGTAACTTTATAAACTACAAATGATACCTTGAGCCTTGACTCCTTGCCACTGTAAACACAATTAAGACACCATATTATACATATACAGAGCACATCAACATTGACAAAACGTAGATAGTGTAGTTCAATGAGATAAGCCCCAGTGTTTTGCTACGATGACATATCCTTACATCACTTGCATCTCTAGAAGGTCTGTCATTTTGCATATATACTGTATATTTATAGTATCCATCTTTTGCACACTCTTGAAAGAAATTACACTAGACACTACAAGATTAAAGCAATAATCATAATCTTGATTTATTTGTGATCTGTTTAGTCAACTAATAAACTCAAATATCATTCCTTCTGTCAAGACGAAACCTGAGGTACCTCACAGACACAGAGGGAAGCCTTGGTTGCTGTACTAACATCCATTTGGTTAGACAAGGAAAAAGAGATGCAAATGCCATTGCTCAATAATTTCCATTGGTCCTTAGCTATAGATACTGAAAGGATTTCAAGCTAGCAAGATTGATCCTGCTCTCCACATCAAGTAAATGGTTTCTGGTGTGGTCAGCACGTGATAGAAATGTCTTTACGTCATTGTACAGGTTGTGACACGTTCAGCGGAACATTTTGGTTGACGAACCTCAGTCGGAATGTGAAATTGTATTTGTAAAAAAGGCATAGGTCATTTAGGGCTAGGAGAGACAAGGCCACATATAAAAGAGACATCTTTGTGAATTTCTGTTATAACCTTGATAACTACAAGTCCGGGATTTCAATGGGTTTGGAACCATGTGTCAAAAAAGAGTTCTGACCAGTCTCCGCCCCTTGTCTTTGATTCGAGGAAAGGTGGCACTGGTCTCAGTGCTTATTGGATGAAAGCCTAATGGGGTAGTACCCCCTTTTCTTCTAAGTAGAAAGTCCACACTTGAGGAAGTCATAGCGTAGAAGACGTTTCCTGTGGCAGGAATGACTAACTCTGTAGGGTATACAAAAATGCAGAGCATGCAAATGAACTGTGGACTATTTACAACCAACATAAAATGAGTCTTGCAGCTTCAGATAATTTCCTCACCTTTTCCCTCAGGAAGTAGTTGAATAAGCTCATATTTGGAGGCCTCTTTACGGTCCTGATTGTTCTTCTCAAGGGCAGAACTGATGACAGTGGGAGTCTTGTCATTGCTTGACACCTGAGCAGACAATGAGACAGCTTTAGTCCTACTTGTTATATACCGAATGCATTACTGTTCCCCCTAAGGAATTTTTTTTATTACCGCCAGATGCTTAGAAATACAACAAATGCACTGGGTACTATTTACAATTTAAGACAGAAAATAGCTACAAATAATTAATCTTTAATCCTTTACTTAAGTTAATGTCAGTTTTCTTGTCCCCCCACCATAATGCTTCGATATAAATTCCCATCATGTAAATCCATCCGTATCCTGATGATTCGCATATCTGGCCCCGACCCTTGATGGTTATAAGTGGGATTGTTGCCACAGGAGACTGATCGACGATGTGATTTGACAGTGTTAGGTGATGGGGTCAATGCAGCAGAGGGGGTGGGTTCAGTAGAGGAAGGGGAGGAGTCCACATCAAGACAGGAAACTGAAGGGGATTTCATATGCTGCAACAACAACAACAATGGTAACTACAAAGCTTCTCCGCCAAAGAAATGCAGAAGACAAAAAGACACATTAGAGCATTAAAGGATCTTTGATGTTCCATAGCATGTGTTTTTGCAAGCCCTTTTATGATTGACAAACACAAGGTTGTGCTTGTCAGTTAAAAAGCAACATAACATACTACCATAGACACAATAAACAATACAGTAGCTTAACATCACATATAACGTAGCGTATATAGCACAGGATGACATGCACACAAAAATGTTGCCGCATAATTTGATCATTACCTTTGCAAGCTTGGACAGTAAGTGATTGACAGGAGAGGGAAAGTCAAACAGACTATCACTGTCACCAGCCAGACTGGTTCTTGAGGAACTTAAGCTGTATAAAAGATGGACAGGGTGTTACTCATGCACAATTTGTATACTGTATTGAATGTATGTTTGATACTTAGAGGTTGAATCTAACTCAAATCAATATTATTTGTATTTGTAGTATTTACTCTGGGCACTGAGTGACGATGACAGTGGGGGTAGGGCCACGACTTGGACTAGGTTCACTTGGCGCTTCGATCTTATTGGAGAGTCTATAACTGCAGTACACATATTCAAGTTAAAAAAAATATATTTGTTAGCATATACCAATATTAGAGTAAAACAAAGATATGGTATACTGTATTATTGTGCTCCTATTCCATTGTACCTTTCTTCTTCAGTTAGTGTCGGAACACTGTTGTACCACTGTAGGAAGGCCTCGTCAGAGATGAAGACACAGTTTTTACAGGAAGACTGGAGGAGTCGAATTTGAGCTAAAACTTCAAACTCCTGTAAGAAACAAAACCACTTATCTCTCTCTCTCTTTCTCTACATATATATATATGCACATACAGTATATATGCATATATTCTTATAGCATAAACGGCTTCATAATTCAGTGAACCGATACATCAAAGTAAAACAACAACGTAAAAATATAAATAGTACACTGCTTCTGCTTTTAACTCGACTTAATGACCGTACAAGGAGTGCTGAATTCCTTCCATGACAACACAATGCAATACTTACACGTCTCCGTTTGTCAAAGTTGATATAGCCATTCTGAAATGGAGAAACAGGAAGCTTTTGTGTAATTTTGTCATGTCACAAATGAGCATGTCACAAATGAGTTTCACTTGAAATTATGATTGCAGTGGTTTGACTCATTGGCAAGAGGACACATCCCAAAGATTCACCTCTAGCTTGTCTTTGACTGCTGTGTCCAACATAGTGAGGTCAGTGAGGAAGATGCCCAAGTAGGGCACTGTGCCCTGGGCACTGGACTGAAAGAGAAGAAAAAGCAGGAGCATTGTCAGCACCACTGAACATATATGTCTGTATTCTTTATATCATGGTAATGTCTTAATTAGACCAGTCTACCAATCGAAAAAAAATCACTATGTCAAACAATATGGATATGAGAGGCCTCATATAAAAAGACATTAGAGATTATTAATGAATAATAACAAAGATTTTTGTGCTATTTGTGCTGCATATCAACTAGTTGGCCATATTTTACACTTACTAGACATGCCAAGGATCACTGTGTTTCACTTTTGATTAGCACTAATGTACATTGTAATTTTTAGGGATTTTCTTTTCTTTTTTTTTTATTGTGCATATTAATTCAGCTGTAACAGTGCCATTTCTTACCAGGGATCAATAATAGTAGAATTGTAGTCAGTCACAAATTCCCATATTGTTCTGTAACACTTCTGTTACAAGATATGTGTGACATTAAATTCTCTTACCCCTATATGTTTTCTGTTGTTCATTTTGCTGTCCACGTTGGCAAACTTTGAAGTGCCCTCCTAGAAAAGACACAAACTAACAGTGGATATTCCTCCTCCGTATATAAAAATAGCATTGGCTGAAAAATCATGGCAAATTATGCTGTATACTTCTTCTATTGAATGCCTTACACGTCTTCAACCTTGTCTGGCAGAGCTACCCATTTCAGGCATAATGAGCTAGGAAGTGGTTTGCTCTGGCGATTATCAAAGCCCAACAGAAGATGTCGGAGAAGCTTTCTCCGACATCAAAGCTCTGATTGAAGTTTTCAAATGGAAGCACCAGCAAATGCTTTTAGGAATTTGCGAATGTATATGGCTAAAATTGATGCTAATGCATAAGTATTGATGCCTGCATAGTTTAATAGTGAGTCCAAATTATGTAAATCCTTCTTATTCCCCCAACCCCCACTCACAATGCATCCTGAACACAATTCATATTTAGAGAAACTTCTGCTTTGTGTGACAGATTTGTGGCAGCTATACAGAACCAGATTAAAGCTATTCTGGGCCTAAACAGCATGTTCACTCTGATGTAGATACTCTTTAAAAAAGGACTTTTCACTTCTGTAAGTTTTTATTGAGTACATATTTCACATGAACTTAATCATTTGAACTTTATAGTTTTTGGAAACCTGTCTCCATAAAAGTCCCTCACCTCCTTGAGCAGCTCTCTGCTGTGGGAGAAATTGTCCTTCTCTGAGAAAATGTCTGACAGCTCCTCGTATCTCCTCACGGCCTCCCTGTCAGGGTCACATGACAAAAACGATGAGTGATGGGTGTGAATAGGCTTGGCCGACATTCCTTCCAAGAGACACAACATTACACTCCAGATCAAAACCACGATGAAAAATGTTAATTAAATATTATACTTGTCTGTTTCTAGCCAGGTGTGCCTCAGTCTGTGTATGGGGTTACTCTGCAGTGCACAAACAATGGCATACAAGGACGAAAAGTTTTTCCTGGCCCGGCACTCCTGTTCAAAAATACATGCACACACCCACACATTATGTACTACACACAAACCTGCAGGTCAATGGGTTTGGAAGGCATTGAATTACTCTTACTGTCTGACATGTTCAATTATTCACAGTTATACAGATACTTCTTTCTTAAAAAAAAGTTTTTGGGGTGGGGGGTCAGGACAGTGATTTGGAGACAAAATTTACCGGAAAATAGTTTACATTCTTGAATGCAATAACTACTAAATAATATATTTCAATATTGCTCCGGAGATTGAAGGCTGTGTCTTTTCAAATAACGAATGCTAAATAAATACTTTCTGTCCACTAGTGCCAATCTGTCAAACATTTCTGATAAAGACATTTGTCATATTTCACACATTACATATTAAATGATACCAGTGTCCTTTGGCTTTTTGTGTTTGACCTACTAACCTCCGCCACACTGATCCATTGCTCAAGGAGGCGAGCTCTCTGCCAGCTGCGTAGCTGCGTGGACCACAAGCAGGACGCCGACACGGTATTGGCAAGCTTGTTAAACTGCCGTACCGTGGCCCGAACAGACCAACACACTCCCTCCCGTCCCTTCTTATCTCTTTGGGACCACAGTGAACCCAGGCAGTGGTATGGAACCAGACGGACAAACAACTCCTGGCAGAAGGAGGGAGGTGAAGGAGAGAGGTAGGCAAAGAGAGATCGACAGCAGGAGAGAATACGGGTTGAGGGGATGAAGTTGTTTTTACGTGTACATTTTGTAATTGACAGGAACAAGGCAAATGAAGATCATCATTTCTAATTTCATGAGGGGAGATTCAATGTATTCAATGTAACAGGGTTTAGGCTCACAGTCTCTATCTTTGTAAGCTGCTCAGCAATCAGCCAAGATGGAAACACCAGTATGTTGGTGGCATCGAACTTGGAGGGGTCAGGAGGGGGAATCTGGGAGATAGTTTTATCTGAAGAGACATACAGTACAACGAGATATTGACAGTAATGAGGCCTAACAAATCAAACTGAAAATGCTAGTAAGGCTTATGAAAGAGCCGTTCAGAGCGGTCAGCCACCACCAAAGACTAAGAGTGTGGATTAATGACTTTATCTCAGTGTTATGGTCATATGCCTTGTTCAAGGGCTGAATATTTGTAACGGTATGCACTTCAAAGCCCACTCTCATTTTTTATTACTAAACGTGTAGGCTACCCACAAGACAATACGAATATGGATAAAAATAATTGACACGGACCTGTTTGGCTGTCAGAAAGCAGAGCCTTCTCACTGAGTTCCTCTGCAATCTTGAGGAGGCGACTACGGAGATCTGAGGCTGAAAAGTCCTGGGGGAGGAGAGGGGCTAGGCGGAGCAGGTGGGAGGGCTCTCCCAAAGAGAGAAAATCCTCGGGGTACTCCGAAAGCCAAGTGTTAAACACCATGCACACCGCTCTGAGGAGAAGAGGAAGGAAGAGGAACAAGATAGAGATGTGAGGAACAATTTGTTAACAGCTACATGGCTGGAGATGTTATGTAGTGCTTTGAAAGCCTCACCTGTTGAAACTTTGCCTGGTCTGACTTCTTGTGCTTTCTCCTGGTGGATGCTCTAATCTAGACAGAGGCAACCAAATGAAATCATCAACAAACAGTGCAACTTTGAACATGTGTCCAATTGAGATCATTGATGTATTTCTGTGCCGAGGCTTGTTTGCCTGGAATTTCTCTGTATTCATTGATGTGTTTTTTCAACCTGTCAGTCAGGATGTCCAGCACTCTCTTGGTGGTGATGAAGGAGCGATAGGTGGAGAGAAAGATAGTAATAAAGGAGGAGTCTCCCATAGAGAAGGAGTGGAGAAGGTGTAGGACTAGCTTCTCTTCTGTTCCTGCTTTCACACATTGGGAGCGTGCGGCAGAGGACTGAATGGAGGCAGAGGAGGAGGGAAGAAAAAAAGGGAGGACGTTTTTTCCAGGACCCTTTAACAACCCTTTGTCTCTTTTTTTCAACAACACATATGTGGTGTATCGTATGTTGAATTGGATGCATTCTCACCATTGGACTGGTGGTGGTGCCATGCTGTTGTTTCATCACAACCGTGTATATCACTCCATCCTCCTCCTCCTCCAACACAGTGGACTGAGGAAAAAAGTTTCATGACAACTTCAAAAAGGCTTGAGAAACGTTTGAAATGTATAGCATTATAGCCTTCTGGCACATACAGCAACAATCAACTACAATATGCAGTATGATTCATTGTGTTGGGTTAGAAATGTAAGTGGGAAGACGTATGTGAGAGGTAAGCACAGTGTGTTTTTGGTATTATGGGCTCATATTCCCTGTCTGATACACAAGTTCTCTGCAACACATTCAATCGAATCCCCTGTTGACGCCAGGGCAAGATTTTGGAAGAAAGAGGGTGGCCAAGTTAGTATGTAAGTTAACCTTACCAAGTCCAGAGGACAGTACCATGTTGTTTTCATCGGGGAGAGCTCACCCTGAAGGACATCCACATAGATTACACAGGTATCACTCAAAATTTGCTGTAGACTTCTGAAGTCTTATCCATGTATTAGCCTCATGTAAGGCCCTGGCAAAATGGAATCACGCGCCAATATTTGCTTGTGTATGTTTTTAGAATGACAGAATGTTTGACTTTTCGGTAAGCAAAGCTTGCTGTTTTAACTGTAGCGTTGAAAATATTACAGAAACATGTCTTTTTAGGTAAACCTATGAAAACAATACTGATGCTGAATACTGACAGGAAGTAGCAAATTGGAACAATCCCATATTTACTGGGGTGATTTAGGGACTGCCTTGTGCAACCCTATTCAGTACAATCAAAATACCTCAAAAGCATGTCAAAAACTGATCTTGGAGTGGAACATGATGTTTGTTTACAAACAAAGGAACACAACAGAATGTTTTTGATAATGAACTTACATGAAGGTATTTGAATCTGACAGTACAGTAGTAATTAGATACTATAACATATTCAAGGAATATATCCTGTTACACTTCTACTGACATTGAGACTAATGCATAGGGATTTTCCATTCTGAAACATGTATGAGAAACAGTGACATCATGATTCCATTGACACTGAACATGATAACTTCATCATTGTGTATGGATCCTTTCTACTCCATATGTCTACTAAATAAACCAACTATAGAAAATGAATCAAGGCAATAATGACTCAACAAAATAACACTTTTTTCAAGAGAAAAAAGAGAGAGTTTACTGTCTATTGTATTTGTCTCTCATCACCTGGTTTCCACACTACGACAAACTGCCAAATACTGTTTTAAGATGAGGGTAACATAAAACTGCAGGCACAAGTTAAAATAAGTTCATGTGGACAACCCATTAGGGCTGAACAATAGCCGTTGTTACTTATTATCTGCTAATGTCCTTATTTGACCTGTTATATTGCTGTTACTGTCATTAGAAACTGTAAGCGTCCATTAACCTGATTCACATTACCTTAACTTGACTATCAAAGTTCAGTGCTCTATGGACTTGTACCTTACAATGAAAAACGATGTACCATACTGTAGTAAACCTATTAGAATATCTCTTTGAGTGCTGGTTTTGAACAAACTGGTTTAGCTGTCCATTCTGCTTTCCTCTGTTGCTGAGCCTTTCAGATTAATGCATATCTACTCGTCCTTTTCTTTCTTTCCCATAAACTCATGCAGGATGTACTTCAAGTTCCCACCTCAAGCACACTAGTTACCTTTGACTCGACAAGTCCAGGCAGGCAAAGAGCATTGATCTTCCTTGAAATCTTCACCAGAAAGGAGCAAACATGATCTCTGACCTGCCTTGACTTTTCCTTTATCTACTTGACTGTGGATTATTATTGACTTCTGACCTGCTTCTGCTCTTTGTCTTTCGATCGTCTAGATTTTGCACCCGTCTTCGACCAACACACACAAACACACCTGAAGCAATAGCTAGGGCCACCCCCTGTGCTAATACGTAATGGACACACCTATCACACACACACACACACACACAAAAACACACACACACACAAAACAAGATAAAGACCTGCACATAAACACACAAGGACATGCTCCAGTCAGTCAAAACGACCAAAGCTATTGTTTGAACATAACAATACATTTTCTCTCACAAATTTTCCTCCGCCATTGCCCTTTATCTTACCTTACATAAATTACCTTCCGCCAATGTGGATGAACCTGTTTGGCGGAGTCTCCAGTCACTCACTGAACAGATCACATGCAGAGAGATTGCTTGAGATCTGAACATATTGATTTCACGCTAGTTCACATGGGCTGAGTTTTTTCCTCCCTGATACAAATATGTTAATTTATCACACAGCCTAAATACACTTGACTACCAAATGCTGGTCAAAAATGTTAAATCAACCAGGAGGCAAGCCCTGTTTACTTAAGGTAGCAGTAGCTAATGTTGTTAACTGCTAGTCTTGTCCCTTTAGAGACAACAAGATAAGACTGTGTAAACATACTGCAGTAACTAGAAACCATTTACACAAAGTAATATGCAAAGCTGTGAAATGATTATAACACGTTTTCAAAAAGTGCTATCAAAGCTAACTCTTCAGTGCATCCCCTGACTGTTGTGAGCTAAGCCAGCTGGGAGGGTGCTAAGGCTATGTGGACAATTCACTACAACTGACTCTCACCAGGGTTTTGCACCCCCTATGCATGTTTTGACACTTGCATTGACACTGGAATTTTAAGGACAACTTTTAATTGTACTACTGTATACTTTATTTTCTAGATTTACACTTTTTTTACACATCTACACATAAGTCATTTGTTTTTTTTATATTGCATCTGCTAATGTAAAAGCTCAATTTCTATCTGGGGTCTATCTGAAGAGCTACTCTACTCAAATACCACAAAGATGTTTTTGTACTGAAGCACAGAGTATTATTAACTAACAGTACAATGTTTCATGTAAATAGCATAAACTTGAAGTAAAGGTGAGGTCAAATTGTATACATATTTCAACAAATAAATCGCATTTTATTCTAAAGTTTATTTAAGTTGAATCACAGTTGTCAAATGTGTTGCTTATCCCCACCACTTTCTCCTTGGTCAAAGGTGTGGTTTTCTTGCAGGTAAGAGTTCAACCAACAACCACAATGTGTACATCTAAACCAGTAAACAGAGGATTTGAAAGAGTCCACTAGGGATCTAGTTAACCCTAGCCAAATATTTTGGGCCTTCAAAATTTGCAATAGTTAAAAACATACCTATTAAAATGAAATACCTCAATTCAAATAGCCTTTCTGTCTAACAGTGTCCTTACTCTAAGCCAAACTATTTGATAGGTACAGTATCTTCTCAAACAGTCAAAGTAAAAACTTGACTGCCAGGCAGCTTTAAAGATAAGATAGGAATCGTGGCCACCATTGCCGGAGGTTCATTTCCTGAGGAAACATTGTGATAAGAAGCAAGGACTTTATTTCACATATAATTTAAATTCCCTTGCTCATGTTCTGTCCCAGCCATTATCTTTAATACACATGCTTCTTTCCTTTTTCAATGCTACTTAGTATTTTAGAAGTCCCTTTCTCTCATGACTCGATACTCTCCTTGTCTCTACGTTTCCATGTTTTCTTTTCCCTCCATGCAGGAAGTCCATAATGGGCAAAGACAAACACAGGAAGCAGGACGTACAGTGTTGTCATAAAGCTATTTTTCCTCCTTCTCCTTCCTTCACAACAAATTTCCGTCAGCCTCTTAACACCACCGCTATGAAGTAAAGGACAATCCCCCCCCCCCCCCATCCCCAACAAGCAGGAACTGTGTCACAGTGCCTCCAACTTAATCCTTAAGTTTCAATTCTGCCAGCTGTCTGCTGCTTACAACAACCATGTTCAGCTTTCTGCCTTAAAATAGAACCCTGTTTTGCCAGCGGTATTTTGAAATGGTAGATTATTGTCATTATTCAACATGCAGTAGCACTACTGCTGCCACGATTATTGTTTGCAACTACGTAACATTATTTCTATTGGGGGGTGGTCATAAATATATCTTCTGAAGCTTTATTTAAAGATGCCCATTGTTTGGAGCACTCCTCATGTCTCGCACCCCTTCCTTCCTATCTTTCTCTGTTTGTCTTCTCACGCTTTCTTTTAGTTATGCCCTTTTCCACTTGTTTTTTAAATAAGTGAAGTATGAAATGTAAGCCTTCTTTATAGCCTTGTGACAAAGCTATCTCTATCAAATGTAGCTATAAATCTTGTTTGCATGATTATTTTATCTATGAGGGTCATATCCCAGGGGCAACCCCCAAATCAGTCATTACAGCTGCAATTTCAGTAATGTTGCTAATCGCCCAAGTCTATGACAACAGATACGGAGAAAGCACACAGTATTACTCTGAGTAGAAACGTTCACCAGTCTGCAAGGGGTGGATATTTATTGTGAGTTCTGAACCCATTGTACGAACCTATACACATGCATCCAAGTTTCCCTCATTAAAGAGTAAGCAAGTGCCTGGATTGGATTCCACTTGACAGGCTGTCTGTGGGGATTGCCTATGATATTGTATCTGTGTGCACAGTGGGGGAAAGAGCAGGTGTACAACACATCGACCCACAGACCGCCACATACATTATTTACATTCAGCCTGTGCAGCCGTCATGTGACCCCACTTGGGAGTGGATGGAGGGGAAGTTTCCCTTGTTGAAGTCTGAGTCAGTGTGACTTCTTAATATAGCCTGGGGAGTTTCTAGTGGTTGCTTGCGAACATTCAAATCGCGGCCAAGGCGAATCAGACAACCACAAGTTCAGCTGTCATATGCACAGTACATGTCTTCTTCATTTATGTAACTTAAATTACTACAAAAAAAATAATTATGTAACAACGTGGACCTTTTTTTTGTACATTTATACATTTTGTGTCATTTACTAACACTACTTTGTGGAAAGTACTTGGAAAGTAACCTCTTTGTTCTCTTTTTGTAATTTACTGTAGGGTGATATATCCCCTCTGGCTTTTCTGCCAACCGACCAACCATGTCTGCTGTTTACTCAGAATATGGTTGCTTTTTTACCACGGTTTTTCAGTGAACTGCTTAAGGGCAACATAAAATCTGTGGTCTGGCAGATTGATTCAGTCAGAGAAAGATTGATTCAATGGCATGCACTTGCCACTTGGGTGAAGTTCTCCTTTGTTTTCTTTACAAGATGGGTAACATTTAGCTCGGTGACACATTTGATTGTAGTGTCAACTAAATAATAATGTATTTTTTTAAGTGTTCGGAGAGACTGATAATGAGAAAGGAGAAACCAGAGTCCATCCCAACTTTATCCATATAGAAGTGTAATTGTGACTTGATGTCTTAGCATCAGATTGTTGCTAGTACATCCCCATTTTGTTTTTAACTGCTGTACATTTATGAAGAAGTTAAATGAGTAAAGACAGTCCCTTCAAACCTCTAAGGTGTCCAGTTCTTTGCTGTCAGTCATTCTCCCTGATTGGCTGCTGGGGGTGTTGTTGTCAGGTGGTAAGGGTCGGTAGCCAATGAGAGGAACTTCCCTCGACCCCACCCCTGGCAGGTCTATTCCACCTGTCCGCATATTACGAGGAAGCATTGTGCCAGCAGCTGTGAACAAGTTGAAGAAAAGTACATGGAAGTGTTAAAGTGAGGCACATAGCACTAGCATATATTCTGAAAGTGTTCTCTGGAGAAAGGCTATCAAGGTATTGTACATGCCAGGAGCAAACATCATTATGTTACATTTATTACATTTTCTCAGCACTCACATGAGAAAAAAACAATATGCTTGCCAGTTCATTTGTTTATATGGTTTTCATTTTATTTCAATCAGCCTTACTCCAAATTTGAATGCCACCCCCTCCTTCCCTATTAAATATATCTTGATTACCATGAAGACAGGAAAAAAACTGTTACAGGAAGAAAAACACCATCACAAGAAAAAAGTAGGTGGCGTGAGCATTGTCTCCTCATATGTGGAACACACCCTATTAACAATAGCTTACTTCTTAAGGTATTAAGTTGGAAATCAGTTAATCATAGAAGTAGGCAGCAGAATTACGATTACAGAGAGGATGTGTCCGAAAACCTTTAGATAGGTAGGCTGTCCCTGTCCCTTTAACGATTGCTTGCTCCAAGGTTGAATAACTTGCATTCATACTGCTCCTCACCAAGGCAAACACTCAATGAATGTACTATTTACATCACTAGGCTGTTGCCTACAGCAGTATGGGTCACACCCCGTAATATGTTCTGTGTCCAGTGCAGCCGTTGGATGGTGCTATTTTGACTTATTAACATGATTCTGCCTACCTTCTATCAGAAACTTTTTTATTCGAATAATTTGGGTTTTTCAGCCATCATAAAAGTTTGCACACATGCTCATTTGTTCCTGCTGACAAACATTATTCAATTGATTTCAGTCAAGGCCGTACGTGATGATGAAATTAATCTACAAAATGAAATTAGTATCGATGAATTGAACTCACAGTGAGCGATGAATTGTAGCGATAAATTGAACTCACAGTGAGCGATGTCATTCGCTGGATCTACTGCGTGTCCAACTGTGGTCAGCTGAATTGCGACAGCATCGGGGTGCTGATTTTGTCCTCGATCCAATGTGTGGTAGGCTACCGGTCAGTTGACAAATGTCGCGCCCATCCGTTCTGACAGACGACGAGGGACGTGAGTTTCTCTCCCTATCTATGTCCCCCGCTAGTCGCCTGTCAAGCCTTCATCGGCTGATAGCAATACTGGACGCTTTTCGTTAGCTGTAGCAACATTCGCCCTCTCCCTCTCTCTCGTGACGGCGCAGTTCCTGTATGTTGTACACTCAGCGCGTTTGGCAACAGCCCACACTTGGTTCACTGGCACAAGCTCTGACCAGTGAAATAACAGTGGTAACCTGGGAGCTGTGCTCCCTTTGAGAATGAGTATTTATCCAGAAATCATACTCATGCACTCTCTCTGTCATCATCCTATCTTTAACATATATATGCCACAGAGCCAAGTAGCTAGTAGGCTACATATAATCCTGACAAGGTATCACCCTGCATCACTTAAAACATTTAAAAAAAACAATCAAGAGTTGGACATATGACCCCCATGGGCTATTGTAATGTGATAAAGCAACAAAGCTATAGTCTTGCATTGAAAAACCAGGCCTATATGTTGTTGCCCTCATTTAATCTGAAAGTAACAGTATGTGCATAGGCATGCATGAGCCACTTCTGAAGGAGACTGAGTATTATTATCAAGAGCTCAACATGCGACCAGTATTTCATCTCCTCAGTCTCATGACCCCAACACTCACAAAGTCCTGGCTGTGTGAAAGGTTTCTGTGTTCAGAACTGAGCGTCAACCTTATGACCCCTGAAAGAACGCCGTGTGGACATTAATGGTGGTCATTATCTCTGAGGCAAAATAGGCTCCCTGAATGTAGAGATGAAATACTATAGATCTACTGTATACAGTCTGTTTTATCTACTGAAACATGTGTGGTATGTGGTCATTATGTTGTCAGCATATTCACTGCAGTCTGAAATAAATAGTTAGAGAATGTTGCTTTTTGTTTTGTTTTTTCTTTGGGGGGGGGGGGGGATAGTAACCTTCAGCTATTGCTTTGTTTTTTTTTTGTGATAGTAACCTTCAGCTGTTCTTTTTCGCCACCATTATCGTAAACACTGATTGTGAATGTAGCATCATTTTACAATAATGGGCATATACAATACAGTAACACTCTACCTACACCCAGATATATAAAAATCCAAAATAAATTATGGAAATAAACCCTTCTAAATGATAGGCTTGACGTAATTGTCTAATCTGACATTAGCAGAGGATTGGTCCTCCTCTTATCACCTTCCAAGGAAATCTACCATCATGCTTCTATGTGATCTTCCAGGCTGAACACCACTGCATCACAATTGTGAGTGTACTGAGGTCGCCATCTAGTGTTAAAAATAAAGAACTGACGACTTCATCTTTAAAATATGCCAGTGGCCATTTTGAGTACAATACAATATTACCATATGCTTGGTTGGTGTGATTCACACACCTGGCACAACAGATAGCTACACCAACAAAACAAATACATGTATGGAAAACCCTGAAAGATTGTAGTGTGTAAAGTGTTAATTTACATCAACTGCTTAATCTAATATTTATAGATTAGATCACACAGTCATATTTATTCATTGTATAAGACCAACAGATAATAAGGGCAATCATGTAATAGATTTAGACTACCTGGTGATGAATGAGATTGTCACTGTTGTGTGAACAAACCATATGCACTGCAGGCTATTTGATACAACGATTTAGTTAAAGGGACAACAATTAATAAATAATAATAATAAAGAAAGAAAAATATACTGTGTTAATCCATGCATTACTAAACACAATATATTTCATTCAAATTTGATAACACTGTGTTCAGTGTAACACTTTTTATTACCCTTCTCCACCCGTCATAATCTAAATTGTGGTGAAGTTTTTTTTTTTTTTACACAATTTTAGTTGTGCAGTTTGGGAGAAAATCTTTATGTGCAGCTTCCATGGACTTTCAGTTTTCAAACTTTCTGTAGTTCAGTAACTTCACTAACTTGGGACCAATTAATGAGGTGGATGAACTTCCTCTAATTAGCCACTGAAATCTCAACGGTCAGCTTCCTGCTGGTCTTTGGCTCCACATGTTCCCTTCAAAGAAACAACCTGTCTTGTCATAACGGTTTAGGGTCAATTCGTTCGATGAGAAGGTGTTCTCGCCCCGCTCTCCTGGTCCCCGGTCTCCCTCCCACTCTATCTCTCGGTGTTTTATGTCTGCGTCACAACAAGTCGGTCGAGAGAGAGGCAGGGATGATGGCGTCTCTCGCGGGTTGATTCCTGTACTGCTCTGACAAACACGCTTAATAGCATCCGTAGATGGAGAAATGAGAGTAAAGGCACGGGAACATGACGAAACGACGTCGCGGAGGACAGACAGAGAGAGAGAGACGGACAGACAGACGCCTTTCCCGCTGACAGCTTGACTGACATCCGCGCTTGGCACAGGGACATACATGCACATCCACTTGTGCACACACGTAGGCTGCACATCCAACCGGCCAGTAATTGGGAAGAGGAAAACAGGGGAGCTGAAACATTTCATGTCAAGTCTGCACAGGAATAGCTGTGACCCCGACAGAAAGGAGTTCGACTTGACAGGTAGCTAAAAGGCTCCTTGTCCATCCAGCTTCTGTCTTTGTTGATGTATTGATTAACAAATGATAGGATGTAATCTGTGTCTCTTTACTTGAGAGCATGCACTGGAACAAATTGACTAATGTGCAGACAAAGCCTCTACAGCCATTCCACATATCTATTCAAGTTTATAGTTTTACATGTTCAAAGAGAAAACATAAGTGCTTTTTTGATATTAAGTAACAGTGATGCTTATAACACTGTGCTGTTTGAATGCAGTGGTGTGTTTGGGTGATATGATGTGTGTCGTAATGATTTGTCCTGCTCTCTCATTGTGTACTTTCTCTCTTATCATTCAATGTTGTGTATTTTGACTGTCGCTATGCTCAGTTAGTGGGAATTTAACCCTTTAACTCGCCAATCTTGTGTCAGTACAGAACAATAAGGCCATAAACCTCGTCTGGGCAATGGCAGTAAAGTATTCTGTGAATAAATCGGATTTCCATTTGACATGGGTCTCTCTCTTTCTCTCTCCCCTCTTCAGGATGGGGGGAGTAAGTGAAGGAGATGATGTTTTAGCTCGATGGAGTGATGGACTACTGTACCTAGGCAATGTGAAAAGAGTAAGTCTGTTGGTGAGTGTTTGTGTCTGTGTGTGTGTATGGAGGAGAGTTGTGTGCGTTTGAGATATATACACACACAGGTGCTGTTTGTCTGTGAGAGAGTGTGCCAATTTGAAAAGAGTTAGCTACGTCAATAATTAGGTTTACTTGCTTTCTGTCACAGGTAGATGGAGTAAAGCAATGTTGCTTGGTGAGGTTTGAAGACAACTCGGAATTCTGGGTCCTAAGAAAGGACATCCACTCATGTAAGAATTATTTTTTTCTTCGGATACCTAACTCAGTCTAAGGAACAAAATATGTATCTCATAAAGTTAGATAATGTGATTTTAACAAATGTACTGTTCTCATTTGAAAGACATTGAGTGCTTTGTAAATGTTAAAATAGTTTACCATACCTTTCACCATTGTATGCTTTATTCCCTTTGGGGAAACCCTTGGGGGATTTGGATGAAGTGCTTGCAAACTGTTCTTTTAGTATTTGTTTTTATCCTTGAGCGTTCAGAAGTTCATGCTTAATTGCATGCTATCATTCAAGTCTGGTTCTTTGTAGTTCAAACAGATGTTGATCAATTAAGCGTTTATATTCACTGCAGAGACACAGGGAAGTGTTGCCAGTTCTGATAAAAGCACTTTTATGTGTAATTGGTGTATTAGGGTGTATTTATGAATTTATTAGCCTAATGACTCCACAGGGAAATGGCGCCCCCCACTCGGTTAGAGTAAAGTAAGAGGAAGTGCTGCTCGTTAGGAGCAAGCGAATATCCAGCCGTCAAACAGAATGAAATCTGAAAGGCTGCAGGAGACATTGAAATCAATGAGGTGGCAAGAACGCGAATCAATATACATACATTAAATGCTGAGTGAGTGATCACTCTCTCACTCTCGTTCACCTTCCTTATTCAACACTCTCTCCTTCCTCTATATGTCTCCTGCTCCTCGGCTCCTAATACCTCCTCTCTCCCTCTTTAGTCTCTATTGGTGTGGAAGAAGTTTGCTGTATCTGTGATGCCCCGCCTCTGAAAGAACCCCTCGTGATTTGTCTTAAATGCCGTCATGGTTAGTAATCACTGCATTTACTACTGTATATGTACCTCTGCAGTTCAGATGTAAAACTATAGCAATTAGTATTGCATTTAACATAGTACTGTAAACACATTCCAGAGTTCTTCTATAGTATAATGCATGTTTAGTGGAATGCCATCAGACTAAGTTAACATTAAACAGACTGCTCCGTACAAGATGCCATCAGTACAATGATCCTGACTAGTGTACTGGTCTTTATCATTGGATGCAATGCTCTGTCTTTCTCTTCCAAAACAGGTTATCATCCAGAGTGCCACACTCCGTCCATCGAACCGGAAGCTGACAGCAATTCATGGATATGTCGGCAATGTGTCTTTGCAGTCGCCACCAAGGTTAGACTGCTAATCTGTCCCCCGTTTCACACCTTGGCAAATTCTGGGAAAAGATATTCAGTAACGACGTGGTAAAAATGGGAAAGGATGTATTAGGCTTTACTTGACTGATAAATAGCGCAGTACAGGGGTGTGTACTGTACATTATAATCCACCCAAGGTAGGGTTAGGGTTACATTATGGTAGATTTCAATCAGGTTGCCCTGATCCTGTTTTGTAAATGTGAGATGCTAATTGTTTTAATTGTTCATCAGTCAGCGTCCATATCTCATTGTCCCAGCTTCCTCTTTGTTTGAACCTAGCCTGTGTGAGCAGCCACACTATAAAGCGAGATGAATTGCTTTTTCTGGGCAGTTTCCTCAAATATAATCTATGTTGAACTGCTTTGACATGACAGCAAATGGAGGGGTCAGTAGCCAATCAGTTTATCCAAATTGTTTTTCAGAGAGGCGGAGCACTTAAACGAGGACGCTTTGCTCGGCTCATGCAAATCATGAAACTGCGGCTGCCCTATCAGCTGTCGTCTTTGGACTGGGATCCACAGCATCTGACCAACCAGCAGCAGTGTTATTGCTATTGTGCAGGCCCTGGAGAGTGAGTGGCACACCTTTTGCACATATTTTGTATATTTACTCCTAAGATACAAGAACACCAACACACAGTATTTCTATTAGATTATTGTGTAGTGCTTTTACCAGCATTACCTGTTTCTCCATCAGATGCAAATTAAACTGATCATTTCAGCGATTGAGCCAGTTGTTTTTCTATCTCCCAAACGTAGGTGGAACTTGAAAATGTTGCAGTGTGGAAGTTGCGGGCAGTGGTTTCATGAAGCCTGTACACAGTGTCTGACCAAACCATTACTCTATGGAGACAGGTGAATGAAAAAATAATTAACTACACACACTGGGCTGTTGCTATAGACATTTTATTAGTGTCATAGACAAATTGCAGTGCTTTAATAGAGATTCCATGTCTGGTGGAATGCAAATTCTACGACATACTTTACTCTTAGTTTATATCCCTATCAAGGCTGGTGTGTTGTTGGTAGTTGTACTGCAGTGCTGTATCCCAATCAATCTTTTGTCTCATAAAATATCTTGAATCAATTGATCAATTATTGTAATATCTATCTTTACTCACAGACTGGTTTTAATTTCCATTTAAAGGTCAAATCTATTTTACCCCTTGTTACTACTGTGAAGAAATATGAGGGATGTGAGGTATTCGTATTGAATATCTCATAGAAGGAGGTGGGTTTGTTACAACATCTGCTATGCAGGTGATGGAAAAACTAGAGAAATGTGCTTCAAGAAGAGACGGTGTGGACTGTGATGATTCTTCATTGTATATTTCCACTGACCTTGAGCTATGTAGAGTTACAAACACAAACAAAATTGATACATGATGGTTATGCAATATGCAGGGTCTTTTTTCCTAGGGTCAGAAAAAGGTCGATTACAATCGGAAGTATATTGTTAACGGGCTTTTACATTTCTTTAAAGGTTCTATCAGTTTCAGTGCTCAGTATGTGCAAATGGACCGGAGACCATTCAGAGGCTACCCATGAGCTGGTGAGACTGTGGAGAATTTCATTTCTGAAGGAAAAATGTTGTAGAATAATTGTTTGTTTGTTTTGTTTTTCAAAAAGTACTTGTTCACTTGCTTGTAATTTGTACTTTCATTAACAACGGCTCCATCCTCTTGTCTTGGTTTCTCCTTTTTGTAAAAACAGGGTGGATTTGGCCCATCTGGTGCTCTACCACCTCTCCTTGTGCTGCAAGAGAAAATACTTTGATTTCGACCATGAAATTCTGTCGTTTACCAATGAAAATTGGGAATCCTTGCTTCTAGGCTTGGTATAAATATGTTTTCGCCTAAGTACCATGAAATGATGAAATGAGGTGAAAATGTTAGGCGACGTCTTGTAATGGCAACCACAAGTTCAGAAGCAGTATGACTATGTAATCAGTACTTTTAGAATTGTTTATCTAATGTGCAGTTTATGTAACTCAACAATAATCAATTGACTGTTCAAACCAACGAACAGTTCTTGGATTACAATTAGAAGTTGAAATGTTTTTAATTTTGAATGAAGATCAAGGGGAGGGTCAACATTTCGGTCAAACTATCGTCCACAGGGTAAAGACTGTTTCTTATGCATTTCTAGCTTTCCGACACACCAAGGCAAGATCGCTGTCACAACCTGCTCAATGCTCTCAACTCCAACAAGGACAGGTGAGGCTCTGCATATGATGAGAGGAATAAACAGAAAGGACATAGAAACTGATTTATGAGCTCCTGTTCCTTTGTTCATCAATAGGAATGGTATTAGGACTACTGAGTAAAGACTATCAAAACAATGTACAACGATCACAAGTTTGCCTAATAATAACAGACACATAAAAGAACTACCTTGTTTAGAACTGCCTTCTAACATGACAGTTTTATCTGAAGTAATCTATCTCTCCTGCCAACAAGGTTTGTCTCTGGTAAGGAGATAAAAAAGAAGAAGTGTCTTTTTGGACTTCAGGTTCGAGCTCCACCTCCGCTAACCTCTGATTCGTCCCCTCTCATCACTGACCCGCCCATTAACATCACACATAGGAGAAGGTCAGAGTAAGGACAACCTCTTTTATTCTCTTATGTCAACATTAACAACAGGACTTTCTACACCCTGGTGTTACAGTCGTTATAGAAAGGTTCACTTCATTTGGTCTTAAATCGTAAGTCAAAGGACTGCTTTTTCACTCACTCTGGTGAATATTTTTACTCAAAACTGTTGTTTTATTTACACAAATCCTTGGTTATTGCAGAATCAAGTGTGTGCATATGTGTGCATACATACGTATGTGCGTGTGTGTTTCTTGAATGGGTGTGTGTGTGTGCATGGATGGCCAGTGTGCAGTGTCCCTCACTGAATTTCTCTTCCCAAGGTTTTTCAATTTTTTCTCCTTTAGTGAGTTTTTCTAGGAGTTTTTCCTTGTCTTCCTTGAGGGTTTAGGTTGGTTGAGGGGCAGTTCTATGGGCGTATGTGAAGCCCCCTGTGACATTGCTTGTAAAAAGGGCTATACAAATAAATTTTGATTTGATTTGAATTTGATATACGTGCAAAGGATATGTGTGCCTGCCTGGGTGTGTGCATGTGTGTGTGTGTGTACGTTTGATAGTCATGCTCATACAACATCACACCTCTCTTGCGTGATGTTTTCACACACAGGCTGCACTGCAGATTAGTCACTGTTGCTGTGTGTGCGTGTGTGTGTGTGTTTTGTGCTTCAGCCCATTGTCGCTGGCCTGTCAGAGGAGAGCGGGAGGAGCGGAGTCGCGTAAATCAAAGCGGAGCATCATGGAGACACAGGTCAGTGCTTCTGTCTTCTACTGGGGACGCCATTAAAAAACAAGAGATCAGACACCTGCCGGCCTCCTTTATGCGTCGATGCAAACAGATTCCTGGCATTGAAATGACTCGTCGCTCATGCGAGAAGAAGGCATGGCTTTCTAATCCTGATCTGTCCGTCTGATTTTCCTTGAAACCGTAGTCTCGCTACATAGGATATAGTGTACTTATCACCTTGATTTGGTTTAAATACTCAAAATCTAATAACGCAATAGCATTCTCCACACCGATCTAGTGCATTATGTGCTTCTTGCAAATCAATGCTTATCTATGCAATGCTACCTTTCAAAAATGTATCGTGACAAACACGAGTTTTAAAGGTTTAGGTATAATTCTGAATTCAAACAAGTCCTTGAAACTACTTTTTACATCCCATCGACCTCTCAATATGTAGCTAATGTCCTATGCCTTCTTGCTATGTTCAGATAGTGATGCAATCCAGAGATAAAACACCATGTCAAAACGTTCCTATATAAGCAAGCATATCCAGCCTCCCGTACCCAGAGCTGACTGACGTTTATCGTCGGCCATCTTAGGGGGCAGGTTGGTTATCATAGGGAAAGTGAGAAGGGAAGGTATGCTGATATGCGTAGTCTGGGAGCGCTTCCAAGTGCACTTTGCAGTCTATTACAGTTTGGCCAGGTGGTTCTGGCACTTTGACAGTGCAGCACTGTCAGAGCACATCCATTTAAAGGGACAGTGCACTAATAATTCCCTGGTATACTGCTGTACTATCACAGCCACTCCATCCTTAAGCACCATATCATGTAAACTGCATTTGGGGGTGATTGACAGCTGATGATTTCAGTGATGGAGCTGATGGCGCTGACTTTTTTTTCCCTCGAGGAGGTTAATAGGCTTATGCTGTGGAAAATGCTATCAGGACCCACAGTAGAAGAATCCTATAGAGGGGACATGAATAACACTGCTGTGCTTGATGTGCTGTGGAATAGCATTTTTTCTGGATCTGCAGCAATGTGCTCCCACAAGTCACACTGTACATGCAGAGCCATAATTTGGTGTTAAATGAATGCTAATGCATGTGTTTGGCATGACTATCCTCAAAACATCAAAGCCACCTTTCACTTTGAAGAAAGAAACCTTAGTTATCCTTCGCGTTTTTGAAAATTATAGGTCTTCGATTGGAATAAGTAGATGTTTTCATAAGGAAAGTTAGCGCATTTGGGAAATAACATTCATGCATGTGAAATGAAGTTTGATTGGATCCTCTGATTTGGCAACCAAACACTGGCTAATCAGTGTGTCTCCTGTATCCAGCCTTGTCCACCCCCGGTTGCTGCCAACTCCATAGATCTGGTGCCATGTTGCCATGGCTACGTAGGTGGGGCAAACCTCTATAACTCCAGGAAGGAGGAGGAGCTCAACTTGGGGTATGTTTCATTGTAATATATTCCAACCTATAATTTAGGGATATTTTGTTTAAGGGCGTCTCGCTTGCTAACATACTCATTTGATTGTTTTGGTGTAGCATGTTTTGCTTCTTTTTTTGTTGCATTCTGTTCATAATGTGGTTGTTCCCTGTTCCACAGTTCTCCCCCTAAGAGAATGTTTGCCCTGTATCATCCCACCTATAGTGGAGCCCCAAACATATCCAGAGCACTGCATAACTACAGGTTTGTGCCATCTACTTAGCAATTACAGGTCAAGGATGTATGTCGATTGAGCATGTTGTGCTTGGACTTCGTTGATGAGCTTGATCCCTCTTTGTCCACCATCTCTCTTTACTCCAACAGTAGTGAGGACCCCTGCAGATTACCGACCCCCTGCCTCCCCTTCTCCGTTTCATCCTCCCATCACAACCTCCACCATCATCACAACCATCAACAGCACAACCACCACCTGCACCACCCGCACCACCCGCACCACCCACACCACAACCAGCACCAGCCAGGTCAGAAGCTGGAGCCGTGCCCTTCCCTGCTCCTGCGTGACCTCGCCCCGTACGCAGGTGGGATGGGGGGAGGTGGAGGTGGAGGAGGAGGGGGTGGAGGGGGAGACGGGGCATCGGCCCGAGCCTGGGGGGGTGGGGAGGCAGTGAGGATCTTGGCCAGACGAGTCACGCCAGATGGGAAGGTGCAATACCTGGTGGAGTGGGGGAACGTGAGTGTGTACTGAAAAGTCGAGAGAGGGAGAGGTTTGGGAAGGTTTTCAAAAACTCCATGGTGCTTTGAAGAGAGGTCAGAAAACAGAGAGACCGAGAAAGAGAGAGAGATAATGACTGTTTGCAGGTATAGGTGCCACTTGAAACGTGGCTAGAAATACAAGCAACACAAAATTCCCATGTTGCAAATCCAGGTTGCTCTAAAATATCACCTCTGTTCAATATCATTCTGCTACATGTTACTATATCTCCCTCTTTGCTAGTGTTTCTCTTATATTTATACAGTATACCTTTGAAATATGCCTTCGCTTTTATCACATTTATGTTAAAAGATGTATATACAGTGATCGAAAAGGACTCCTTTGTTCCTTTTTGTCATACTTGATTCATACATTCATATGATGTAATAGAAATAGGAGCCGCAAGGGGGCTTTTGTTTTATAGTTAGGTTTCTATAGTCACAATATATTACTCAATGATTTCTACTGATGTGGTTGCATAGTGCCTATCTGAATTGTGTACCTGCTGACTGATCCACTGATAAAAATGTACGTAACCTGGCACGCAGTTATTTAGATCATATTGCCATTGTACAATTGATCAATAGTGTTTTCTTCCTTAAACTGCTAGGAACACATTCTCAAAAATATTAAAACATCTCATTTAAGCATATGTTTTTACAACATTATTCAAGATTGGTGATAATAAAGTATTTATTAAGCCGTTATGACTATTCTTAGCATATCAATAGAAATAACGTTACGATTGCGTGTTTCTCCACAGTATTGGAAATGTTAAGCCCTTCATGTTTTTAGAGGAAAAAACATCAGGAGAAAGATGTCGGTGGGTTCAATTGAGGGTAAATATCTACAAATGGCCTATAGGGGCAGTTTTACCTGGCACATCAAGAAAGTAGTTTACTGTATTTAATGCAGAGCCCATCCCTCTTGATGATGACATGTAAACCACATCAGTCATCTTTGAATAGTTTTAAGCCGAGCATTTTATTTATGTTTTTTCTTTCAACTAAAAAGAGGTTTTACTGTTTACTTTTAGCCTAATGAAAACAAATAATATATGCCATATGGTATATACCAATATGGGCTTTGAATTTTGACTTTGTTCAGAGGACTTTGTGACTTTATAAAATATTTTTCCAGCTATATGTTTAACACCTTATAACTACCCTTCATGTGCCATTCATAAACAGTTGAAGATGAACCAACTTTGAAGATTTCTTAGATGTGCTAGATTCTTTATGAATGCTGTATTATCACCACTCTAATAGTAAATTTTTTACATTTATTTTCATGCAAATGTGAGTAATATGTGTAATTTGACTATTTTAAGCTGTTTCAATTTCTCCTAATTCATTACGGGTTCAAAGGCTATTGAAACGCCTCATAAAGGTTCTGTTGGCATCTTTAGGGCATAGACAAAAGGAGTCAACACCTACTGTATCTTCCAGGTTACAATGAGGACAAAGACTCAGATGGCTCCATTTCAAACTGGCTCTCAAACTTCGTGTTATTCCTTGTACGCCTGTTTGGTGTAACCAGTGCAGCAACAAGTTTAATCAGGATTTAATAGTGTTGTGGGTTGTCTATCCAGCCATATCCATATCTACAATATGCAGTGTTGGAATTTGACATGACCATGCATATTTGTGAAAATGAAAACTCTAGCCTAGATAGAATATCATACTGCTAGTTTCAGAGTTTATATTTATACAGAACTTTATTTCAGCATTTTGTTGGATGAAACAAATATAAATCTGTAAACTGTAATGGTTTATCTTCCAGAAAGTCAGATCAGAGGTATAGTTAAAAGAAGTGAACACAATAGGCAGTTATACTGTTATTACCATGTCAAGACCAAACCTTCCCATTTTGAAAGGCAAACTTAACATGTTAACATCTCTTGCCAAGTTGAATGAGGCAGTATTGGACAAACAGTGGCTTTGGTATGCTTCTAAACAGCAGTGCATGTCCAATACACATCCCAGTACATTAATGTCATTTTGATCATACACCTGTAGTGTAATAGGAAGGGGTGTGTTGAGCCGTCTGTTAGAAGATGGTGATGAATGTATTTGTGTGTTTTTTTATGGTATGTCTATGCCCGTCAAGTGCTTGTTAGGTTATAGATGGAACTGAATGACAACTAATGTGACAGGGGAAATCAGGATATGAGTAAGAAACAAAAAATCTGAGAGTATAGTCGTCTTCTTTTGCTTTGTTGTCACGTCCAAGTTTGGTTCAATGTATTTTTGGACTTTTGGTCAAAATAGGTTTGTACATGTAAACCCTATGTTGACACACCTAATATGTAAACTGAAAAATAAAGAAAAGTTATCTCATCATGGCAGAATATTTGTATTTGTCTGTGTTTCATGGCCTTACGTCTGTCAACCGTGTATGTTACACTGAACAAAAATAATGTTCAGTGCTAAATATTTCAGGATCTACATAAAATTCCGTAAGTGTCCGACTATCTAATTTATCTTGTGAGATCGATAAATCACTGTTAAAAATGGAACTCAATATGGAACTTTTCATTGTAAACCTTTACATTTGTGTTCAGTGGAGAAATACAGGAACAGTAGGTTGTTGCATACTCCTGGCCTGACTATCACAACATACAGACTTATATTTAAGGACAATGGTGTGAGCTTGATCATATTTATGGTTTAGAAAATAGAGTTATGACATTACTTTCTCATTCCTCAACATACTGACAAAAAGCGTAAAACATTGCTTAATCTGATAAAGATATTGATGAATATTTCTTTGTAAAAGGTTGTTCAACAGGATCAAAAGTTTCGATTTAGTTGGGGATTTATCTAGGCCTATTTATTTATAAATGTTTCTGTGTCAGATCTTACAACAAATTATATTCCTTTCAATATTCCATACAGTATCCATATAGTAGCCAATATTTTCCCATATGCGGTGTGAAATCCACTTGCCGCTTTAGTACCATTGCAACGTCCAGAAACAACCGCCAGGTGGTAGCCACTTTCCAAGATTGAGAGACATGAAGCAACCGTTAGCTGCTCCTACGCCATTTTGGCTCCAGGGACGAAATCCAAGCGATGAGATCGGTTTCCAAATGCTCACCAAAGCAGCACATTAGTTTGGTCATGTGTCTGGTCGAAAATACATTGAAGAAGTTCAATATAGATAGATAATACGCACTCTTTCGATATGCGCGCAGGCCTTCTTTAAAAATATTACTGCATTACACTGGTCCCATAGGCTAACTTACACATCTTGGGTACCAAAAAACTTTCCTGAAAGAAGACGGAGCGGATGTATTTGGATGGAAGATCTGTATCTGTAATGTTTCACATTAAAGTCTAGGCGTAGCATATTTAGCTGGAGTTTGCGTGGGTCAGCTAGCCTGTTAATGCCTTGAGAATATCCAATAGAATATAGCACACTGTAGCTTAGTAAGATCCATAACGGTTTGAAAATTGGCGATTGACAATAGTGAAATAAATAGTGTGCACCTGTTTAATTTGAGACTATCGTTCGTGTGCGTGCATGCGTGCGTGTATGTGTATGTGTGAACGCGCGCATTTGTGTGAGAGTATGATGCTAAAATAAATGCACGTTTAACAACGGTGGAGCGGGTAGTATGCATATGATGAATTTATTACATAACTTGTAGGCTACCTGGAGCTCCTATGGATTAAAACATTCATAAAGATAGACTATAGTCTACATTTGGGAGTGCACACACGAGCGCACGCACTCATCCACTCCCCCCATCTCTTCTTCTTACTCTGTCTCTCCCTCTCTCTCTCTGTCTCTCTCTCTCGTGTTTTCCCCCACACCTCAACAACGGCGCGTGCGAAATATTTTGCATATGCACGGGACCAAAATTTTGTAATGGCTATCGGCGGTAATGGATTATAATGTATATTTTTATACGAGAGTGGAATATTGGTCTCCATCAACTTCAATTGTGAATAGTATATTCCTAATTTACTGACTGGTGTGGTATTTGTGCGTGCCGAGATCTGTCGAGACGCGAAGACCACGTTCAATGCCGTTGGAACATGTCCTATGTTCCCTTTCAAGGTAAGAAAACCGATATTCCCACTACTGCATCTTCTTTCCTCCCCCTCACCATCCTCACTCTCTCTCCTTTGCCTCTCCTGCTCTATCATACAGTAGGCTGTGATATACAATTTAGCAAGGGGTGCGTAAAGCGCCGTAGTAAGGTACCTAGAAAGATCAGTGTGTCCCATTCCCTACCTGATACCTTAATTTGTCTCTGTGTGCTAATATGTACTCATGCATGTAGCTACATTGCGTTGTGTTATTCATGAATGCATGCGTGTTGGTGTCATCAGCACATTCCCGTGTGTAAGTCTTCATCATCGTCGGTAAATTATGCTTAAATCTATGCTGTACACCTACTAACTTTGGCCCTGTACTGTGAAGATAAAGTGTATTTCGTTTGAGTAGATATCGGTAGGATGTTTTACCAGTGTGTTTGGTTTTGGTTCCAGTTTATCAATATCTGTGGATTAGTGGATTCGTAGCCTTCCATTTCAAAGCAAAGTCCCTGGCAGAAAAGCACTGCAACAGCCACTGTGACTACTCGCATCAGAGTTCAACAGAGAGTCATTTATCTTTAAACAATACATTTATTGTGCAGTATGTTATGAATTGTGTCAAGGCTTTTGAGAAGGCCTATATGCAGCAAAATGGAGTAAAATACAACGCCCACTTGAAAGTTTGATATGGACTTTAAGTGGTAGAAAGGGTTCATGTTCTGTGAGTACCTGTTATTTACGTTTTAAATTTTGTTTTATTCATTTAGCATACACTTCTATCCAAAGCGACTTACAAATAGTGCATATAAAGAAAATCAGCATCAAGTATCAAAAGTGCACAGTGTTAACAGTATTTTGGTGGTCTGAGTCAATGAACGGTCTGTACTTAGTCACATCCTAGTCACAAGTAATCACATCTCAGCTAAACCAGGCAAGGTGAACATGTTATACTTCAGTGCAACTGTTATCCAATAAACACCTTGAAGCAAATGTTTAAGTGAGCATTTGTGTGAGAAAGAGAGGGGGGTGGTTTTCATGTGTCAAATGAGGCACAGTAAGGCTTCTGTACCTTATCAGCACTGCATTGACAACTCAAATTCAACTCTTAACTGGCAAAACTGATTTAAGAAATAGCTTCCATCTTAAATGGACCGCACTGTGAACCAGAGACAAGGGTTATAATCTGAGGTTATGAAATGAATAATAGGTTCAAACTCTGGCTGCGCTTCTGTTGGTCATCTTTTTACTGAGTGGTAGCTGAATATAACCAAAGGTCTGTGTGTGAGAACGCAGCATTGAAAGCAGGTTGCATAATATTGTTGAGAACTACTGTTTGCAATCCTTCTCTGAAAAACAATGCTAGGAATAGTAGTATTGTCTTTGGCAGTGTAATTAACATTGTTAACCAACACTTTGTGCATAAATTGAAGTCAAACTCTATGGTTAAGTAACATTGTGTGATTTCCATCTGATGACTCAATAGCCATAATGGATGTATGTCAAGTAACATATATGGCCTGATGACTGACATTAGTGTTACTGTACATTAATAGATGCAATAACACCTATTTTGCAAATGTATGCAGAGGCACATTGACAACTGTGGATAGCAGCCATGTCCTTCCAAGACTTTGCACGTTATTTTCTGTGAGAATTGATGATTTTACATTCTACCCTTTGGTCTTCTATCTCTCTCTCTCTCTCTCTCTCTCTCTCTCTCTCTCTCTCTCTCTCTCTCTCTCTCTCTCTCTCTCTCTCTCTCTCTCTCTCTCCCTCTGTTGCTCCCTCCCTCCCTCCCTCCCTCTGTCTCTCTCTCTCCCTCGCCTCTCTCTCTCTCTCTCTCTCTCTCTCTCTCTCTCTCTCTCTCTCTCTCTCTCTCTCTCTCTCTCTCTCTCTCTCTCTCTCTCTCTCTCTTGCTCTCTCTCTTGATCGCCCCCCCCCTCTCTCTCTCTCTTGATCGTCCCCCCCTCTCTCTCTCTCTCCCTCCCTCTGTCGCTCTCTCCCTCCCTCTCTCTCCCTCCCTCGCCTCTCTCTCTCCCTCGCCCCCCTCTCTCTCTCTCTCTCTCTCTCTCTCTCTCTCTCTCTCTCTCTCTCTCTCTCTCTCTCTCTCTCTCTCTCTCTCTCTCTCTCTCTCTCTCTCTCTGTGTCTCTCTGTCGTTCGGGAATATGCAATGCAATGTCCGTGTGTAGTGCAGATGGACACCGAAGTACCAGCCAGCCACTGAGCCATCCCCAGTCATGTCCATTTTTACAGTAGTTTGATATAGCAGCTCCTGTCAAGCATGGCCACGGTTAAAGAGACAGTGCACCGCCAGTGCACTGCAGCACTCCCCCTCGCTCATGTGACATAAGGGGTTGTCTTACACCACTCCACTACTCTAGCTGTGCCAAGAACCATCATCTGTTCAGCTATTACTGTATACTGTATGCTGAAGACACATCGAGCCCATTAGGTGATCTAGCAGGAGAGAAAGCTCATTCATTTTCTAATTTCTCATTTCTGAACTTTGAGCGTGCTACAGACATGCATGCAGTGTTGTAAAATTGAACATAGAATGAATGGTAAATGGTGGGATATTGATGGTGAGAAAGTAATTTGTGTTTGATTGTAAATGTAGATTAATTTTCCCTGCAAGAAACTGTCATGGATAATATCCATGGTGTAAAGATTTGACAATTTGTAAATGAATGGAGAAACACAGAAACATGTTTAGGGACACTTTAAATGCAAGATGTGAAAAAGTCAAGGATCTGGACCATCAAACGATGAACCTGGACCATCAAATCTTTTAAATGGGAGTCAGGTGGCTGAGCGGTTAGGGAATCGGGCTAGTAATCTGAAGGTTGCCAGTTCGATTCCTGGTGGTGTCAAATGACGTTGTGTCCTTGGGCAAGGCACTTCACCCTACTTGCCTTGGGGAATGTCCCTGTACTTACTGTAAGTCGCTCTGGATAAGAGCGTCTGCTAAATGACTAAATGTAAATGTAAATGAAAGCAAAAATGTGGTGATCTCATGGAAATATCACAGTCCTTATTCTAGCGCAGAGACATAAAGTCAATCAAAGTTCAACTTTCCCTCATTTGTATAATGTTATACATATGCATAAGCTTGTGCTGACATTAAGCAGAGAGGGTGGTGCATAGCAGTTGGTTGTAAGCTAATTTATGCATCGTTGGAAGGCAGTGTGAGGTCTTGGGTGTTGCCCAAGGTCAATCGTTGGCCTAAAACCAGGAAACAACTGCTGAGATGATGTCCACAATGGTTGAACATATGTATGGCACTTAGGTATTATAGTCTGTGTGATGTAACTGAAGTGGGGTGAAGCATATTTTAGGCAACAAAAGTATTCTTTTTTCATATTGGCATATCTGGTGGCCACAAGCCACCAACAAGGAATCTTTTTATTGTATACAAATATTGCCATAGCTAACGTGATTTTTCTTAAAACTCCCAAAACAGAACAACTTGTTAGGTATATCTTGGAACCCATTTGCAATGATATTGCAAACATATAACGTAAAGGATGTCTTGCCTTTTGATTGATCAATCAGGATTCACCCATGGTAAAAAGTCAGGATGAGCTTGCTTGTTTCCTAACCCAATCCGAAAGCTGCTAATCTGGGATCATGTCCCTCTGGATTGGAGGGTTGTTTTAGAAGCCTCCCAGGCATGATTTCATCAATCTCCATAGATTCTTGTAATATGAGGACAGACGTTCTGCTTTCGGGCTGTTTTAGAATTCAATGTACATATGTCAGTTCTGAATTATCATGGCATGACCACAAGTTCTTAGTCAGCCTTTGGAAATGGTGTAACAACATGATGAGGCAGGGTAAAGGGACTGTGGTCAGTTATAAACTTATGGTTCATTCATCATTCAAACCCAGACTTTTTGACAGGAGCATTTCCCCCAAATGCTGTTTCAAGACCGATGGCAAAACCTTTCCCTCATTAATTGACAAATACCTCACCACAGATACTATAAACCATATATGTAATTTGCTATTATTAAATAATTAGGGCACATAGAGAAATGTAAGGCTATCATCAGGCTAATGTCCAGTGCTGCTGGCCAGTGCTTCACTGTACCGCTGAAAGTGCCCTTGGAAATAGAAAACGAAAAACAACAAAACCAGACCGCATAAAAGTCTTGAAACAGCAGAATCTGCTTGATCACAGAGGGCATTTACATTTCTTTATTGATCCCTTGATTATATTCTGGTCAACGTACATTCAGTCAATGTACTGTATTCTCTTTAACAACTGCATTCTTGTCAGATATGCTGCATTTGCCTTTTATGTATATTATATAAATATTTTAGCAATGAGAGAGTAATATTCACATTACATGCAGGATATTACTTGCAATTGACAATTATATTTCACTCTTAATACACCAGGGCACGTTTTTCAACAGTAACTCTGACATGTGATATAAAGCAAGTAAATTACCTTTAAATATGCTTCCTGTGAGCTGGAGGCAAGGTTGGAATTCCACACCGTCAAATTAGAAATGGATACTACGGGCTGTGATTTAATTGCAGCAAAATTAAAAGAAAACTTTATTAAATAACGACGGTGTTGCCTGAAGCAGGATTACACATTGAAGAGGGGGACTCTCTAATCTCTGAGTGAGGAGATAGTGCTCTCTGAGGCCTAACTGTACGAATGATGGGCTAAACCCAGTAGCCACAATACAAACTAGAAGATACTGCTCTGTAAGGGTGTCTAATCAGACACCTGTTGAGCCCCACTCTCAGTCATGTAGGTTAAGTAAGTCTAGCATTATACTGAGAATGTTTGTATTTCTCACTATTGGCTTTAGGTTATGATATTAAAACTAGGTTATGACAGGTTGTGGTGCAGCATCTGATCTTACATTACTCAGGGGTAAACAGGGGTGAACTCAGGATATTTGACTGCTGATTTAATGGTGAATTTGACCTTTTTTAGGGAATGGCCAACAATGATAACATTGTAACCAAGCCTTTTAATAGTCATGTACTGTATCAAGATTGTCACCTCAAACATAAGCTAACCTAAAAGTAATCTTAGTTAAATACCATAAAAAATACATGAGTTTTTGCTCATTTAAAACAACCTGTAATAAAAAAATGATATAGCACTATGATTCAACATAAAAAATATATGCGTTTGCGTTTTAGTGTTTAAATACTTATCATTTTTGACAGCCTTTACAAGTTACCATGCGCCGTGATATATATGGCTTTCCTGTAAAGTTGAGTGAAAAATAAACCTTTTGATGTTTTCTATCTTTGTCTTTGCAACTGAGCCAAACAGCCTTTCGATACCTTTGATTGAGAGTCTTCACTTTTATTGGCACTCTCCTCTGTCATCTCCAGTAGCTGTAACAAGAACAGACAGGTTGTACTAAATTAGGGGGGGCGTTACTTTTCCCAAGCTGTGCTGTGAAACCCAACATCATCTCATAACCTTCCCTTTTGTAAGTAGCCCATTTTGTTCAGCCAAATACAACAAACTTGCTTTATTTAGTGGTGGTGGTGATGGTGGTGATGGGGGGGAGGGAGGGGTTGTATACCTCTCTAATAACATGACAATGGTCTCCAATTCTTGTGATGCTGATAGGAGCTTCATAGTATCGTGTCATTACATGTGTTGTGTGAACATAGTGAACGAGAAATGGTTCTCACTCAGAGGCACTGTGAAGAACGATGCATTTTAGTTGCCTGTAATCAACTACACTATCATGTTTTAGCTGAACAAAAGACACAATACTTACTTTGGTACTTGACATTTGAAACCATTTTTATTACTACTTGTCATTTTTTTTATACTGATAGTTATATACAGTAGGTAGTACACACAGTACAAGGTGATGTATCTGCACAAAAATAAGATGAGTTTGGTAATTGGTTATTCATAATATACACATATCCCTCATACTTGTCAATGTTATGGCCTACACTACAGTACTGACCCAGCTTACCTCCAGAGCATCATCCAGCCACATGTACTGACTTGGGTGCTTGGCTTGGGTGGTCTCGCAACCCCTGAGCAAATAAAGAAGGGTCCTCGCACTCCCAACATACAGTCGTTCTCCTTCCATGCTCCAGAGTGGTAGAATGACATCTTTTCAACAACTCACCTCTCTGTCTCTACGGTCCTTTCACCGTGTTCTTTGAGACACTCCTCTTCAAGCTTCACGTTGCCTTACTTCTGTTTTTGCTCAGCACCAAGTCATTACACCATTAAAAACATGAAAAACTAACCTAATTAGGCTAAACTAGTAAAAGATGAATCCCCAGAGTATAATAACACAATAAAACAACAGCTTTATTAACATGTCCAGGAATCAGCCTCAAAATCCTTCTTTAATGATTTAAAACACCAATCTAGACATAAAGCTGATGGAGCCCTTTTCAAACCAGACTCAGTTCTGAAATTTGGAACAGTTAACAGGATAAAATCCTGGGAACGAAGCAATGGTGTAAAATGCCCAAATAAAATGATAAAACTCAAAATGACTTGGTAAATAAAAAAGTATATAATTGACTGAACAAATGAGTGAATACAGAAGCCAGGCAAACCTTTTACATAAAGTGCAGTGATGCGTAAGGATTTTGCAGTTTAGAATAATTGCAATGCTCCATGATGAAGGGTGTCAATTGATCTCAGACACTGAGCTGAAGCATTCATATGTAGAATTTATGAAATGGTAAATTAAAAGAATAAATAGCAGTAGCATATACTAGCCTCTTTCTGGCTAAACAAAAACAGAAATGATTCCTAAAATGCAATTCTAACTTCAGCTTCAGTTTTGTTGAAAGCAGTTGAATATGCAGTTTCTTCCTAAAGCTTAATTGGTATGTTGGCAAAATAGAATAAGCATACAAAAACTATTTCATTGTACTTTACTATGCATTATTTGCAGTACCGTAATCGCTGTGGGTTAAAGAGTCTGCGAAATGAATACAATTTCAATGTATTTGCAAGGCTCATAGAGAATCTGTCCCTACAGTGTATGTTTTGTTGTTACATGTTACAAAATGTATTATTTTGTTTGTGATATTTTTTTTCCACACAGAAGACCTCTTAAAGCACTCACAATTTCCATGCACTGCTGTTTAGGATATGTTTTCCTGTAATTTGAAACAGTATTGTACACAGTTGGTGCAAATTTGAGGCCGTATAGATGCTTTCTTAGCCAGTTCCCAAATCGTATTTAAGAACGTGGCCCTTGTTTTCATAAGTAATTAGTCATCACAGTTGAAGTGGATGGAACGGAGAACTACTTGGGATGGCAGTTCACTTCATTAAGTTTTTTATAGTTATTCTTTGAGGAGTAAAACTACTCTCCTAATGGTTTTTATAGTGCTTATCTTGCAGTTGTTGCTTGATTCTGTTTGGCTTTCCAGTAAAGTTGAGTTATTCTAGATGGGAGAGAAAATCATGGAAGAACATTCCATTCCTTTTGATCAAAGGCAATGACTAACAGGTGGAAATGGATGGTTAAGAGAGGAAACAGTTTTATTGTGGGTACTCACTTCCTTTTCCCAATTGAATAAATACATTAACTACTAATTTAAATGAAAGGCAAATCCAGCTTAATGACAAACATCAACATGCTGTTACAATGCATCTAGGGAACGTGTTTTGAGTGTGATCACTGGAGGTTGAAGAAGTAAAACTTAAACTTAATCTTTAAGTGAAGAAGAAATTGAATTAGTATTAAACTATTTGATTCTTTAGCCCTAGTGGTGCTATAATTTTTAATGGATGAATGTCTGCAGGATGTTACCAATGCGATTTGACGCATTGTGGCTCCGCGCAACACATTGAAGAGTTGCAAAAAACTACTGTATATAGAGTGTATTTTTCTCATAAATGATAACGTTCAATAGGGTAAGTCTTCCAGTTGTACCACACTGTACTCTGCTAAATGACTAAATGTATGGCAGAACTTCAACTAGGTCAAAGGGGAATCTCTGTCGAAGAATATGGATATGCTGAAGGGACAGATGTCAGCCTTAGGCATAGCAACAATAAATCTAATAGATAGAACCATAGATAGACCATTCTCAAGCTTCAACAAACAAAGCCAGGACATCTTAGCAAAGTGTTTTAGACACTGGGGTTAATCTTTCTCTCATGCACAAGCGAAGAAGTTCAGAAGACAAGTTCTCACATTTCTTAATAGAAGTTACATACAGTACATAGTTTACAGTAAAGTATATCGTACCCTTCCCACATGACATGATATATGTACATAATTGCCATCATTTCTTGTCTTACCTTCTCGCTATATGCGGATCTATACAATCCCAAATGACTCTGTCTGTCTCTAACCCAAACAGATGTACAAGAATGACTAGTTAAGTGGACCCCTGAGTGACCAGGACCAAGGCAGCTTTAATGCTCCACATACGGTAGTTACTTCTATCTGCTGACTGTCTTCCATACATATTGGAGCTATTCAATCCAGTGGCTTACACCCATCCCATAATGTTCTAAAAATAAACATGAACCTTTGCATCACAGTTTTACAGTCTAAAGAATGGGAAGAAGGTTAAACATATAATGGAATTGAAAAAGTATGAGTAAGTGTTATTACATAAAAAAGTTGGAAATAGGTAGGAAAGTGAATTGCATCATCTTTCTTTTAAAGAACATTCAGGGGAAGGTTGGTTTCAAAACACTTGCTTTACCATGAAGATAAATAAACAAAATATGATATACAAGCCATATATTGTTTATCAATGTCCTGCATAATCACAGTCGAAAAGGGAAACAGAATAAATCATTATTTGAAGAGATTATCTTTAATTGTTGAATCTTTGGAAGCTGAATTTTAGCACATTCAGTGTTGAATGAATTTATGTTTTGCATTCCTAGGGCACATCTTATTTTCATTTGAAATTAAAACCAACTTTCCACTGAATTTTCTTTATAAGTAAGGTGATACAATTGGAAGTAATGTGGCTACATAATAACCCTCAAGGCTCAATATGATCCACATTTGGTCTTCTCTGACACAGAAGTTCATAGTTTTTTTTTATTTCCGTTAGTTTACTTCACCCCTCTGTTTGCTTGTCCATTCTCATCTGCTTCATCTGCAGGCTACTGTCACTTCAGACAGCAAACATGTCATCTTTTGACAACTGATACCATAGCAGGAAGTTGCGTAACAGTATTGTGTCTGCTCAGTAATCTGATTGGTTCTTTCAGGGGAAAGGGTGGTGCCCGGTCATTGGGGGTGATTTCATTACATATCCTGTGGTGTGAAGAGTAGAAGGATGAACAGCATGCAAGAAGAAAGAGCTGACATAAAGTGACTAACAGAATGTCCTTCAATGACTTCAGATAGTGTGAATTCGGGGCTCATCGGAGCTTCCTGATTGACTAGTGCCCTGACCCTTTCTGTGACGCCACACCAATCACGTTTTGTGATTCCAGTCACATAACATCCATGCTAAACCTAGGGTAAAAGTTCTGTGGACTAGACATTGTCATAGCAGGGAAGAAAACACTCTGGAGTTTAGGTGTCCCACATTATCCAATGTCCCAGATTACCCAAATTCACCCTACAATTAAAAGGTAGTGCAGACTTAAAATAAAGTCTTGCAGGCCTTGTTATATTAAAAGAGTACACACATGACAGGTATTGTACCAGCTGGAGTTCAGATGGGGTTTGTCTAAAGATCTCATCCCTTATACCTCTTTTTTACAACGTTATGAATGGATCGCATCTGGCAGCAGTTGCAGTTTTGTCTTGCTAGCCCCTGCTTATGTTGTAGTGTAGTTCTTGTTGAGAGTTGGTTGTTGTGTCATGGAAGGCATGTGTCAGTTCGTATTAGCACCTGTGTTCACTGTGGAAGAGCCCAGGGTAAGCTCACTGCCTACTTGTGTGGGTGATGACATCACTTTCCAACATCACAACCAACAGTCGGCTATTGGTTATCACCAGTTCTGGCCTACGAGGTCATACTGTATACTATACTTTACATGGACAGGTGCACACCTCTACACTCACATGGAAACCCTTGTTCTTCCACACAAACACATGAAGGCTTACAAAGACACAGCATTCACACGTCAAGTAGGCACATGAACACAACCCTGACCTTAACTCTAAACATCGCAATGCTTTTATCATCAACCTGTCATGAGTGAAAAGACCAAGATTATTCAACGACACTGTGGTAGTGTCATTGTCATAAACTAAGTGAATGCATACAGTATTTAGCAATCCCAAAGCAATCTTGTTGACCCTGACAAACATTTTCCATTTTTACAACACGTAATAGGGTGCTGCCAAACTAGACTTATTTTAACAAGTATTCAAAAGAAATTCAAAGGCAATATTTTAGTCTAATAAACTGCCAAAACTGTGGCCTTTATAGTAAACATTTTCTATCAAGATAATAACAAAATGAACATGCCTATTGTATTCCACTTAGTAAAAGGTCATGCATTTGAGTAGAACCAATGGTGGATGCAGAGCACTACAATCTGTATTCATGGTTACTGTTGGAAGGTCTGTGTGCCTGCGTTCCTTTTTTCGTTTTGAAAGACTGTACTTGTGCACACTGTGCATATAAGTGTTTAACATTTATCTGTAAAGAGCAGAGATATCAAACACACCAGCATATGTATACTAGAAAACACATTGACTTTATTGTGTGCTTCGGTTTATGTAATCCAAGATGACTGTTCAGTAATTATGTATTGTGGCTTGTAATGTTTAGACATGGAAGATTGATAGTGTATTGGTTAAGTGTAAAATAGACACATTGACTGCTATATTCAACAAGACTCAGTTGCATGCTGTACACAATGTTTGGGAAACCTATAAGCTTGTAAGTACCAGAAACTGGTACCACAGGGTTAAAAAAGATTTGTGTAGCAACTTTAAAATTATGGGAAAGCATCCTAACTTTCACCATACACCCATACATACTGATATGTATGGGTGTATTGTCCATCTTGGGTCTGTAAATCTGTATTTAGTGGTTCTTTCAATAAGCACTGGTTAGGTTTTTTCTGGACCTGTGTGCAAAAAAAAAGGATAATCAGAATGTTTCCCAAGAGGGTTGGAATTGGGATCTTGTTGTTTGTAGGTTAAGAGGATGTTGTCAAGGGAGGCTCTACGTTTTTTATTGTAATTTTTCGGGAGTTGCGATTTTCAAAGGTTAGGTTGAGGAATGACTATGCCTGGAGGTGGAATGGTACTTGAAAACTTAGTTTAATGGCTTTTTTTCTTCAATCAGGTTTTTTCCAACTACTAGTTGCATTAAGCCTTCAATTTCTATCGAGGCAAGATGAGTTAAGGTGTGTACAAGTCTGATAGACAGCCCTTTGGGTAATAAGACAATGACACAGTTCTTATTCTATCTCTGGATTGAGGACAGATCACTATAATTATTCTTTATCTCTCAGGACCGTGACTCGACCTGCTTTCTCTCAATAAGAGCACCCTACACATGAAGTCATGAGAAAACATACTGATGGACATTTGTAACAGAAAGTACCGCTCACTGAAAATACCTGCTATATTACTGCAATTTTTTGTCCACATGACATACTCTAATATACCACCAACAGACCTTCAAAGGTGCGAGGGTGGAGATCAGAAAGCAGAGTAGTTTTTGTTTCACAAATATTCTGTGCCAAAGTTTCAGGTCTGTCAGTCAAACAAGCATTTGGTTTGACAGTGCACCTGTATCGCTTTCTCTCTAACTATCCTTCATTTTTCAGCTCCTTCTTTCTCTATGTATATCTGTCTTCCTATCTATTTCTCTCTCTCTCTTGCTCTCTCTCTCACACACACACACACACACACACACACACACAGGCGCGCACACACACACACACACACACACACACACACACACACACACACACACACACACACACACACACACACACACACACACACACACACACACACAAACACACAAACTCTTAGTCCCATTCATTTATATATTCCCCACTCAGCACATTGAATATCACCTTCACAGATAGGTTGACAGGGCAGAGCTACACATCAGAATGAGAAGTTAGCAGACACTGGTACTCTGTGTCTCATTTACTATACATTTTATTCAAGCCCCGAGTGGGGAGAGTTTTGCGGTAAAACTTGGAGAATTGCTGTGTTGCCGGGTCGAGGATCGGAGTGAAAGGAGAGGATGGAAAACTGCACTGTACTGTGCAGGTCCTCTAACAAGCAGAGCCCAACTCGGCGATACTGGCAGTGGAGTCATTCCATCCACCCTACTGCTCTAGCATCCTGGAGCATGGGTGAAACAAGGAGAGAGGAAGAGAGAGGAGGGGGGAGAGATTTGTGGCACATAATAGTGGGGTAAGGAGAGAGAGCGATGTAGTAAACGACAGAAAGAGATATATCTGGTAGATAGTAAAACACTAAAGAGGGTATGGAGAGAGAGAGCGAGATATGAAAAACGGGGTACAGTCATAGGATGAGTGTACGAGGAAAGATCATTTTTGTGTTAAGAGGGAATGCAACTGAGGGTTGAGAGAGAGGGAGACAGGAATAGAGAGGAAGCGAGAGGGAGCCAGTGAGAGAGGAATGGGCAGTGTAGGAGTGGGGGGACTAAGAGACAGATGGGTAGAAGGAGGAGGGGAAGAGATGGATGACTAGGGGAGGAAAAGAGGAGAGGAGGCTGCCAGGGAGTTACTGGGAAAGTTGGACTTCATTTTGATTCATTGTAAGGTGATCGCTACATTGGTTGTGAAGTTCGATATTTGAGTTTTATTTCTACGGTCCGTTCATGCAAATGGCTTGGTTTGTAAATATATGTGTGCATCCCATTTTTGTATTGGTGAAATACATCTTCTGTCATCATATCCTACCGATTTATGTGTGGTAGTATGTTGATGGTAATTTTAACTGTGGTATCCGTGGATGTGTTTGAGACAGAGTTGTATAAGAATTGGATTACCAATATATGTCTCAGCGCCAACTTATGTTATATGGTTTATATATAGAGAGATTGAAAGAAAAAAAGAGAGGGGGAGGGAGAGAGAAAGAGAGAGAGAGAGAAAGAGAGGGAGGTATAAGTCAGTATTTCATGGATGGCTGGGTTGCTATGGGAACAAGATGTGGGCTCCCTTTTCCCAAAAAAGTGTCCTCCTTCCCTTTTTTCCTCTCACTATCACTTCATTTCTTTCTCTCCTTCTCCTCGGCATCCACAGCTCTTCACCTCTCTTCTCTTCCTTTCCCAATTGCATCCCACTACATACCTCTTCGCCCCCTCTCTTTCGCTCTCGTCTATCATCCATCCATTTTCCCCTCCCACTCATTCCCCCCACCCACCCTCCCACTTTTGCCCTGTCCATCTCCCTCTTTGCTGTCTTCCATTACTTATCCGTCCTCTCTCTTTCCCTCTTTCTCTCATCTCTCTTTCTCCCTGTCTCTGATCATCTGTCTCTTTAACACTCACTTATATTCTATTCTTTTCTCGGTTGTCATGGCAATAGGCTGGGGGCGTGAGGGAGAGAGCGCGAGCAAGCGAGAGTGGGTGTTTCGGAAGTGACATCTCTTGGGCAGTAACCTTGTTTCCTGTGTGTGGAGTTGGGGGCGGATTCACTCGCTAGAGTGCAGCAACAGTGACGCCGTGTGGACAAATGGGTGAGAATGGGGAGCCCTGGACGTGCCGTACAAGGGCTGGGTGAATGATCAGATAGGTGAGGATACACATGCGCGCACACACACAGACACACACCAACACACACACACACACCCAGACACACACCAACACACACACACACACACAGACACACACCAACACACACACACACACACAGACACACACCAACACACACACAGACACACAGACGCACACCAACACACACACACACACACACACAGACACACACCAACACACACACACACAGACACACACCAACACACGCACACACACACAGACACACACCAACACACACACACACACACACACAGACACACACAAACACACACACACACACACAGACACACACCAACACACACACACAGACACACACCAACACACACACACACACAGACACACACCAACACACACACACACACACACACACAGACACACACCAACACACACACAGACACACACACACACACACACCAACACACACACACACACACACACACACACACACACACACACACACACACACACAGACACACACCAACACACACACACACACACAGACACTCACCAACACACACACACACACACACCAACACACACACACACACACACACAGACACACACCAACACACACACACAGACACACACCAACACACACACACACAGACACACAGACACACACCAACACACACACACACACACTAATCCACATTCCCATCCACAATGCAGGCACATCTGTGGCCTAAGAGGCTCACTGACACTTCTAATGGAGGCAGAGGAACACCCAAATGCACACGCAGGTTGTGGTTTCAAACACACAACCATACACAAACATGGCCTGTTTCGAAACACACACACACACCCTTGGGAATTATGGTGTGGTCAGTGTCTAAGCAGGGACACGCCTACTTCAATGACCTTTGCAACCTCCATTCGAAGCTAACCGAGCAGGTGTGCAATGTACCATGGTCAAATGATATGCGCAAAGTTGAATCCAACCATCTGCTATTTCAGCAGGAAGCCTCTTCCTTGTGGCAAATAGTGACACATCTCTGACATTTGTTGTCCCTCCTGACTCGTCACAGACATATATTTCAAGCTCTGAGTCACTCCTTTTCAAACCACAGCACTGCATTCTCAATCCCACGCCACCATATACAATCGTACAGTACATCTAGCCTAGCAACACCATGACTGAATTCATTTGTTCACCTTTTGTCTCATGCCAATTAGCAGTTGCACCTTCCCAGGACTGAGAATATCAATGCCTATCAACGGATGAAATGCTGCCTTTCGGTTTCGCCTCGAAAGTAACTGCGGACACGCTTGTGCCAGAGCACGTTATATGCCTCGGGCTGCCTTAGGATATTGCATGCTTATTTTTAGCGCTGTTTTGTAGCTCAGCGATGTGTATAAATCAACATTACCCCTGTTGGGTTCAGTAATGACAATGTTGAGCAGAGCTGACCAGTCATCCGATTGATGCTCAGGCTTCTTTGCAAACTGCTAAGAAAGGCAGAAAAGGGGAGAGAGTCCAGAGAGGAGATATAGGGAGAAACTGCAGACGTATCTACTTTTGTTATTCATAACATTGAAATGAAATGACACCCTTGAGTGTATTTCCCCCTACCTCGAGTAGAGCAGGGGAGATGTATTTTACTCTCCGAAATTCTGGCCAGTTTTCACAAGCCCTAATGATCTGACACAGAGGTGGAGGTAATGTAGCTGCAGCACAGAGCCTGGTGGCATGAGTCACTGTCGTCCCCAGTGTGTTGCCTCCGTATTATGACTTGGGTCCAGGGAAGCTAAATGACTGCAAAGTTTAGTGGCCAAAGTAATTGTTTCGTGTTCTGAAGTATCGTACAATATTCAGAGGAAACTGGTGTGTGTTGTGGGACCTTTGGCCTTTTGGAATCAAATGAATGTCTCAATGGTCACCGTATGCATTGAATTTACAGTATGGCATGCATTTACATGTACATACATTATTTCCTTTACACTCAAACAAAACTATAGATTTTTTACAATGCAGATGTTGCATACACACTGTAGTTATAAAACTGCTCAATGGTTTTTTTAGCTTTAGGGTTTTGTAGTGTTGATTTTTTTGTTCAACGTCATTCTTTCAAAACATGATGTTAAAGTAACCCAATATCCTTAGGGTAACTAAGGGAGAATTGTCACTGTATGTGCATGGGTGAAATGAGTGAGGTTGATATCAGGTTACATTTTATCTTCCAATGATTCATAGCCTTGAAAATGGCACTGCAATCCAGTTTATTAAGTTTAGCTTGTTACTCATGTATTTTTTAAAAGCAGCCGGATTTAAACAGGATTGCAAAGCACAAACTCAGCTTTTACCTGTTACAATTAGATAGATAGCCTTTTGTGCCTTGTATTTCGGACAACGTGAGTGGAGAATTACAGAAACACTTATATGCTGAAAGACATTGCATTGCAATGCATTCTGGGTCAGAGTGACTCGTATCTGGTTTGCCGTCAAAGAGACAGTGTGGTGTGTTAGTAGTAAGTGTGCTACCACCTCAGCCCAAGTCGGGACCTGCATCAGTCATCCTCTAGAGTTCATTTCCCTCCTCAAACACGATCAGCTGTCTGGCGACATAAACAAAAAAGGTTAAAGGTCTCTTGGTGTTGACTGAGGACAATGTAACTGCTCATACTCAGCCTGGAAAGGGTCAGATCAAGTGCAGTGTCTGGCATGTGTTGAGTTGACAGCTTGTATTCTCAAATATGAAGTGTGTGAACACAGTTGTTGTGAGGCGTGAGGAACTACAGAATGTCTCTGTGGTTAACCCATTGTGGCTGACTTGTTACAGACTTGTTTAAAGAGTGGTTTCTTGGGTGTGGGGGTGTCTGTGAATTCCAGCACAAGGTAGGATAGAGTATGAATATTTGGTATCTTGGTTAAAAAGTAAGTGATATAGTCGGAAGTGTTGAAGAGAAGCGCTAGCTTAGCTCCTCGTTTCTTTAGGGATGGCTATAAGGATGTCACATACGAAAACAAGGGAGACCTGCGATGTAAAAAGAGTCCATAGGAAGAAGACAGGTGAAGAGACGAGAGTGAGACCGTTGAAACTGGAGAGAGTGCTGGAGATAGACAGAGGGGTCGAGAGAGGGAGCAGGTCAAGTGGAGAGTTAAAGAAAGAGTGACGCGGAGAAGCGAGGAAAGGAGAACGAAGAGAGACGGAGTAAAAGAAAAAGGGCCGTGGCCCGGTTCTTTCTGAGCGACCGAGCATTCCTGCCGACGGTACCAGCCAGACCTTGGCTAATCCACTCCAGCGGTCGTAGCGGCTCAGCAAGCCTCTTCTACTCCTCCTGGTGCCTCGATCCTTCTGCATCAGGATGTCAGGCCTGTCTAAAGAATTGTCAGTCTGTTTCTGCCATCTGTGAAAAGAGACGCGGGGGGGGGGGGTGAAGGGAGGCAGAGAGGAGGTGGTCAGGCAGGGAGGCTGGGGACAAATGAGGACACACAAACACCTACGAGGCCCAGGGGAGGGAAATAGGAGGCGGTGAATGCGAAATGATATCAGTTGGTCGCAATAATTATAATGACATGATGAGATTCATGCCAATTTAAGTCTAACCATATCAATAAAATCTCTTCAAAAAATCTCACAATCAGAATGGCATCAAAGGTGACAAGATGCGTTGATGGACAAAGCCAATGGAATGGGAAGGAAAATCTGACAGAGACCACCTGAAAACTGCATGTGACACAACCCTTCCACGAGTCACCCCTGTCTGACCTCGCCTTCTCTTCCTCACTCTCTCTCCCTTCCCTCTCCAACTCTCTCCTCACTCTCACTCTCCCTCCCCATCCCACTGCCTCCTCACTCTCCCTCCCCATCCCACTGCCTCCTCACTCTCCCTCCCCATCCCACTGCCTCCTCACTCTCCCTCCCCATCCCACTGCCTCCTCACTCTCCCTCCCCATCCCACTGCCTCCTCACTCTCCCTCCCCATCCCACTGCCTCCTCACTCTCCCTCCCCATCCCACTGCCTCCTCACTCTCCCTCCCCATCCCACTGCCTCCTCACTCTCCCTCCCCATCCCACTGCCTCCTCACTCTCCCTCCCCATCCCACTGCCTCCTCACTCTCCCTCCCCATCCCACTGCCTCCTCACTCTCCCTCCCCATCCCACTGCCTCCTCACTCTCCCTCCCCATCCCACTGCCTCCTCACTCTCCCTCCCCATCCCACTGCCTCCTCACTCTCCCTCCCCATCCCACTGCCTCCTCACTCTCCCTCCCCATCCCACTGCCTCCTCACTCTCCCTCCCCATCCCACTGCCTCCTCACTCTCTCTCCTCTCACTATCCCACTGTCTCCTTCATCTCTTTCCCTTTCCCACTCTCTCTCCCCTCCCTATCCCACTCTCTCCTTCCTCTCTTTCCCTTTCCCACTCTCTCTCTCTCCCCTCCCTATCCCACTCTCTCCTTCCTCTCTCTCCCCAGATGCGAGGTGTGCCGTCCCCCCCTCCTACCGCTCCCACGCCCAGTCCTTCCACCACGCTCCCTCCTACGATCGTCCTGGCTGGAACCCCCGTCTCTGTGTGATTTCCGGAAATCAGCTCTACATGTTGGACCAGGAGGAGGTACTTCCAGCACAGCATCACTCACACTGCTTGATAAAACAAGACCGACCTCACACAGAAGATACTGTTTTCTTAGGACACATACTATTGTATGACTGTTGACCTGATGCCTGTTATACACTGTTGACACATTGTTGGACATTGGACATGGGTTAACACTAGTATCTGGTGTTGCAGACAGGATAATGCCACAATATCACAATGCCACTTGCTCACTCAACAATAGACCCAGTGATAGTGTCTTTAAATTACATTTCATCTAGTTTAGACCAGGAGGGGGTGCTATTCCTCTGTGTCTCTTAACATAGGAAACTCACAGGCCGAGAATATAGATGTATACCACTACCCACTCTTACCAGCAGAATATTAAGGCCGTTATGACAGGGTACATTTAGACAACTAATAGCGTATTACAGCATACTAATTATATTGCTATTCAATTTCATTTCATTTGCAACATATTACTTGTAAAAGGATGTGAGTGAGAAGGACTGTGTATCTGTTCTGCATTAGGAGAGTGTATAGCTGCCAACAGTATCTTTCATTCTTGTCACTCAAAAGGATAAAGGACCTTGTGGTCCTGATAAGAGCCTGTTCTGCTCTGGAGGGATGAGAAAGAGAGCCCAGGTCAATTAATCAAAGGCCTATCCCTGTCTAATTGTGCCAATAAGGGAGCAGCTGTAAATGGATCGGAGGCAGGCTTGATGCGCTGATAGCCATCACCTTGGAGAGGATGAGAGGCGTTAAATATTCATGCCTGTCACTCACCTCATGTGGCGCACACAAGCAAGCGGACCTCTCTCTCTCCCCCCCTTGCTCTCCCTCTCTCTGGCTTGCTGTCTCAGTTTTTTCTCTCTCTTATACACATTAAATCTATTTTAGTCCAACATGAATGCTTTAGCTGCATCCAAAAAGCAATATCTTGTCACTGTAGCACAGATAAAGGGAAACGGCACAGCCCCACTCTTTCTCCTGCATCCTCCCAACCCTTATGGTCTCCCTCCCATACTATTTCCCAGTTCACCTCCGTTTTCTCTCTCTCTCTCTCTCTCTCTCTCTCTCTCTCTCTCTCTCTCTCTCTCTCTCTCTCTCTCTCTCTCTCTCTCTCTCTCTCTCTCTCTCTTTCTCTCTCTCTCTCTCTCTCTCTCTCTCTCTCTCTCTCTCTCTCTCTCTCTTCACCCTTCAGAAGCCACTCTGTCCATAGTAGCTCTCTCTCTCTTGCCCTCTCTCCTTTTTTTCCCCACTTTCTTTCCCACCGTCTCACTCTTTCCCGCTCTCTCCCCATCCTGCCTCCTCACCTCCACCTCCATCTCCCTCCCTCCTTCTCACTGGGGTGACTGGCAGGAGCATTTGGCCGTCCCTCAGGCCTGCTGTCTCATCGCTCTCCTCGTCCCCTTTCCCATTCAGATGCCACTCGGTGTTCGTTTTGTGAATAGTACCGGTCACATTTCCAAGGTCCTGAGGGGGATAGCTTCACTGTGAGCTCAGGTGCTCTGCCAAGGAATGCAAATCCTCTGTAAAAATGTTCTGGAAGGGTCCATGAGAAAATATGTAGGGCTCTTCTTCCTATTGAGATTGTGTTTAATACTACCTTGTTCACTTTGTACCAGGCCAAACTTATAAAGCATAGAATCAGAATCAGAATCAGTTTGCACAGACAAGGAATTTGCTTTGGCAGGAAGGTGCATACATTAAACATATAGGAATCTAAAATTTAAATATGAGGACTAACTATACTAAGGGTACATAACTAGCAATACTAAGTGGAATTAGAATTAAAATAAACTATACAATAAAATAGATATAGAAAGATGATAAATCTAATATAATTTCCATCTATAATATTCTGACATAATAAGTGTAGAACCCTACGATATCTTTCCACGCTATATCTATAATATCTCTAATAAAATAAAAACCTTGGGAGGAGCAATTCAATGCGGGGTCCCCTCCGAGGCTGAATACAGTTATGCAGTAAGAATAGAGATAAATGTAAACATGTACCTGAAGTGACTGGATGATAAAATGCAGATACACTTTATCCAATCAGATTGCCTTTCCACCTCAGCACCTGTGGGGGGAGTGAGAGGGCCAACAGTCATGGTTGCCCCTAGCCCCTCCCCCATTTCTTCCCACTAACATGAGGTGACAGAGCTCTGCATTGGGTGCACCAATGCCACGCACCAGTGCCCTGTCCCCAGTCATTTGCCTATGCAGGCACAGTTCCCCAACTGTGCCAGCGTAATGCATGCATTACAGGGCTTTGGGCTGTGTCAGCCTGGCATAGCACTCGTGTCGCACAAGCTTACTTGCATCCACATTAGCAAGCTACAGTCATTCAGAGCTACATTAGCAAACTACAGCAATTCAAAAGAAGAATTTGTCTTGGTATGAGAAGCCATAGCATTGCATTCCATGCTACCATCTTAGTGGTGGCTGCATCCACTGTATGAGTGTATCAGTCTTGATACTGTAAATTAATTAATTCGTGCCAGTCAACAAATTAAGCCGAAGTGCATTGGTGGATAGCCTACTGTTGTCACATAGCATGACATGGCTCATGAGTAGCTCCTTCCTCTTTTTTCCCCCACATGCCTAACCCTTGGGAGCCTATTTGGAAACGGGAGTGTGTGTTGGGTAATTGTGTTAGACACACAGAGGTGGAGAGGGAGTTAGGGATGAGAGACACATTCTTTGATATCCAAAGATGGCTAAATGCTGGCTAAGAAAGTCCCTTGGTAAGAAAGAGCTGTTTAGCTTGCTAGTTGCTGCATTGTTGACATTTGAATAACCATTACACTCAACTCAAACCAATTCCAAAAGGTCAATCGGCGCATATTAGGGCTTATAAACTGTCTGTAATCACAGCAATTTGATGAATTTGCTGACCATCTGGATAGTGTATGTAGCCTAGCTGGTCTTGAATAGCAACACCAGGGCCAGTCCTATAGGCGACATAGGCAGCCGCCTAGGGCGGCATGAACAGGGGGGAGGCATTTTCCGAAGTGCATCCATTACCTAACCCTCCCGCACTACCAACAAAGGGCGTCAACCGCGCCACGTCATATGTCCGTGTTGGGGCTGGGGGGGCGGCACCCCCGGGGGCTGGGGGGGCGGCACCCCGATTTGCGCTCCTGTAGGGGGGGGGGGGAGCGGGGTGCTTGTGATAAATCCTCCCCATGGCGCCAAATGTGCTAGGACCGGTACTGAGAAACACCTTAGATATCCTACATAGAATCTAAAATATGTGCCACTTGTCATCTTCAGAAGAGCACAAATATCAGATGTTGATAATCTTCAAAGGACTATCACTGTGGGCTGTTCCGGAAGATCGAATTCATTGAAGCACCTGAAGAGGAGGAATGGAAGATTTCCATACAGATATGGTGTGTCTACTATTCATTTTTGTGGGATATCACACATACTGTTGGGACACGCTCTCAAGTCCTCCATCCTTTTAACAAAGGAGCTTTGAATTTACTGTAACCAATGTTAGTTTTAGGTACTCGAATACTTGAACAAGAAATAGTAACAAAATACTCTATGTTACCTTGCGATGCTTTAAGAAAAAGGGAACTGTCAACCAATGGTTAGGTGGTCAGTAAATACAGTTTTAACTGTTTCGTTTGAAACTGCTTGCTGTAGCCAATGCCTGAGGTCAGGTGTGATAACGCCTGCCAGTGATAGGACGTTATTGAAGGACTGAAGGACAGACAGTGCTGTTGGCCAGCCTTGGCAGCTGTCATGTTAGCCACAGATACAAGGCTGGTGTTTGTGTGTGTGTATGTGTGTGTTTGTGTGTGTGTGTGTGTGTGTGTGTGTGTGTGTGTGAGAGAGAGAGAGTGAGTGTTCGTGACAGGGGCAGAGGTAGGGACCCAGCCGGTGTTTGATCACTGCCCCGTTAAGGGGTAATGGATTACACACCTGCCGCTTCACCACCCCTCTCCAGCACTCACACACACATACACACATACACACACACACACCACCAACATATTCCCCCACCCCTCACAGCTGGGCCTGTGGAGGCAGCAGTGACATATGGGCCAGCCAGCCTGCAGCATCACTCAGCTCTCTGTGCCAGGCTGAAACCCCCTTTCCCTCAGATCTATGGCTTCCTTTCTCCCCCTTCCTCTCCCGGACTCTTCCCACCATTCGCTCCCCCCTCTGTGCTGCAGAACAGTCATCTGTCTCGTGCAGTCCATTGTTGCTTCTATGCCCCTTCTAATAGATCATTCAAATAGAATGTCTGTCTGTTGATGGTGGGAATTCAGTTGAACTTATTTACGGTAATTCAATTTACCTTATCTCTAAATTACTTTTAACAGCATTCATGGAAGGCTAAGTCCATCCCAATATTCAATTAACTGCTCAGAAGAATTAAATTGCTTGTAATGTCAGCAAACACGAATGCCAAGTCTAACAAGCATAACAATCATTGGTGAAAAGGTACAGTATGTGCGTTGTATATTTATTTATATGAAAGCTGCATTACATACATGCAAGACTAGCAACATGGAAACCAGTTATTGCACTTTCCCCTGCTCCTAGAAGAGTCCAGTTATATGCCCCATTTGTCTTTGTCTGCCAGCCTCCAAGCCCTTGGTGCCCACTTATGCCAGCGTGGGTGCCAAGGCCCTGTCATGTCTCCAGCTGCAGCCCCCACTGTCCTTACCATGCCCCCCAACCAATCATGTGTGGCCACAAACTGCTAAAAATAGCACCCAGGTGTCCCCCCACCTCCTCATGACCAGGAGGTATGTGACGAGGAGTGTTTAGAAGAAAAGGAATCTGGGTTTTCTTCATGCGTCATTCTCACTGTGATGAATTACCCTTGTTGGAAGAACAGGAGGGGGGAGGAGGTTGTTGGGCTAAACTACGTTCAAGTGGATGTCATCGGGGGAAATTACCATGTTTAACCCACTGTGAAAGGCTGGTATTGAGGTTGAGAAGCGTATTCAAGAATTTGTTGAAGAAACCGCTCAATCTAAGAAAGGTTTGAGGCTGTCTACTTAGGTTTAGTTTTTAAATATACCTACCGTAACTCTTTTAACTGTTCTTATAGGTCAAAAACAAAATGCTTACCCATAGAACACTCTTTGAAACCAGTGGCAGATACATCCTGTCTCAGGGGAACAAAATACCTGCTTGTTGTCCAGAACACATGTTATGTAACCCTCCCACAACTGTTCAGTGGCTGGGGAATGCAGCCCTCGCTGTACAATAACAGTTAGGTATTTATAACACGGCTGAAAACACCATTACTCTTGGATAAATGTGTCCCTACTTTTTTGAATGATGGCAAAAATGATCTATGCATGTAGTTACAGTCACCTCAAGTGTGCAAACCTTAAAAATAATGTTTATTTATTTATTTTATAATAATTTTATATTTAGAATACACGTAGAGCAAATCAATTATAATTGTTCTAATGTGATTTTTGGATGTTATTTAAATCAATTGAATTTACTTTGCTTGTGTTAGATAGTCATATACAGTATGTTTGTGTGCCAATCCCAACATATCTACTAGACCTATTGGGGCACTCTACATAAAAGGATCTGGATATGGCCAGTTAACCTGAAGTAAGTTGAATTATACTAACAGGCGTAAAAATGCAGTGTGACACATTGTTAACACAGAGCTCACAGAATATCATTAAAAAAACATAACTAGCAAAGCGAAACTACTCAGTGCATAATTGTTCAAATAAAGGGGCAGGCGAGTCAATAAAGAAACATACTCTTTAATGCTTGAAGTGGACTCATAAAAAATAGATTGTTTTTATATATTTTTCATTGAGGAACTCACATCCTAATTTCTTTGCAAGTAGCAATATGTCTGTTCTCTGCAAGCCATGCATCACACACAGTTTCAGGGCTAGGGAGCACTAAGTGGATAAAGGAAGTGCAATCAAATACACTCCCTTGATTGATGGTGTGCGTATCAGCGATTACTTTTTATATAAGAGATAAACACAAACAAGATGGATCCTGTCATTATTCCGTAAAATCTCTTTGGCTGGCTGGGGTAATAGGGCCTCGCTATCTGCATTGTACTCTACCGCTAAGTATTCAACCGCTTTGTGTAGGGCATATGAAAAATTGTTCTTACTACTAAGTAAGAAAATATTCAACTTTAATGTGTAAAGCTGGTAGCTCTCCGTTGCTGTTTGTCTAAATTCCCTACCATGGTTGTCAGATCTCCACACACCACATGCACACATACACACACACACACATTGTCCCACTCGTATGTCCACTGAGTGCTCATTACAGGGATCCTTTGAGTGCCACTCTGGACCTTATGGGACATAAGGCCATAATGACCCATCAGTGTCCTTCCAAGCTATTGGCTCGGCCACAAGGCCCTCAGGCCCAGAATCCTGCAGTCTTTTATTTTCTCCCGACGTCCAACATTGCTCTCTATGTTACATTATTTATTTGTGTTTTGATATTGCGCTCTGCATGTACAGTTTACCGCATTTAAAGTAGTATCTCTGTAGTCTTTCGTTGTTGAAATTGAGGTAATTTGTGTTTTGACAGATAACATAGGGCTCAAGTTAACCTTTTGTACAGACCTAGTTCATTTGTCATTTGGTATCACCTTCTCTGTCTCTCTGTGTGAATCCACACACTGCCAGTGGCCTTTACAGTAGATGGATCTCCTTTTTCCTTATTCAGATTTACTTTCGGACTCAAATCAATGGGCTACCCATACATCAACATTCTCTACCTGTACTTTACACTTTACATATGGAAAAAGACGAATGTTTCCGCAAATTACTTAACAAACGTAAGGCACAAGAGCACTGAGACAGTATGTGTACATTTACATTTCCCTCTTGGAATCTTAGTAATGGAGAGACCGAACGCAGGCAGAGTGTTTTCAGCATCAGTTGTAAACCCATCAGAGTTAGAGCTGCTTTGCTATAATCTACTGTAAGGATGTATAGAATTGCATCTGCAATCCCATGTTGGCTAGACAGACCATAATTTTTACTCACTAGTCGATACGATCCCTTTGATGTGGAATCACCAAGAGAATATTTCAGTGATAGCATTTATACATTGTGTGCCAAAATTGCTTTCCTGAGATATTTTGCACTCTACCCACGTATATAGCAGTCATTTCAGACCAAAAAGACTGGTCCATCTCATATTTTCTGCGCGCCTTGACCTGGCCTCTCTCTCTTTGCAGGTTCACCCTTTGTTGATGCGCGAAAGGCGTTCTGAGACGCACAGGAACAAGCTGCTGCGGAGGACAGTCAGCGTTCCTGTTGAAGGGAGGCATCATCCTGAGATGGGTGAGTGGCCCAGGAGGGCCGATGTCTAGTTTTGTCGGATTCTGTTTCTATGCCTGACCTTGCTCTGACTCAGTACCTCTGACTCTGCCTTGTATCTAAGCGCTGTGTCGGGCTGTGACTCTGTGTTTCTGACTCTGTCTCTAACTTTGACTCTGTGTGTCTGACTCTGTCTCTAACTTTGACTCTTTGTATCTGACTGGTGACTGGTGACTGAACATGCCTCTGTATGTCTGCACGTGCCTCTTTCTCCGCCCTCTGGATCTCTGCCTGGATAAAGTAGAGACTCGCTGTTTTCTCGGGCTCTGCTTCACTGATTTTGTTCGTTTTTCTGTACTTTCCTGATTCTGCCGCCACAGCTCTTCTTCACTCCCCCCCTCCCCCTCCCCTCCCCCCCTCCCCCTCCCCTCCCCCCCTCCCCCTCCCCTTCCATCTATGTTTGCGTTTCTCATTTCTCATCACTACCTCTGTACTCCTTTACTGCAGTCTCTGTCTTCATCCAAAGAACACTAATCATTTAATATTATTATATTATAACCAGACACACAACATCAGTCTGACCTCATATTCGGGTTATATTCGGGCTAAGACGTCATATTCAGCATTATCCCAACTGACCATGGTGTTTTTTTATGTTAATGTTTTATCTTTGTTCTCATCAAGCCTCTCCCACAACCTGATATCACACAATGATGATTGTACCCAAGTGTGATTACAAAGGTTATTAAGAGTTTAACAGGAGCAGTTGGTTTGCTCCAAACTTGCACTGACTCCTTAAGGATGTCAGTATGATGTCTCTAAAAAGAAAGAACGGTGAAAATATATAACTGAGATGTTCCTGATAAGGAACACCAAACATGAGATCAGGCTAAAACTCATCTGAATGGACATGGAATCACACTGCATTGACTTTATGCCGAAGGAGAATTTGCTGAGACAGCACTAGGCCTACCGCCTCCTCCCATGACCTCAAAATTGTACTGACTCTTCAACAGTGATCCGACTCACACTATAAACATGGCCACATATGCTCCCGAGCCTGCTGAACTGACACCATTGAGGACCATCTGCACACAGAGTCAATGCACCCTGAGGAGTCGTCCATACAGAATGGGATCGATGCCCCCCAGCAAGCCAGTAATTAGCTGATTAACTGAGACTTAGCATGCTGTCATAACGCTGCTGTTATGGATTGAGTCTCTACAGAACTTGACGCAGAGACACGTTGACCCATTTTTGGAAAGGCTGCGACCTATAACTTATTAACAATAGTGATACGGGAATATAGTTTCTCTTTTAATTTGGTATAGGTCAAGAGGGAATGCAGCGTGCTGTGGTAAGTCTGCTTGGTTCAAGGAACACGTTTAAGATTTTCTATGAAATGATCTTTTAGTAAATAACAATTTGTAAATTTCCAAAAAAGATCAAAGATTCATAAAATACAATGAAACCCAAACTGTGGCAAGTGGGACTCATCAGTTTCCACGTAAGGAGTCCCAAACCATTATCATAACACCTTTACCGCTCAGATGTCATGGTCCATTCTAGGGAGTACACAAGTCCAACTACTCCCATTTTATGAAAGGAGATTAAATTAATGACAGGCTGCTAAACTCCCTTCATTTCTGTACCAATCACTTCATTTGTATTTATACAGTACTTCCACTCAATTCATTATTACAGTGAATTTGCTCAAGTCGTTCACATTATTTAGATGATTAAAGATACTTGACAACAATTCCAACTGGGCCCAGAGGTAATGACACTTTTTGATAAAAACATTTGGTTCCAGATACATGATTAGCCCAACATATGATGCCTCCGTTGCCTTTTAGGATCCATTGCTGTTGTTATGAAACATCAAGCCACGCTCGCGCAATCATTCCTATTCTCTGTCCACTTTGTTGCACCTTGAAAATGTTTGACTGTTTCAAGTAAAGCAATCAACATGCATTCACCATGGTGGCTTCTTGCAGTGTGGCAAAAGAAAATTACGCAAATCGCTTCTAATTAGCCATTTGGAACTGTGAAAGGCTAACATAATATTTACTGTAATAACTTAAATCTTATGATGAGGAACTGGAGATAGAATACTTCAGTTCAGGGTCGGACTGGCCATCGGGAGAGTCTGGAGATGTCCCGAACGGCCGGTCAAACGGCTGCAGCATAATGCAAAAAAAAAAATTATAATAATAATAATACACGGTCGTGGGCCGGTCTGCGTTTCAAAGTCCCTGGCCGTTTTTTCTGTCCCACTCCAGACCTGCTTCAGGTCTTGAATGGTGCACTGGAGGCGAGGGGCAGATATGATTGCATTTAATGGCAGTGCATTTGTCACCAGAAATATACATTTGAACATAACAGGTTTTTCTCCCATCGGGATACAGTATATTCCCTCTGAGTAAAGCTTGTTGTTTGTGTGAGTGGGTAGTGATTAAATAGATGTTTACATGGTTGCTTTGAGCTACTCAGAGTGCAGAGCAATGGAGTCTGACCTAGGAATTTAGGATGTTTACTGACCTACCTTTAAAAGCCCCCATTGTTTACTCCATTATATATTTAGAACGTCTAGAGGCAGGGAATTGCAGAATGTTACAGAAGGGGATGCATTATGTAATATGATGAGAGCAACACTCATTTTAGAGAATTATTCATGTTACTGAACCTAAAGTAACAGTAGTGTCACAGGAACAAATCCTCTTTCTGATCCTATGGGCATACTGTATACTTTGGACTGCTGAAATGAATGAGTGATTACAAATAGGGGAGGCCAAGATTAATATAAATTATCTCCCTCTTTCTACCTCTCTATTTACAGTTTACTGTACATATATATGTACATAAATATGCATAATTAATTTGGTGTTTAATTTAGAAATATTTTTTGATTGGCTGCCCGTTGTGAAAAGGCTGTAGTATAATACAGTAAGTTTTAGAACTACCGACTGAAATCAGATTACTGTTTATCTGGATGACATTCACTTTCAGAAGTGAAATCATTCAGTAATTGAGGTTAGATATTAAAAAATAAATACTCAGTATTTATTTTTTACTAGTATTTATTTTAGTACTAGTATTTTTGTACTGCAAAAACGGTTGTGTTGTCTATGAATAATGGATTTAACACAGTCCCATTTACCTTTTATTATACTGTTTGTCAACTACATACAGTATCTGAGGAATGCAATCAAAAACTGATAAGAACTGTCTGGTGTTAGTGAGATTTAAAAAGCAATATTGCTAATTTTGCTCACGCACAACCTCACAATAGGTCACCTGAATAGTTTGTACTTGATTGGATTAGTGCAGTTGCCAAATGCAATGTCACTGTAGTAAACCAAACTGTATGTGTTGCATATTTATTTCAACATAAAACCTCATATTAGCAAATGGCCAGGGGAAACAAAGTTGCAAAAGCATCATCAGTAATCAAGCACAAGGTAGCGTGCAAGTCTTATTAGAGGTGGTTAGCACTATAAAATCTGTATCAGTCCATTTTCAGATTTGTCATATGAAGTTTCAATTTCATCGCTATGTACTCCCAACAGACAGAGTAGGACTGCTGTGTCAGTATTAGTAATGCTAGTATTAGAAAGAGTATTAAAATGTGTATGTCAGGTTACAGTCCAGGATGACAGGATACCTAAGATGGTGTCATCTAAGGAGCCGCAAATCCCTCTGAAAGCTGCTTCTTGTCTTTGGAGAGATTTGCTGAGTCATCTGCCTGTCTTGGTGTTGGAGCTAGGAATGAATACAGATGGTGTGCTACTGTAGCTAAGCTTCATTCGGGATGTGACGGACACAAACTATTGAAAAATTGCTTGGAGGGGAACAGAGAGTTCATAGAAGTGTGAGCCAACTATATAATCAATACTCTTTTTATGGTAATGAGTTACCATACATTCTTGTTGAGATAATGCCCAGAAATCGAGCAAAGTATAGCTTACTTGATATGGACATTTAAAGTTGTTACTAAAACTCAAGGGGAGGAAGCAGGGGCGCCGCCAGGAATTTCGGGCCCCATGGCAAAAATTCAAACGCAAATTGGACATATGACGTGTCGCGGTTGGCGCCCTCTGCTGGTAGTGCGGGAGAGTTAATTAATGGATTGCTTCTTGGAGTTTGATGTGTAGACTTTGTAATGGGTAGACTGGGGCGCTGCTGACTCATCTGTTGTTAAGTCTGTTAAAAGGGGCAGGGAGTCGGGACAATGATTTACTCTCAATATCTTGCTAAATGTTTCCCTGCACTGATTAAATGTTGATGAAATGTAGTCTAACACTGTACCCAGCTAACAAAATGACGTCCCCAGTTAGCTGGGTAGCTAGATAGCTTATATGGACATTACGTAAACCAACAGGTTAATACCACTCACAGATTGGCTACCCACCTTTCTTGGTAAAAAACTGGGTTACTGATTGAAACCCTCTCTTTTGTCTATCCTCTCTTTCTTTTTTCTCTGATCTTTTCCGAAACCCTGATTTGTGTTTACGGCCCGACATTCTAGCGACTAGCGCATCTACTGACTGCAACTAAACACCGTCACCGATAAGTGCGCTAAGGCAGGATCAAACCATTTCATGCAGATACAGGGGGATGGTCGGTCAATATGGATGTTTACTTTTTGGTCGATAGGGATATTTAACCTTTATTGCCAAACACATGTAAAAACAAAGAGATCATTCATTGTATTATTATATTTTAAATGTATTATATACTCGATGATGGTTTATATAATATAATTTTATATTACTTTTTGCCTATTTTTTGGGGCCTCTGTCAGTCAGGGGCCCTTAGAATCGTCCTAACTTTTCCCCCCTATACGGCGCCCCTGGGAGGAAGGTTTCAATGGGTAAATTACTATATTGTCACAGTATAATCATATTAGTGCAGTCAACCCATGCTTGCCATGCCCGTGCTCATGATGCAGTCGGTGATTAAGATGGCGATTTGTGTACTTCCCCCCTTCTTCATAATACAGTGAAGAGATTCGCTGATTGACAACTGGTTCAGGCGGCGTATTGGTGAAGAGGGGTGTTCTGCAGCAGAGTTTTTGTAAATGGTGCCTGTATACATGAGAAACCCGGGTAACCTTTTAGGCCTGTTTAGTTTTCAGAAACAGCTCATCCAAACAACGTCACACTGCATGTCCTTGGGTCCTGAGCAATAAAATCAAACAATGGCTGGTTCTTGAGATGATCAATCCACACACACACAGATTCCTGGAATTACAGTGAAAGGTAACTGCACTGTGTCCAGACGTGTCCTCCCTCAAAAGGTAACATAAAGATCATGCCTCAATTGCCTTTCCTCATTTGAAAAGTAAAACTCCTTACATGTTCTAGAGTAAGGACAAAACCTGACCCGTAAGAATGCTCTGCATTACGTAAAAGACAACAATACCATAGGGATTTCTGGAGTGTGGAATGCCAATTCAAGCATGTTTGGTGAAATGCACATATGAGTAAAATACCCTCTAGGCTTACTGTGACATAACCATATGCTGTTTAGCAGGAATAACGCTTAAGAAAGTAAATAAGGAATGAACAGCCACCCAGCTTCTAGTTTGTGTGACAGCTGGCCACCGGGGTTAGGTATACCAGGGTCCCGAATTCAGCCCAGGTGTGTTGGCTCCCACGCCCTGGCCTGCTTGTGTCCTTGGGGACTTCCTATTGCTGCTAATGCCTAAAAGTCTCTCTGCTTTGAAACATGATGTATATATCTTGTTTGAAGCTCACACACCATTACATGTCATTTTAGAGAGAATATGGATACATCTTTTCTTGGTGCCTCTTCGGTCGCCACAAACTCATTAGAGATTTGTCAGTAGCAAAACAAAGAGCAGCTGTTACTACAACAGTACAGCAAAATGGAGGTCGGGGGAAATGGGTAGGTTGGAACAGAAAGGTATGACAACCTTGATCTTTGCAGTCACATTCAAGAGCCAGACGAGAACATCCCCATTCACAAAAGAGGTATAAATAGGTATTGACAACTGAGGGTTGTAGAGCAACTGGAAGGACAATGCAATGTACTTCTCCAGTTGCAGCACAGTATGACAGAACAATTCATTTAGAGAAAAAAGAATGCCCTTGTGCGTCACTATACATTGAGACAGATATTTGCTACAGTACCTCTCAGTTTGATAATTCCTTTCTAACAAACTTATCTTTTGGAGAGTGCAGTAGACCCTGTCAAATTCCGGATCTGATTAAAAACATGGTAATTGGTAATGGTAACTCATCATGTTTTTTGTGTGCAGTGCATTTCATATTTTTAAACTGAAGGGTGTGTCCCATTGATTTTAACTTCTTATCCTCCAATAGTTTTTAAAACACATGGGGGCTCTCATCGGCCAATGCTGACCTGAACCGTATTGCATCTATTGGGTTCTGGCGAGAGAGAGAGAGAGAGAGAGAGAGAGAGAGAGAAGGGGGGGGCAGAGGGAAAGAGAGTGATAGAGAGCGAGAAAGCTGGTGTTGTCAGGCCAACGCTCCTTCTCAGACCGACTTGCTGTCACTTAGTAGCTCTGTGGTGTGTTCTGTTCTGTGATGGTGCTCCGACAGACTGTCTGAGCAAGCAACATGCTATAGTAGGGTGTGACAAAATCCAGAAAGGGGTAAATCATCTTTGTAAATCATTTGTGTGTGTGTGTGTGTGTGTTTGTTTGTGTGTCAAAGTACGTATACAGGTGAATGTATCAAATGGTTTGTGACGAACAGTACTTTGTATCTTTGTATGAGGATCTTTGTGTTTTTAAGTGGGGCAGGTGCGTCTAGTGCCGGGCACGCCCATGCCCACGGGCACGCCCATGCCCACGGGCACGCCCATGCCCACGGGCACGCCCATGCCCACGGGCACTCGCCAGCCTGTGCCAACCTCGGTCCACACCTCATTCTTGGCTCACTGCCAAGCCAGGTGGCACAGTGCACGCCTCAAGTTTCCTCCTTTCAGACCATCTATCCTTGGATTCTAAAAGAGACTGCTCTTTTTTCTTTGAAATCTACCCGATTTTTGGGGTCCCATGCTCCGCCCACCCCTTCCCGTGTCGTCAGGGGGCTGGCTGTCACAGAGTAGCTCTGTGGTGTGTTCTGTTCTGTGATGGTGCTCCGACAGACTGTCTGAGCAAGCAACATGCTATAGTAGGGTGTGACAAAATCCAGAAAGGGGTAAATCATCTTTGTAAATCATTTGTGTGTGTGTGTGTGTGTGTTTGTTTGTGTGTCAAAGTACGTATACAGGTGAATGTATCAAATGGTTTGTGACGAACAGTACTTTGTATCTTTGTATGAGGATCTTTGTGTTTTTAAGTGGGGCAGGTGCGTCTAGTGCCGGGCACGCCCATGCCCACGGGCACGCCCATGCCCACGGGCACGCCCATGCCCACGGGCACGCCCATGCCCACGGGCACTCGCCAGCCTGTGCCAACCTCGGTCCACACCTCATTCTTGGCTCACTGCCAAGCCAGGTGGCACAGTGCACGCCTCAAGTTTCCTCCTTTCAGACCATCTATCCTTGGATTCTAAAAGAGACTGCTCTTTTTTCTTTGAAATCTACCCGATTTTTGGGGTCCCATGCTCCGCCCACCCCTTCCCGTGTCGTCAGGGGGCTGGCTGTCACAGCTCTTCCCCTGTTTCCTCTTCCTCTCATATTTGCCTTCAATCTGGCTTCTATCATCCGTCTGGAAACCTGAAGGAATGGACGCCTGCTGTAATATGGTGCACTGTCTGTACTATACTGTACCTGTTGCAATAATATTTATTTTGCATTGAGGACAATCCATACAGAGTTGAAAAAAAGCCTACTGTACTATGCAGGTTTTAGTGTGCATGAGGGAGCAATGAGAGAAATGGGATACACAGGTAGAGAATTTGTGCTGTGAAGAATAAGAGAACGGTAAAATAAAAGGAGAGGATGGAAAGAGGAGAGAAAGATTACAACCATAGTGCATAAGCTGTAGGTTCACATTACAAATGGTAACCATGGAAATAATTATAGAGCAGACCTAGACTGAGAATGTGAGAGAGAAAAAGAGAGAGGGAGAGGGAGAGAGAGGAAGGGGAGGGGAAGAGAGCGAGAATGAAGGATGGAGGAAAAGGAGGAATCAGAGAAAGTAAAAACCAAAAGGGGTAGACAGTGAAATGTCCTCTGAAATTCTGAACCACTCCCTCCCCTTACAAGCGTTTAAATAATGTTAGACATATGCAGTAGTGAAAACAGTTAGCCTACGGTGGATCTTCAGTGAGAAGGCTTGGAAAGTTGTTCCAATTCTACAGTGCTGTTGTCATGGAAACACATCTCAGATAGCCTTTGCCCCTTCAACTGCTTATTACATGAAATATACAGAATGTATCCATATCAATTAATAATGATAATTATATTTCGATGTACCGTGTAGGATAAAACATTTGAAAATTCAACATTATTTAGTCAACATTTGACTATTGCTCTCAATGATTATTGGGACTTTCTTTGGGAAAAAATTGATTTGCATTTGAAATGATCTTCCGGTTTAATAGTTAAGTCTGTGTATGTGTGTATAACTGTATGCATAAGCAGGTTGCAGTTCCGTGTCGTAGTTATGCTGTTACGCTCCTGCCTCCCACACGTTCGCCCTGAGCTGCTCTGAACCTCTTACTCTCCTAGATGTGTGTGTGTCTGTCTGTTTGTGCGTGTGTGTGTTTTGAGTGGGGTTGCAGGGAAAGAGGGAGGGCTTAGGAGAAAAAGAAAAAAGAGAACAAGCAAGAGAGAGGGAGAGAGTTCTGGACGCCTCATACTTGTACTTAAAATCACTCCATATCCCATCACTCGACTCCCTGCCCTCATCTCCTTCCAACATCCCCTCGCTTTAACAAAGCTGGGGGAGAGGGAGAGAGACAATCAAAGAGAGATTGACAGAGAGGGAGAGAGAGACAAGAGAGAGAGAAAGAGAGAGAGCGCGCGATGTCAAGGCAAGACATCAGTGTTGCTCCAAGCTAAACTATTCACCTGCGCTAAGTATTGTTTTTGCAGCCGGACCTGAGACAATATGAAAGGATCTCCTCGGTCGCAATTCCTTATGAAGCAGAACTGCACGATGATCATCTTCAGCAACTGGGGAACTAAACGGAGGGGAGATTGTCGACGTTCATCCATTTTTTCGTCATGCATTTTTTAGACAAGGCTAGCCTCTCGTTATTCTTGTGACGTTGGCTTGTTCATGCTCCAAATTGATTCGTCTTTCTTTTTCGCAAGAATAGCTGAACCGGTCGCTGGCTCGGTGTTTTCACGCATTTTCAATATTCTCTCTCGGGTTGGAAACTGAGAAGACCACGATCTGTTCTCGGAGAGAGGACTTCGGTTCCCACCCTTTACTCTCCTGCCGGACTAGACCCAATTTGTCCAAGCGCAGCAAAGTGCGCGCGGCTCAGCCTGCATGCAATCATTGGTATACAGACGTTAACTGCGCGTTTCCCAATTTACACAAACACACGCACACACACACGCACGAACACACACACACACACACAGCTGTAAGATAGGTAGACATTTCAAAACAAGCACTTAAAAAACAAGGGGAAGGCTAGTTTTATATCTAATTTGAAACATTTGGTGACTACAATATTCCCACCATCTGGACAAAATTGTTGTAGGGGCTACAGAGGGCTAACAACCCTTAAAATCATTGCTGAAATACAATCACAACTAAAACATGAGAGAAATTCGCCATAGTGGATCTTCCGTAGGTTACCGAGGAAACGGCAGTGGGATTGCAAGTCAGCGTGAGGATTGTGTGTTGAGGGTTGGGGGCGAGGGCACCGGTGCGAGAGGTCTGGGAGAGGCCGGGGACGAAGAGCTCTCACCGCGACTGCCTGCCGCGGAACAGCCGCTGCCTGTGCTGGAGAGCGAGGCTGGAAGGAGGTGGTGGAGAAATGAACCATACATCTATGAGGAGTTATAACAGTCGCTGGCTTTGGATACTTCTCCTGTGATTTTCGGTTGTAATAATTTAAACACGTTTTTCTTGAGTACTAATCAGTGAGAAGAAAAGGCAACATAATTAATTGTGGTGCAACTTTGTCATCTTCTGCAGTTGGCAACGAAGACACTTTTGGGTCATGACAAATGCAAGTCTATATAGCACTTTTTCAAGACAGTGGCACATTTAGTCACTGCACCTTCTGAAAATACCCCCTACTCTTACACGTAAAATGATAGCCTATCAAAAGTTAATGGTATTAAAATGGCATTTCAGAAAAACTAGTAGTAGTTAGATTTTTAAAATCTTGTTTTCCTGGATGCCAAGGTATAAGAGCCCTATCATTTATTTATGTGTGTACTGTATTTGAGCATTAAATATTTAAAAACTGTAGATTGCCTATATTTCCTATCTAGAGTGTGTGTATACTAGGTTTACCTATTTGGCTGTATTTGCCTTTTATACCAACATATATTTTAGTGGCTTGGCTGGCATTGAACATTTGAGTTGAGAGTTGCCAGAGATAACTATTTCTATTTAGCCATTAAAGGTGGATCTAAGAGGTAGACATACTCTGTAAAAATACTGTGCTCAATTAGTGAGAAGTTTCATACATTTGAATGCACCATTGACATTAACACATGCCATGGCACACATTCATTGCCACAACCACTGTCAATGGATAGTTACATGGACACCAATTTATTCCGCTACTTCTAGACTTTAGTGCCAACGTGAGGTTGAGGAATATTGATTTTCAGTACGTTGGGCTCCATGGAATGTGACCGAAAAGACGGGACAACAATATACAACAAACTCTAAACAAGCGGAATACAAACTCTGAAGTGGACATTTCAAGGTTGTTCTTGGGTGTGGCTTCGTCATACGTTTTTCATTGAGGGGTTTTACTACGACTTTGGATAGCAACAAAATAATTCCCTAGAAGTCTGGAATCAAAGCACACCTTTCACCTGCCCTAGGTAGGAACTGGTCTGTACTTGTCTATTAATATTTCATTTTGCATGCCCTACAATGTGTGTGATATTTCCCCAAATTCTATTTCTGAAATACTCAAAGCAGACTAGAAGATATTATCTTGCAGAAAGAGTTAGGTTACAGCTTAATGACATCAACGGCATTGAGAACCATGAGGACTAATGTTACTGGCTCCTCTCAATATGTACCCGCCTGTTGGACTATGATGATGATGTCACCTTGCTGAGTTCACTTAAGAGGGACCCTGTGGACCTACTAGTCTCAGTCATGACTGTCAATTCCCTAAATTCCTCCACACCGGTAAAAAAGCTTTAATAGCCAAACCTTCTTTACAATCCATATTCTGATATAATTACACTAGGGTTGCTAAAATTGCCACAATTTCAGTCTTCAATTATCTAGACATGCTCTTACCTGGATCGAAGATTTCAAGGTGTACAACTGCTGCAAAAATAGTGAGAAAATTTGTTTGGAGCATTTACAAAAGGCGTTTTTAAATTAAGTTTACCATGAGGGAAGAAGTATATCCTCAAACACTGAAACATGAAAATTAACGCATCCTGCTTCATCACCACACCTATTGGTGTAACAGACCAGCAATATTTATTTTTACTATACATGCTATAACTGTCGTGCATCGTCATTGAATCCTCAGTATTGCAAAACCCAGGGCAATCTAAAAAGATAGAAATTTAATATATTCACCCCTTTGGGATAAATACAGAAATCACAGATTACAAAGTACAGAGATTTACAGAAATTGGTCACCTTTACTGTTACCCACAGTTGGTAATTGTACAAATACTGTGTTTATTTAAATATGACCTTAGTATACTCATTAATAGGGGGTATTGATACTTAGTTGCAGGAACAGTGCATAGAACATTAGTTATGCAGTCCTTTACTCTAGCTACAGTTCATAGATCAGAAGCAAAAATGAAGCCCACCCCCATTGTACAAAAACAAAGGCAAACATACAAAAGGCTCAGAGCATTTCAGCGCTATTTAGACACCCACTCCCTCTCCAGTCTCCCTCAATCTCTCTGGTCCTGCATACTCTATCTCTCCCTCTCTCCTCACTCGCTCCCTCCCCTCTATTTTCCTCTACCTCAATCTTGCTTTTACTCCACAGTAGGCTGTATGTTCTTCCTCCCACTCCTACGAGTTATCTGTCTGTGTCCCCCCACCCCTCTTCTCCATTTCTCTCTCTCTCGATTTCTCTCTCTCCCTCTCTATCCTTCTCTCTCTTGCTCTCTTCTCTCTGTCTTTCTAGCTCATTTTACATTCCCTCTACTCCCATCTCTTACTCTATCCCTCCCACTCATTTTCTCCCCTCTTCTCTCTCTGTCTCTCTCTCTTTCTCCCCTCACTCTACACCCCCTCTCTTTCTCTCTCACCCCGTTTCACACACTCTACCTCCCCTTCCTCCCACCCCCTTCCTCCCCCCCTCTCTCTCTCTCTCTCTCTCTCTCTCTCTCTCTCTCTTTCTCTCCATCTCTCTCTTTCTCTCTCTGTCTGTCTCTCTCTGTCTGTCTCTCTCTCTCTTTCTCTCTCTCTAAGCTGGAAGCTATTGCCACCCACACATTCCATCTTCAGCTTTCGGCTTGACATCAGATTTAAATTCACAATGAACAAGTGGACCATTTCACACACACACACACACACACACACACACACACACACACACACACACACACACACACACACACACACACACACACATTGTGTGTGTGTGTTGGGAGTGCACATATGTATGTGCATGCCAGTGCATACTACTTGTGCACATGCGTTTGAGTATATGATGTCGGCTGCCTATAGAAGATGAAATGCATGACTTGGCTATTTGCAATACATGGAGCATGCATGCTCATAATGGATTAATGATCAGATTCCCACAGATAATACACATGCTTGTGTTTTGGGGAAATCAGATGTGGTTACAGCAGACTGTGGCTATCATCACTTTCTTATCCCCTATTTCACTAGCGTTCAGTATATTAATTTCAAACACTGAATTCCGATATTAAATCACACAAAATGTGATATATATGTATTTATTCATATTATTCACCTTATGGATATACTCCATTTGTTCTGTAACGTTAGCATGTACAGTTGGTTACATACAGTATAGTACAGAGCTGCTTATTGAGTCATTGCCTGCATCTTCTCTGTTCAAGGCTTTGTTATATGTCTGTAACTCAAATGTAAGGTACTCGGGAAAATGTTGCCATGGCAACTAAATAAAGAGCTAGGGTGTGCATCAGAAGGGACTGAGTGACAAATTGAATTAAATGGACATATCCAGTCTATTTAATATTTTTTACCAATGCCTTTGTCCAAATTTGCATAATAAAAAGAAATGTTTAATGGCATCAATTTGAGCAGTCCATTACCGTAAGAAGTCCACACAGGGCACTAGCAGCCTGTTCTCCCCTTTAAGAGTACGCCCATTCTCTCCTACGCATGTCTTTAAGAGCCGTAGTCCACGGATGAGCCAGAGAGGGTCTACAGTATCAATCTGAGAGTCAGGGTAGATCATTGTAACACTACTCAAAACCAGAGTTTACTCCCCTTCCATTCAACGACTACTTTAACTATCTCCTGTTTAACTCTTGGATTAATACTGTAATACCTCATGTTAGTGTGTATGTGATATTTCCAATGTCTGACATTGTTATATACAGTCTTGACATTGCAATGCAGCAGTTTGGGTTAGCTACAGAGTTAAATATCCAAAAGCATACGCATGGTTAGCTTACATAAGCCAACATCCGACAAACAGTACTGTTCCTCCAAGTCTTGCTTGTAACGAAACGGTTCATTTTCGTCCGGCGCACTGTGACGTGTAACTCTTCTAGACCCTTCTCTCTGTCTAATGTGGTCAGTCCTGTGAATTACTGGAAGGGAGATTAGTATGCACGATGTGTCTCAGATATTTTCTCCTGAGTTGGGATGCCACTGAGGAATAGGAACAAAGACATACCCAGTGTTAGTATTCATACAGCCTTGAAACATCCAGTTATGGAGGTCAAACAACTGTGACTTTAAATCCCAATATTGTTATGAAGTCCCATTTGTACATAAAGCAATTAAATGTTTTATTTTTAAATGGGGCAGACATCCTTGCTCAGCATTTTCCAAATTAGTCATAATAAGAACAAAGTGGCACACAATGTTAATTTATTGATAATAAAATATTGTACTGAAAAGGGTTATTCATTCTAGATGTGTCATTCTTATGCAGATTTTATAGGCAGTAAGTTGTGACCCTTCTGACACTTGCTTTTGGTGTTTTTTTTTATAACAATGATGATGATTTTGATACCCCAATGACACCTTGGAGGATATCTTGATGATTAGTTTAGCTTGTGAAGATGATTGGTAGCAATGTTACTTATATTCAACAATGTCATGTTTGTACCTTCCGTTGGTTAATGGCGCTGAGTAAATTACATCGACACACATAAGCACACACTGATCTGACCTTTGATGACACTGTTACCTCTTTTTGTAAAACATGGTTGTGTTCACTTTAAAAACGAATAAAAGGCTACATCAGCCAATCGTATCAGAACACAAAACCCAAAGCTTTCAGGAATGGTTACCCATGACAACCAGCTCTGAATACCTTAGAGGGACCAAAAAAACCTGTTTCAAAAAGAACATTGATGTATAGTCATGTACAGTTGATGTCATGCTTCGTTTATTCCTTAGGAAATTTCTGATATACCATGATCATAACAACATGATAATATACACATTAAGAGTGATTTTGAAGAAAGGACAACTACTTGGTCAATTGTTATAACATTTATTTTGAAGCAATTAAATCCTCCACTGGAGTATGTAATAAAGTCTATTTTCTCCCAGACTACCAACAAGACGACCAAGTTTTCTCACCCTTAGGGGCTGAACAGTACACCAACTTAAAGCCGCAGCGAGAACACCTAACAAAAGCCACTGAGCAGTACCCGTCAGGGAAGTGATGCTGTGTAGAGAAACGTGCTTCAGTGCTCGTTTCACATTCCACTAGCTCTAGGGAAAGTAATTCGTTTTAGAAACAATTGTTCAGAAGGACAAGCTCCTTTGCGGTGCCAGACTTCTGTACCATGCTAATTGAGGGTAGCTGCGATTAAAAGGTATTTGCAAGTGATACAAGGTCATCCAGTATCACCAGGCACTGAACATGGCACCAACACACATCATTTCAATCAAATGAGCAGGCTATCGTTTACCGACGTCCAGCGTGTAAATTAATTACCTAATCAGTACAACTGATGATCCAAGAAAACCTCTACAAAGATCACTCTTTTATGGGTGATAATTCATGGTTTTTACCCATTTACTTGGATATAATAACACTTAAAAATATATAAATATATCCCTGTGATGCCTTTTCCTCGTTTCTTATCAAATAAATAGAATGACAGCAGTGCTCAGATCAACGTCAGCTATTTGTCTAAGGTGCATAAAGAAGAAACAATGAAAAGTCCAGATTAAATGAGGACAGACAGATAGACTTCTCAAGGAGGACAGACTTCTCAAACAGATTGAGAAGGATAGAAAACCAGATAGATACCAGATTATGCTCCAAATGAAAGGAAAGTGATGTAAAAATGAGAGACGAGAAAGAGAGACAAAAATGAGGGGCTGAAGAGAGGGAGAGGGATAAATGAATTATGTAAAATAGCTGCGTGGGAGAGAGGAGTGGGTTTGCTGGAGTGTTTCTGTGTCTGTCTGATAGGAGAGGCTGGGAGAGAAAGAGAAAAAACTGTTAAGGGTCGAGATATAAAAGAATCTCAGGGAAGAACATGGCATGGGGAAAGGAGAGCGAGAGACTGTGCCGGAAGAGAGGACAGAGAGGAGCATGGGAATATTTTTGGTTTAGAAGATGAGAAGGTTCTCATTGATCTTTCTCGCAAATGGAAAGCAAAGCAATAGGGGGACAGACCTGGAGAGAGAGACATAGAGATAGAAACCAGCCATACAAGCTTCTTCTCTCTTCTTCTGTACTTTGTGGTTTTTGTGGCATGAAATTATGAAACAACACCACAACCCTCCCCACACACACACACCACCCCCTATCCCCCCATACACACACACACACCTTTGAAGCTAAGGATGTGGGCTCTCCTGTTGCTGTGTGAGAGTTTGGCCACACTACTCCCCTATCTTCAACACTACTACAGTGTCTTCCATCCCCCACCTCACAGTATGAGAGGCGAAGGCCAACACGCTTTCACCCATACCTAATACCAGTACCTTCTCTTTTCACCATTGTGCGTTCTTATGTGGTTGATATTGCCTATTCTTACAGCCAGACATCCATCCTCCACCCTCCACCCCTCTTCCATCACACTCTCATCCCTTCTGCTCTGGATGAGAGTGGATGAGTGGGGAGAGAGGTGGAGGATAGACGGAGCCCTCTGTCTTCTTATTTCTTCCTTTTCCTTTGACTTGCTTATCTCCCTCTCTCTCTCTCTCTCTCTCTCTCTCTCTCTCTCTCTCTCTCTCTCTCTCTCTCTCTCTCTCTCTCTCTCTCTCTCTGTCTATCTCACCACCTGTTTGGCTTTATTTCATTCTGTGCTTCACACCACACATCTGTTTATTGCATAAACATGTTCCTGTCTCATTCTGCTCCGTCTCCTCACTGTTCATGTGTTGTTTTCTCCCTATTAAATGCCTCCCTCGCCTTTCTCCTCTCTCCTCTTCACCTCCTCTGTCAGATAACGCTCGCGCCCGGCGGAAGAGCATAGCCACTGGGAAGCAGCCAAGCATGGAGATCCCTCCCACTGCCCCCCCTCAACCCTTTCGACAATCCGTGAGTAACCCCCCCTGTTACCGGCCTCGCTCCCTGCCCCCCTCCCTGTCGCTCTCCCTGCCTTCCTCCGCCCCGCAGCACACCTGCCGCCGTGCCAGCGGCACCCCCTCCGTGCCCTTCTCCCTCTCCTTGGCCCTCTCCCCGACCGTCTCCCCCTCCCTCCCCCCCCTCCACCACCACGCCTTTCCCCCTAAGCAGCAGCAGAAGGCCTGCAAGAAGGGGGCAGGCACACCCCCTCTCCCACGCTCGCTGCCCCTCTCACCCTCCCTGTCCCTTACCCTGCCCCACTCGCCTGCAACCCCCTCCCTTCCCCTCTCCTATTGGGGCACAGACTGGAGGGTTGCCGGTTCGAGTCCAGTGGCGGGACAGTTTATCGCACCATTGCCCCCCATCGAGGTATGTGGTACAGTCACGTAATCAACAATCCCCTCCTGTGGTAAAGAAATAGATTCATGCTATGGACATGCTAACTGCTAGCTGTGATTCCAGTGTTCCTTGGATTGGATTTCCCTGGCTTAATGAAACTCGAACTATCCCTTCCAGTGGATGTCATATCCTTTAGTCTAATGCAAGAGATTACATGGTTATATTTGTCTGACCAAAGAAGAATCCACAGACTGAATTATGCGATTTGTGAGATATGCTGCTTAGAATATCACTGTTCTCACCACAGCTAATTGTATTGGTTAGGATGTTAAGTGTACAGGATACTGTCTAAGCTTGATACTTGAGTTAAAAATGCTTGAGTTAAAGACATTTCAATTCATAATCTACTGTCTAGCATTGTATTTGTATTTATACCTTTTGATATAATATGTTATCATTCAAAACATAGAAATGAAGAGTTTTAGTGTACATACCCATATCACACTGCATTCAGTCAATCAATATAACAAATTAAGAAAGGAATTAGAGAACAATTTAGTTTTTTAATTTGTTCACTAACACTGCAAATTTCCATCGTTATTTTTGCTCCAAAATCACTGAATGTATTTATGTATAGAAGCACACACAGGACAAACTGCACTGTAATGCATATTTTTTTGCTTTTTGTAACTATGGGACAGTGGGTGAAGTTGTACATTGTAAAGTCATGGCACAACATCCCCCACTATTGGATACTTATTGACACTACATTTGTCTGTCACTGCAGGAGACGTCAACTTGATGCTGATGATAATAAATGTGTATTTTTGTTCTCTTCTCTTATAAATCACGTATGTCATTTCATATACGTTCACGTCATTTGAATATGTTTGTATTCTATGATATTTGTTTTGTATATCATTTTTATCATTTTTTTCACTTGCATGCCCTCTATCATATTCTTCCATACACATCATAAACACTCCTCTGTCTCTGGTCTCACACCTACTCTCTCTCTTGCCCTGTCCATCACCATACCATCAAACCCTACCTCAACAAAACTTCTCCCTGTCCATCACATGGCCCTGCACACCCCAATCCTGCATCTCCTCCATCTTTTTCTCTCCCTTCATTACAATTGTCACCCTCACCCGTTCTTCACCTGCTTGTCCGGGCCTGGCTGCTGCAGAGTTTCCTCAGTAGAAGGCTGAAGGGCTCTATAAAGAGGGCTAAGAGTCAGCCCAAACTGGACCGGACCAGCAGCTTCCGTCACATGATCCTCCCCCGCTTCCGCAGTGCCGACCAGGACAGGTACGTTTGTATGTGTGTGTGTGTGTGTGTTTGTGTGTCAGTGGCAGAAAGGGAGAGAAAATATTGTATATTGATATTGTCCTGAAGGTACCCTAGCATTTCACTGGAGCGTATGTGTGTGTCTGTGTGCATGACTGTACATCTTTAATAAATGGAAGTACAGTAGGCAATTGGTAAGGGAGTGGTTCATGGGCAGTTTTAACATCTTCTAGTTCCAGAGCTTCTGGTATACTCTTCCTGGATATCTTTACCTTTTGCTTATTTTATAAACGGTATCTTGGCCCTTTTCAGCTTTTTTGTGATAGTGGAGAGAGACAGGAAATGTAGGGGAGAGAAAGAGTGGAAGACATGCAGGAAGTGGCCCGGGCTGGAATCGAACCCGTGCCCCTGGGTTAAATCCTTGGTTTACATAGTATGCACTGTGACTGGTGAGCCACTGAGGTGGCCCATGTTTCATTTCTTACTGTTGCACTCGTCACTTAATGTCTGTTGAATACACACAGAATACCAGTAGAAGTACAGAAGTCTGGCTTTGTCCATAGCAACGATAAAACAGGCATGTGGTCAGTGCACAGACCTACTGTACTTCAAATATGCCATAGTGGATAATCATAATTTATTTTAGGAGCTGTTGATGCATAGTTGTTTTCATATTGGTAGGGGTGTTCAACGCTGCAAGACTGCAGCATAGTTCCACATGGTTATTAGAGATACATTTACAGCTGTTGCAACACAACGTCGACCGAGACCAAATCTTAGAGGGACTTACCCTGAGACTTGTCATTTCGTAGTGTATGCTTGTCATTGAAAATGATTGCTGTAATACATAAGTTATACATTGACATCTAAATGTCAATGTATAACTCCTGTATAATGATGGCATAGCTTGTATTGCAAAGCATGCCATTGTCAATAGACAATGTTATAAACATATTAATAGTTCTGTGTCAAACCCTTGCACCACAGATGTTTTCAGACTTAAAGTGTATTTGCGTGGTGTGAGAGGCCTGGGCTTGGTTTGTGTCCTTCTCAAAGTCCTCTTACTGCTCAGGTGATGGTGTGGATTCAGTTTTATTTGCATTGAGTTGGATGAATATGTGTACACAGTCATCAGTGACTCCCTTATTGTTTTTTGATCATTTATTGTCCCTCTATGCATTGGTTTACTATTCTACGGATGCGGCTCGTCAGTGTGGCAAAGTGTGATGCAGTGCAGCGTGCATTCACTCCTCTGTTGTCCCTTTATGTTTCTCTCTACCCACTCCTCACACTCTACCTCCCTTTAGTTAATTAAATATCCCTCTCTTTCTCTCTCTCTCTCTCTCTCTCTCTCTCTCTCTCTCTCTCTCTCTCTCTCTCTCTCTCTCTCTCTCTCTCTCTCTCTCTCTCTCTCTCTCTCTCTCTCTCTCTCTCTCTCTCTCTCTTTCTCTCTCTCTCTCTCTCTCTCTCTCTCTCTCTCTCTTTCTCTCTCTGCCCCCCTCACACTTTCTTTTGCCTTGTCTCTCCCTTCTTTTCCTCTGAGAGGTCTTCTCTCTCCCCCTGCCTTCCCTCTCTCCTCCTCCCCCTCTCTCTGTCTGTCTCTCTCTCTCTCTCTCTCTCTCTCTCTCTCACAAACACTCGCTACCCTCTCTCTCTCAACCTTCCCTACTCTCCTCCTTTATTTCTCTCATTCTGACTCATTCCTCTGGGTCTATTTTTAACTCTCCCTCTCTCCTCATCTCTCACTTTCCTCCATTCTCTGTCTCTCTCCCACTCCCCTGTATGCAATGTTCTGATGCACATATGAGTGAATGTATACAAAAACAGTGACACTGGGAGAAGCTGAGAGAGTCGGACGCATCGGGGACATCATAGTAGGGGATATCTTTCTTTCCTTTTTGCTTTTCTTCTTCTGCGTGTATTCTCTGTGTCACGATTTTGTTCTGCCGCTTCTCTGTCATTCCGAGTCATTGGCCAGTTCAGTGATGATCGGTCCGCGTGTGTACCCAAGTGTGTGTTTGTGTGACAAGCTAGTTGTCTGTGTTTGTGTGTGTGTGAGTGCGTGCGTGTGCACGTTTATAGAGTGTACTGGTCAGCATTTGTGTGCGTGGGTGTTCGGATGTGATCATTTTGTGTGCACACAAGAGAGCTTCCCCGATTGGGGTGTGTATCTGTCAGAGAGAAAGTGTGTACGTGGGTGTTCATGTGTGTGGGCGAATCTCCGCACATGTGTGTCCTCCTGGAAGTGGGTCTGTGTGTGGATGTGTATAAGTGAGTGTGGGTGAGCATGACAGGCAGGCTAGAGACTATCCAGCTAATGTGTTGCTCCATACCTTCTGCATCTGTACAGAGCTAGGCAGATGTACTTTATACCTTCGTCGAGCAAAGGGTGCATCAAGTGATATCACTCGACTGTCAACATAGAAAATCCATTCCTAAATTAATCCAGTGAAGTGGGAATCATGGCTAGTATAATCTCATTTAATTCTGATGTGTTGACTCTTTCAGCACAACCAATTAGCCTCATAGTGAGACAAGCAGCATGTCATTTTGCAAAGTGACCTGCTTTTAAGCTTGCCCAGTGTGTTCAGAATGAAATAAGCCTTTTTTACTTCAAGAAATATCAAAAACCTGCACTGGGCTACCTGCTGTTTGTAAACTTCTCTCCATCAGATTTTTTAAATTAATTGAGCTCAGAAAGGAACATTTCCTTTTCTTTTTCTTGTCCTAATTACTGATAACATTTCCTTGTCAAATATGTAAAGTTTTACAGTTGGATTTTCAGGGGGAGATTGTGGGAGATTGTGTGTCAACCCCCCTTTGGAGAGCTAATAGACCAGGGCTTCTCATCCTTTGACCACATTATGGCGTCTTCCTCTCTAGCCAATTCTTTTATATTCAATTCTTATTTTTAATCCAAAAAAGTGAGAAGTTAAAGAGAAAAGGTTGTGACTAAATGGTGCCGTGTTCCCTCTCCCCCCGTGTCTCTCTTGTCCCCTGGTGTCTCCCAGGACGCGTCTGATGCAGAGTTTCAAAGAGTCCCACTCCCATGAGTCCTTGCTGTCTCCCAGCAGTGCCGCCGAGGCGCTGGACCTCACCTTGGATGAGGACGCCATCATCAAACCTGTTCACTCAAGCATCCTGGGACAGGAGTACTGCTTTGAGGTGAGCCATTACTGTGCCAATTTAGCATTCACTACAGCTAACTCAGTATGGTATTATTCGACAGAAGTACAAGTCATCTGAGTTATCTGATAAGAGATATCAAAGGAAAACCAACTGGCAGCTCAAAACGAGTCTGTCCCTGGTTGATTTGTCACAGGGGAAAAAATGCTTTGGCTGACTTTGCTTTCCTTAACTGACTAGATTAAAGGACATTGTTATGCTACTTGTCATCTTTCCCAGTTACCCATGGTTGTGGTTGTTTATATTACCGCTCCCTAACCTCAGGTGACTACGGCTTCGGGAACCAAGTGCTTTGCTTGTCGTTCCGCTGCAGAGAGAGACAAATGGATTGAGAATCTTCAGAGAGCCGTCAAACCCAACAAGGTGAGAGAAAAGGAAAAAGGAGAGATGGGAGAAACTGTAAATACTTGTTCTATGTCTGTTTGTGTGGCTCTTTGTGCTTCTCCACTTCCATCGCTTCCTTCTATTTCACGCCTTGATAGACTTCTTTTGGCCCGCTGTAGCCTCCATTAATGTTGGGATTGTTCCACAGTTGATGTAAATCTATGCACTTTTCCAAACACTTTATTTCTTATTTACATGAGAGGCAACAGGTCTAGCCATTCAGAACTGGCTGATTAAAATAAGAATGTAATATAATTTCACTCCAGAAAGATCTTGTAGGTCCACTTACAAAAAACAGCCCATCCTCTGTTATTGAAAAGAAGGAGGCTGTCCCAGAAATATAAAACTAGTTTTGATGGCACACCAGGGACAAGAAGTTATTAAAGTCAAACTGAGAGGAAGCCTCATGTGGACCGACTCATCCAGATGCTTGGACTACAGGGGTCTAGGCTGAATCACCAAACTCCAAGGACTCGACGCAGTTGCATCGCAAAGGAGATGCATGTCGGAACGCCACTGAGATTAGTGCGACAGAGAGACTGGAATGTTTCTTCATGTTTTACGTGTGTCTCTGGGCTTCTTCATGCTCTGTCTTCTGATTGAAATTTGTACAGTAAAACACAGACTAATATGTTCTCGGGCGTTTGGTGGCTGCATCGATTGTCAGACAGCATACCAATGGAGCACTCAAGAACTAAAGGCGTAGGAAAATTGCAGATATATTTAGCCTTCTAAATAGAGGATTAAGAGCAGGCCGACTGTTCCAGTGGCATTTCAGACTGGTTTAAATGACTCAGCCCCCCTTACTGATACATCATTCCCTGCAATCAACACAGCACTCTCTTCTCCCATGGGAGATTACAAATTTAGTTTCTTCTTTGTGATCATGTTCAGGAATGCATCTTTCTACTGCAATGTGATGTAACCGTTCAAAACATCTACTCTTATCACTAAAAAATCATTGTGTTATCAAATTCTACCCCATGCCATGTTATGTCTTCTTTCTTTCTTTTTTCTTTCATATTTCTTACTATCCCTCCCTCCTTCCTTCCATTCTTTTTTATCCCTTTCTCCATGTTTGCTCAGTGTCTCCTGTTTAGTTTTATTTAACTATACTTGACCGTACCATTGTCTTCCTCTGTACACCACTTTCCAGGACAACAGTCGGAGGGTGGACAATGTCCTGAAGCTTTGGATTATCGAGGCACGGGAGCTCCCAGCCAAGAAACGCTACTACTGCGAGCTCTGCCTGGATGACATGCTGTACGCACGCACCACCAGCAAGCCCCGAACTGACACAGTCTTCTGGGGTGAACACTTTGAGTTCAACAACCTGCCTGCTGTCCGGAACCTCCGTCTTCACCTATACAAGGAGACTGACAAGAAAAGACGCAAGGTGAGATCTACCGCTTTGGCGGGCTGACAGTAAGGTCTTGCAATTTGCTCATTATTAAAGATAATGACAGATAAACCTTTCCCTTTGTAACTCAAGAGTAATAGGCAGCAAACAACCAAGTCCAGTGTCCCCTGTAGTTTTCATGCGTTTATTTCTTCTTCTAAAAGGAAAAGAGCACTTACCTGGGACTGGTCAGCATTCCCATCTCAAGCATCACCGGACGACAGTTTGTCGAACAGTGGTACCCCGTCATCCAGCCTAGCGTCCTTGCCAAGGGTGGGGGTGTAGGAGGGGGCAAGATCATCAATGCCTCGATACGCCTCAAATCACGGTACCAGACCATGAGCATCCTGCCCATGGAGCTGTATAAGGAGTTTGCAGAGTACGTCACAAATAACTACCGCACCCTGTGTGCTGTGCTCGAACCGCTACTGAGCGTCAAGAGCAAGGAGGAGGTGGCCTGTGCCCTCGTGCACATACTGCAGAGCACAGGGAAAGCAAAGGTAAGGTTAGACATTGATTTCAAGAAATCCATTGTGGAGATGATATGATTAAATCGTTTATTTACAGTACCCGCTTGCATAGACAACCCGCTAGTAGAGGGTAAAATTGGAAATTGGATCATCTGACCGATGATAGGACAGTGAAACGTGTTAAAAAAGGCTTTTATAAATGTTATCTTTTATCTGTTGCCTTTTACAGGATTTTCTGTCCGACATGGCAATGTGTGAGGTAGACAGGTTCATCGACCGAGAACACCTTATCTTCAGAGAGAACACTCTGGCCACCAAAGCCATAGAAGAGTACCTCAAACTGATTGGACATAAGTACCTCAAGGATGCAATAGGTAAAAATGCAACAACAACAAAATCCACAATCATGGAAATATCAATTATATTTTCAAGTTGTTGACTTTGTCTGTTTGCTAACAGTTAGTCGATGTGTTTGCGATTGTGTGTCACGTAGGTGAGTTTATAAGGGCACTGTATGAGTCGGAGGAGAACTGCGAGGTGGACCCAATGAGGACTCCACCGTCGGTCCTCCCAGACCATCAAGCCAATCTCCGCATGTGCTGTGAACTGGCCCTCTGCAAGATTGTCAACTCCCATTGGTCAGTGTATAGTATGCCTAACATATTTATAATGTCGAATGTGGAAAGTATTAGGTAGGAGATTTAAACACTGGTAATTTACCAAGTGCTAAAACCTTTGAAATTGCTCTCCTCAATCTCAAATAATTGGCCAACTAGTAAGTCTCAGCAAGATAAAATGCGTCAGCCATTTTAAGCCATTTCTGTAATATCTCTGTACAGTGTGTTCCCACGAGAGCTGAAGGAGGTCTTCGCATCCTGGAGAGTGCGCTGTGCAGAGAGGGGGCGGGAGGACATTGCCGACCGTCTCATCAGCGGCTCCCTCTTCCTGCGCTTCCTGTGTCCAGCTGTCATGTCCCCCTCGCTGTTTAACCTCACCCAGGAGTACCCTGACGAGCAGACATCGCGCACGCTCACCCTCATTGCCAAGGTGGTGCAGAACCTGGCCAACTTCTCCAAGTCAGTTCACCTGCGCAACGTGACCCACCACGCGTGCACCTTTCTCAGACAAAGTGTTTTCTCTTCTGTGTCTCTTTAATCGCCTAAATCAGTTTGTTCTTTTTACATTTACATTGCACCTCATTCCCAGGTTTGGCATTAAAGAGGAGTACATGTGCTTCATGAATGAGTTCCTCGAAATGGAGTGGGGCTCCATGCAACAGTTCCTGTATGAGATCTCCAACCTGGACAGCGTGAGCAATGCGGGGGGCTTCGAGGGCTACATCGACCTGGGCAGGGAGCTGTCCATACTGCACAGCCTGCTGTGGGAGGTCATGGCCCAGCTCAGCAAGGTAGGAGACCCCTTGATTATACGCCAACAAACCAATGAATATGCTGAACTAGAATCTCTTGTGAACAAGAACATTGTCTATTTCCACCTTTTCCTTGTATCGATATTGTTGTTTCCTGTTTCTTTCTGCCGTAGGATGCCATTATAAAGCTGGGCCCCCTGCCCCGTCTCCTGAATGACATCAGCATGGCCTTGCGCAACCCCCACCTGCAGAGACAGCCCAGCCACCAGACAGACAGGATCCAGGAGAGACAAACGGACCGGCTGCTCTCGCGGCCCAGCTTCAACAGAGGAGTCTCCTCCGAGTTCCAGAACCTTATGATGAGGGACCTGAACAGGTAGGCAATCAATGAAGAGTCGAGGAGGAAGAAAGGGTTGGGTAAAGGTTGATTTGATGATATAATGGTTGTTTCATACATGTATTTCATCTTTCCAGCTCCATAGACATCACTCGCTTGCCTTCCCCTACCTCTGGAGTGCCTGGTGGGGGTAACATGCCGACCCGTGCTCAGATGAGTTTCCAGGAGCGCGACCATCTACAACGAGCCAACTCCAAAGACGTTTTTTATGTGACCCGCCCTCCCCTGGCCCGCTCCAGCCCTGCCTACTGCACGAGCAGCTCCGACATCACCGAACCGGACCCTAAGGTCAGTTTCCCACCACAGAGTTGAGGAGGAAGGTTTCCTTCAACCTTTAGAACAGAAGATTTGGCTGTCAGTTTGGATTTAGAGCAGTCGTTAATTAAAGGTCCTGCACTGTCATTTTGTTTCTTTCATCCGAGTAGTGCTCCTTTTAATGTTTACAGAGCAAAAACAAAACTCCTGACTAACTTGTGAACCCTGTTGAATATTATTACCAGGACACCATACCACTGCACACTTTACATGGTATTTCATCTTTACTGGCACACCTAGCACCTTCTGGATACATTTATTAATATATAGGGAAAAGAATGCAGGGCAACCATTGGTGTATAAAGAAACAAAACTAGGATAGACATCATCACATATCTCTCCCATTCTACTTATATTTATTTGATCCAGGCAACAGAGGCAGTGCTGTTTGGATCAAGAATCCTCCAAGAAAGTCAATTAGTTATCCTCTTTAATTATTTGTTGTCCCTATTTAAAGTTCACATTACAATTTACAGATTCATATTTAAAACTTTTTTGATAAACATATTAGGACAATACAGGGCCTTTAAGATGGTAGTAGTATGATGTAGGAAAGTATAGTTGTAGTTGGATAATCTTCCTAGTCTTATCTATTAAAATGATATGCTAATGGGAGAAGGTTGATGTTATGACATGTATGTGCTTTATTGCAATTACTCACTTTGTACCTTAGTAGTGCATTCTGGGATTGAGGACGTGAGATCCCCCTATGGAAAGATTATGCTCTGTTTATCAGCCGAATGCCACCTGACATTGCAGATTAACGGAGCGCACACAAGCCTATTATATCCCCCTTACCTAGGTGCTCAGTGTCAATAAAAGCGTGTCTATGATGGACCTCCAGGACTCCAGAATGAACAGCGTGTCTAACCTGCAGTCGGTGGAAATGCTCAACTCCTCCCAGGCCTCTCTCGCTGGCATGGGCAGTTTCGGGGGCCTTAGCAGCGGTGGTGGGGGAGGAGGCCTCGGCTCAGGCCTGAGCAGCCAGCTGCGGGCCGGCGGCCGTCTGTCAGCCGGCTCAGGGGGCTCCAGCATGTCGGGCGGCCTTCGGCTGAGCCAGCTGAGCCAGATGGGCGCAACCACCGACTCGCTGTCCCAGCAGCAGCAGCAGCAGGCGGCCGCCATGCGCTACCCGCTTTCCTTCCAGAACCCCCTCTTCCACCTGGCCACGGCTGACGGGCCGCAGCAGCTCCACCACCAGCACAGCCGAGCCCAGCCTCCTCCGCCCCTCCTCCTGGCCCCAGAGCCAGAGCCCTCGCACCCAGCCTATATCCCCCAGTTTGCCCATGGCGGGTTCTCCCGCAGTGAGGACCTGTCCACCCTCAGGCCAGCTCCGGGCCACCTAGGACAGCCCAGCATCATTCATTCGCACAGCTACAGCGATGAGTACAGCAGGGCTGACTATGGGAGGCGGCAGATGTCCATGCATGTGCAGGTAGGTGGGAAAGGCTGTCGATATTAATAATGTCCGTAACATCAATGATGTCTGTTCATTATATAAGGAAACACAGACAGACCCGTTCTGGATTAGGTAAAAGGAGGTCTTTTAAGGTTTGTATGTCAAAATAATTTAAATTCTGGTGTTCTCTTGCTCTCTTGGTTAGGATAATCTCCAGCAACAGCATCAGATGATGGCATCACAGACAGGCACATCCCACTCCTCTCTGGCCACTCCCCCCTCCACAGTTCAACCTGTGCGCCAGAGTTCCGTGGCCCCGCCTCCTGCTCAGCGCGTCAAATCCCAGACCTCACATCAGTTGTCCGTCAGTGCGGCTGCTGCACCTGCCCCTCCTGCAAAAACGCGGCCACCTAGTGGCAACCTGCTCCAATCACCAGAGTCAGGCTATGGCGGTCGGCAACCAGCGCCACGGCAGCAACTGTCCGTCAAAGATAACACAGCCCCTGGACTGCCGCACCAGCAGAGCTCTGTCAGGGAGAGCCAAAGTCCACAGGGGGGCGCCAATCAGTCTACACAGCAATCACCACAACAGCAGCAGCAACAACCACAACAGCATCTGCTTAAACCATCCATCAGCAAACAGGTACATTCCCCGTGGCTTGAATCAGCGTTTATCATTTCGCCACGCACTGTCCTAAGCTGCACCCTTAGAAGGCCAGTACAATGAATTGTTATATTTATATTGAGTTTTCTTCTACCCAGGGTTCCCAGTCACCCTCGACCCTTAACCCCCCAACGCCAGCCAATGAGAGAACAGTGGCCTGGGTCTCCAACATGCCTCACCTTTCAGCAGACATTGAGAGTTCACGGATTGACCGTGAGGACTTCAAGCTGAAAGAGTACTCCAAGAGCATGGATGAGTCGCGCATGGACAGGGTGAGTTTCTATCTCAGGATTTTCACAAATAATTCTAAAAATCTTATTGTCAGAGAATTTACCATTCCACACGAACATTCTATTGTGTTTAGTAAATTAAGCTCTTACTAATCAACCTGAGACTGTGAGACAACACAAGTGTAGAAATGGTCTGAGTCATATCTTCAACTATGGCTCCTTAATGTAGGGTGCAGATGTCAAGGAAATGCAAGTCATATCAGTACAGAACAGATGGCGAGGAGATGCTAGTTTATAAATGATTTAAAGAGAAGCCTCTAAGGGTTAACCTGAATAACACTGAAAGTACTCAAACTTTTAGCTCACACGAGTCATACTAAAGCACTTTTTAGAATATTTAATAGTTTATGATTGATAACTAAATATATTCAACATGTATACAACATAATAAATATCAGAGTGTTCAATGAAGCATTTTAGAGGGAGTGCTACCTAAAGATCTTTGTTCCGTTTTGCTCCTTGACTATGTTCTGGCACAGAATCAAAGTATATCATGAAGAGACAGTAAACTTTGAGTCACTTGTGATGCCCCTGCGTTGCAATGTTCTTTTATCCTCATCTATTCTTTGCTCTCTTTTTCATCACTACCTCAGGTGAAGGAGTACGAGGAGGAAATCCATTCCCTGAAGGAACGTCTGGTGATGTCACACAAGAAGCTGGAGGAATATGAGAGGAGACTGGTCTCCCAAGAGCAACAGACCAGTAAGATCCTCATGCAGTACCAGAACCGGCTGGATGATAGCGAGAGGAGGCTACGGCAGCAGCAAGTGGAGAAAGACTCCCAAATTAAAGGAATAATTAACAGGTAAATAGAGGGGCGGAGGGTGCACATACTGTTTTCAAAGGTTAATGACTGCCAATTTCAGTGACTCCTTAATACATCATTGTATAAATTGACTGGGACATTGTCTTGCAAAGTCATTTCAGGGGGGGGGGCACACACCACTGTTCATAGACACCCCTGGAAGAGAGAGGGTGACACATAGACAAATAAGAGAGAAGGAAAATCATTCGGTAGAGTAGTTTTCATGGCTTTGGTTTACAATGGCATGAGAATACCTTTGCTTTACAAATCTGGTGACTTGTTCAGAGTGCAGACAATCTTCCACAGGCAAGTGGTGCTTTTCAGTAGTTATACAATGGGGCATTATCATAGAGTCTTCTTTTACATTTCGACTTTGACATCAAAAGTTGATGCCAAAGTAATAGAGATATAGCATGTAACTTCCCCAGTATACCTGGTGTTACGATTTTAGTAAAGAAGTCTTTTTTTCATGAAAAGGCCATCATAAAAAAATAACATTCGTCACTGACCTGAAGAATGCTAACACGATTCAATAGTGTAGCAATAGATTAGGTTGAGATTGAAATCATGTGTTTTGGTAACTGGAAAGGTACACAAAGGCACCTGTTTCATTACCCTGTCTAAACAAAATAATGTTTTCCTTCGTCAATGACGAATGAAACCAGTTGATACTCAATTCTACAACAAGATTTTGCGAAAATTATTCATAAATACTTTTGTAGTCCACAATTTATATCATCGATAGATTGTCACAGAGAATATTGCCACTTCTAATCCATTTCAGGGAAGAAGAAGTGGAATGAAGAACCGAACCTGACCATCTTTTATGGAGTACATCCCATCCATAATCCCCCAAATACTAAGTCTGTTCATAAGATCTCTAGACTCTGTGCTATTGCACCCTACTGCAGCCATTTTGTATCAACAAATAGAAACTGTTGATCCATTTTTCCAATAGTTTCTGCATTATATGTAGAGATTATTCCTATTATCTTCAACTGTGACTGACTTTTCCAACAGATTGCATTTTAAAAGCACAACTGAGGATTAAGAATTGACGTCATGTGATTAAAACTTGATCTGCACTTTGTGAAGCAGTTTGTGCAATGACGTCCCTTTGGAACCTAAAAGGCATAATCCGCCAGTGGTGTTAATGACAGAAAAGCTTGCAAGAAGGACAAAGCAAGTACAGGACATGATGCTAGTTCTTCCATTTAAGATCCAGGTGATCTATCACAATCATGTGCACTGAAGGACTTCAGCAGTGGCACCATCAAACAAGGTTTCCATAAGAATGCTAATGGAGACTATAACCTTGTTTGAGAAGCTAAGACCATTGTATAACTTGGTGTAGTGACAACACTTTGTAGTCCTAACACAGACAATAGATTAGTTATCTTTCCCCTTAACGCTGAAGAGGATGTCAGTGTCCTTCATGAAGTGATACAATTTGGTCACTGAGCTTCAGAGATATTCATACAAGACTCCTTCTTAAAAGTAGAGTACCACAGTAAGGAGTTATGTGACATTTCAAACATGTAGACAGCAAATGCTAACTTCATATCTGCATGCACAACTTGGACTTTCACATGAATACTTGCACTGATACCAAAAGGCGCTGGAGTTCCGAAAGCCAATCTCACATTAGGATTTTGTCCTACATACTTCTATAACGTCTGGTAGGCTGTGAGACAGGTAAAATGTGTGGCAGTGAAGATGTCCAGTTGTTGATCAATTGTAAATCCATCTTGCAGCAATTGGATTGATCATGTGTCCTCCAAAAGGACAATCTTTTGGAGGTCTAATTTACACACACACACCATAACTTTTCATGACGCTTTTCCAATCTCATTAATCATTAATTCCGAAAACTAGGATATTTAAATATTGTGTGAAAGCTTTTTCGTCTGCTCAATCCAGTCTGGGACTAACAGCTGCCATAAGACGAAATGAGACGGTTTTGTACCTTTTTCATTTATCGAAACTACCTATATTCAAACCGTCTCACGTCAATAATGACAAAGCGTAGCAAAGCACTGACAGGCAATACAGATTGTTTTTAAAGAAATCTGTTAGCCCATAACTATCTTTACTGCTTGACTACCTGGATCACCTAGCATATGTTAGTTGATGTCAACACTTGTCTTCTCAAGGGCAATCTGGCTAGCCTGCCAAATTGAGCTTCATCACTTTCCTAACATTGTGATCTGAGCTGTGTTGCCAAACGATTTTCAGACTGGCTAGTTTCGTCTCATCTCGGCTGTTAGATCTGAACTCATCTGAATTATCTTGGTTGCTGGAGTGCTGTGTAAGTGTTATTTCTTGAAGGGAAGATGACAGATTGTACAGCGTAATTAACTATTTTTGAATATGTTACCCATAGCCTTTCGAAGTCTGTGTTGTATGAGCCATACCAGTAATAATCTATTAAGATACTATTTGTGAATTCTATTGTAATATTATCAATGAAATTATAAATTGTGACAATTTTAATCTACTGCAATAGCAAATTCTTTTTGAAAGATATGTGCAATAATAGTTGGAATTAGACCATCTTTATGAACATAAAAAATTACGGTATATTTGCAGAACATGTATGCACTCAGGCACATATAGTACATTATATACATACATAGGCTACTTAGAAATATACATAATCAAACAAAATGTTCATGCCTACAGTACCTACTCCATACTGTACATGATTATGGTACACCTGCACTAAAATGTAGAATCAGCAAATTGATGGTGCCATAAGTAGCCGAGCAACTTCAAAAACAAAGAAATATGTACAGATAGAACTTCAATTTGTCATTTTACACTTAAAAAGGCCTATGCATCTATTATTTCACTTGTATTCATATGATAGAGAGCATTTGGACAAAAGAGTGCCTTACATATTTTGGGCACCTCAAGTTTGACCAAACAAGTTTGATTGATTCTCTGAATGCCAATGGGGTGCTCTGCTTCGCACAATATAACCAAGGTAAAAACAGTGTAGCACCCCATTTTTGGAGAAGCATGTCCAAACACTCTATACCATGTGAAAACAATGCATAATCTTTCTTAGAAAAAAAAAAAGTGGATTCACTTAGTGGATCTATGGCCTAATCTAACTTCACTCTTCTTTTGCATCCACTGCTTATGGTTCTGTCAAATCGCTGAATTCTTGTTTCATTTAAGGCTTTGACCTGGTGCCATTGACAGTATCAATTTAACCTTACAAACATAAACGACTTATTTATATTTTCACATCAGATACTGTCAAGCCCTAAATATGATAGATACAGCTTATGTTCTGCACAATTAGTTTTGAAAGTCTCTTTTTTATTCAGGAATATTTGTACAGTTTAAAATGATCAAAATCACAAAAATGAGACAAAGTTGGATATCCTTAGAATATATTAATGATTTCTCATATTATTTAATGTTATCATTAAGATTTTTATCTATAATTTTTTGCTGTATATGCTTGATTTAAGATTTTATTTTGCAGCTAATGGTGGTGTCAAGAGACATGGTGATCAATAATGTTTGTTTAAGAACGATAGAGCTTTGAAAACTGTCAGGTGTTTTATGCAGTTATGATATGGTTTGTCTGTAAGAATTATTAACAAAAGGGCAACAATTGAATTCATCTCTTCAAGAAAAGTAGATTATAGCTTTCGTTTCAATATCATATACCCGCCTTTCTTTTGGTAGCAAGCATTTGTAGACTATATAGATTGTATTACATAAGAATTTCTTTGTTAGTGCTTACATATATTATCAGATTTGTGGCTAGTCACTGTGCAGGAAAGCCATGTTGAATGGCATGGCTAAGAGCAGCATGGGGTAGGGGTTGACTGTCCATGTACATGTGTAAGGTGACTTCACACGATATATGACCCTAATCTGATACCTCAGTCCCCTGCATTTTTTCTTTGTAGCTGCAAATCCAGACATAATGACATGCTCCTGACCTCATGTTGATAAATGCCCACATTGTTTAACTGCATGTAAGACTTGACCTCACAAGCACACTACTTGAAGCGTAAATGGATAAACAGGTTTATTTTTGGTACATATCACCCATGTGAATCACTGTCTGCCTTTTGAAGTCATGTCAAAATTCTATTGTATACTCATGTGGCATTCCATTGTTTTTGAGACAGTGCTAATGTTTCTGTCAGTGCTTATGATTATTTTTTCCCCTTATTTTTTGTAAAATAATCAACACTGTACATTCTTTATGGAATAAAACATCCAAACACCTATGTTTGAAACTTCACCTGTGGATTTTCATTATTTATTAATGTTAAGCGTTAGACCATATGACCAGAGTAGTGACAAGCTGAGCTAATTTAAGGCAGGATTTCAAAGTGGAGGCTATGACAATGAAAATTAAAATCAGTATTATGTGATCTTATTTTTGCCCTACTCAGTGCAAATATTTATCTGCATTTTACTATGTGGCTTTCAATTTATTGCCAATTTATCTTATTAGGAACACCAAATACAACTGCTCTCTATTTTCCCACTTTAAATTGGCTCTACAGTGTTAACAATGTCCTGAACTCAATATGTCCCTTTTTCTTTTATTAATTAATCCTTGGTCAGTGTTCTGTTCAACTCAGTTCTTTGGATATTGCAGGGATTTTCATTCCCTTTGTCAGCAATTTTCCAATCAGTTTCTGTATGGCATTAAACAGTAATGTCACTCAATCAGAAAGGGGAGGTGATACGATAAAACAGTAATGATTTGTATGATAAGAAAAACACTGAGGACTGTTTTTGTTCATTCTAGAATATCAACCAGGTAGTGAGTAGTATGTTTTAAATACCTTTCACAAGGTAAAAAAAAACTGCTATCAACAAACAGCTGGTCAATACCCTGGACTTACCAATATGGCACTAACTTCACATGTGACTTCAATGACCTTGTGTATCTGCCAAATAAATCACGTTGAACAATTTGCCTCAAATGACGATGATCCCGGGGGGTTAGGGGGTCAGTAATGACTGCTCTGCTCACTGTTCCCTACCTGGAGGAAACACAACACATGGAAACTAGCAAGAAGAAGAGAACGCACTGCAAGAATAGCACCTCTCGGACAGCAGTAATGAGCTCGCTTAAACCTGCAAGCAGACACTTTGAAATGGTTGTCAGCAGGATTCGCGATTGAGGCCGTGGTACGCCCATGTTGCTGCCTCTCAGTCATTCCCTGGGGATGATCAGAATCTAACATTCATTTATTTCTTCCTAGCACAATCACAATTACAATGTAGGCATGGTTATCCATGATTGTATTTGAAAGCACCCTCATTTGGAATGAAATACCACAATAAATCCCTCGGGGGAGAATGAAAATAGTCGCAATTAACCTATTTTGGGGCATGATAATGTACAAGACTGTCATGCCAATGTTTGTTAAGATGACCGTTTTAATTGTGCCTGCTCAGTCCCTTCATGCTGCCTAGTGACTTTGTGTCTGCTTGAACTCACTATTATCTCTCTCTTCCTCCCCCTCTTTTTCTCTATCCCTTTCTCTCTCCACCCCCTCTTTTTTCTCTCTTCTTTCTTTCTTTCTTTCTTTCTTTCTCTCTCTTCTCTCTCTCTCTCTCTCTCTCTCTCTCTCTCTCTCTCTCTCTCTCTCTCTCTCTCTCTCTCTCTCGTTCTCTCTCTCTCTTTCTCTCTCTCACTTTCTCTCTGTCTCTATTTCAAGGCTCATGGCTGTGGAGGATGAAATCAGGGGAGGACCCGTCATTGAGCCAAAAACTAGGATATTTGCAGATCAGGTCTGTCTTCCCCTCTCTCTCTTCCTCCCCCTCTTTTTCTCTATCCCTTTCTCTCTCCACCCCCTCTTTTTTCTCTCTTCTTTCTTTCTTTCTTTCTCTCTCTCTCTCTCTCTCTCTCTCTCTCTCTCTCTCTCTCTCTCTCTCTCTCTCTCTCTCTCTCTCTCTCTCTCTCTCTCTCTCTCTCTCTCTCTCTTTCTCTTGACCGTAACTTGTCTGTTTGCTGTGTGTAACCCTTCCTCTGTTTGTCTTGACTTGTCCCTCTGTTCTCGAGTGACTGTGGTGTCAACGTGTTTGGGTCTTTCGTAAACCAAAAATTGTCTGTCCACATGTTATGCCACCGATTGGTCAGTCTTTTAAGATGGCAAAATGTCCAGGTTGTGACCATAGCTGGGTCTGAGATCACCACCCTTTGAACTTTTGATTTATTGGAGCATGATGGTGTCACATTTATGTCATTTTTCTACATAATGTTCAGATTATGTAGGTTCTGTTCTGAGAATGGACTTTGCGCGGCCCTCTGAAGTCTTCCGAATCTACACTCAGTGTTGGCCGTTCTATACATTCCTCAGCCCCATCTTCTGTCTAATCCAACACGCCCACCTTCAACCATGAGTCATGCTGCCAAGATATCCGTTTCCAGTGTATGTGTGCGTGGGTGAGTGCGTGTGCATGTGTGAGTGCGCTGTAAAACAACCCCCAATGTGTCTCACAAGACTCTGAGCATCCAAGAATTGTGTCCATCCATTCGAATCAAATCCTTGTTGCTGAGACCCAATCACTTGCCTACTCTTACCAAACCATGTGCCATGATTCTAACCTGCATAGAGAAAGAGAGCCAACAGAGTCCTATATTTGTTATTTGTTTGCAAGGACCTTACGGAATTTCCAGAGAGATTTATTTCGTGAACATCAGATCTCCTTCAGAGAATCCTGTTAAGAGCAGTCCAGCACATCTGCAAGGAATCTAATACTCAGGACTTCAACCACGCTTTGAGGGGGCACAGATCCAGAATCCCATATCCAACTCTCCCATTTCGTGCTAACATCCCCTCCCCCCCCCCCCCCCCCACACACACACAAACGAAGAATTCAGTTTTAAGATTATCACAGCCACAAGCTTGTCGTTTGGTGTAACGCACATGCACCACTCATACAGTATGTCATAGAGGAATTCATGAACTGTATATGTGAGTTTGAGTTGGGTTCTGTGCCTGTGTGTCCTGACATTTCATGCACTGCAGTGTACTAGACACATGAAATACACATGATCACGACATCACGTTGTAACATTATCCTGAGAGTATCTTTGGGATGGATATGGGATTGATATGATAAAAAGGTTCTAAAGGGTTATATTACTGTAACAGAAATAATATAATGATTGATTGACTGGCCGTTGCACAGGGGGTGATCTTGTTGTCCATGATTCCTCTTCCAACTTGATGTTACTTCTGTGTTCCATGCATTGTCTCAGGTATTAGGAATGTGAGGTGTATCGTGCTCGTTTCATCTCGACCTATTCTATATCTGTTGTGTCTTATGTCAATGACTGATGATTGTTCCGTGTCAGTTTGTGTATGTTTGTGTTACGTAATATCCGTGTGCTCATTTGTCTGTCTTCTAGTGTTATTTGTCTTATTGGTTAGTATTAACACACATGTTCTTGAGTGCCTGATATTTCTCCTGGTTAATAATTGCATGCTAAGCAGTAGCATGACTTACCATTCTCTTGTGACCTTATAGCTTCCGGAGAAGTACAGAGACTTGGCTATTCAAGGTCTTGTGGATTAATGAATGATGTTTGAACTGCTTTCAGATGCAGATGTCTTTACCACCGCAAGCTGTAACACCCCTGACCTAAACTTAAGCATGTGTGTGAAACATAAGTTTCTTCTTGTGTTTTATGGCTGCTGAGTTTTGCGTTGGTGGGTGAATGTGGGCCTGTTTTTACGTAACTGTTTTTATTGTTTGTGTGCCTCTGTGTGTGCGTGTGTGGTCGATGTTAGTCTTTTGTGTTTTCTAATTGTGCCGTATGTAACGTGTACTGTTCCTTTGGCCAGCGAGTGTCCCCACTCCTCCTCAGCCCTCATCTCCGTCCTCCTAACGTCCCGCGGTGCACTCCTGCCTTCCCTCTTTCACTTTCCTTGCCCTCTTCCCTCTCTCTATCTCTCCTCCTGTGTTGATGAGATACGGTGATTTCTCTTAGGGGAGGCGTCAATCCATCCTAGTGCAGCCCCGTCTCGCGCCCGTCCCTCCCCGAATGCACAGGTAATCAAACCAGCATACACCTCAGTGGACTTACTGCTCTACATCAATCCATACTCCGCTTTGATTCCTTCACTGTACTACATGTGCGTCCCTGTCTGTGTGCAGCACAGCTCACACTGAATCAAAACACTCAAATGACCTTTAAAGATAGATGGTACACACCAATTAGTCAACACACAACATGATAGTGCTTTACATACCTTCTAATTGACCTTATTCCTTAGTGTGTATATTTTATCATTTATCTTTTTTATTATTATTTCAGACAATACGCATGTACCCATAGGAACTGCTGCAATGCTTTACAGCAGAAAGTAGAGCATGGGACATTTACAATTTTTTTATACAAGATCATCGACACACCATTAGACATCTGGCTTTAAGCGATACAGAGCTAATTTTCTTACAGCACTCCACAGACAAACCTGCCAATATCATTTGCACAAATTCAGTCACATACGGAGAACTTCCTGTAAACACTTTGCATCAGAATTCGCCATCAAACTTCAAGTTCGATTGTAAAATTCTAGATATAAATGCAGAGAAATACGAACAATCTGTGGTCTGCCATCGATTTCACAGCTCCGATAGAATTAGGTGTGGGCAACCTAATCTCCCTCATCACATAATCAGTGACTTCATCCTTTCACAGTTTTTCTGTTTCAGTTTGTTTCGACAATCATTTTTTTCATACGCTGGTTTTAAATGATGGTACTTACATGAAAGTACTTCATGTAGTTCTCATTATCAACTTGAAAATGTATATTTGTGCAAATGAGTATATTTGACTTACACACTTACAAACACTGCTTGCTTGATTAGTTGTTTGGTATGGATGCACATTCATGCACATAGAGCCAATAGTTTAGACCACTTCTGTTCAAACTAAGGCACACACGCTGCACATTGTGTCTCTATGCTACACATCACAGTGAATCATCAACATATCCATACAATTTGAGCCAACTACAGCCACCTCTTCCCAAGATAAATGACGGGAATTATGGGAAATCTCCGTATCTGACACATTCCTTCCCTGAAAATTAACTGTTTGTGTGCATTTATGTTTTTGTGTTTTTGTGAGAGTATGTTAATGTAGTTCTGTGTGAATGTGTTTGTACAGGTTTGATATTGCACCTGGGCACATTAGTGGATCCAACATTCATGTATTAGTCATTGTGAACTGAATCAAGTGTGTCACCAACACGTGTTCTTGTTTTATTCTTTAATTTTAGGTTGATAAATGTTCTGTGTCTATATGTGACAGTTTATCTCGCCTTTTAAGTTTGAGATGTACATTTTCTTGGTAATTGTTCAACACAGGTTTATGATCCATTTTCACTTAATTTGCGCTTCTCTCAACATTATAATTTCAAACACAAGAGTAAATTATAAATGCATCAGTCAATATCTGATTATTGTGACATATGTTAAGGTCTCTGTGTTGGATAAATATAATTAAATATCCTTTCCACATACCTAAAATTACAAAATAGGTCCAATTAATGATTTTTACCTTCAGCACTAACTTGAATCAGATGTAATTTTGAATCACCCAGTTCATGAAAATAAGCTTACTCCGCAAGTGGCCTTGGTGAACCGAGGGTGATGTTATGGTGGGGAAATTGTATCTTGCCTAGATATAATTTAAATTATCCTGGTGTTCTTATTGGCAATCTGTCAGAATTTACATTGTACTTCACAGTGCTTTGTAGGTTTAGTGAAACCTAGTCAGTGCCCACTTGGACGTTTCTTCTGGAAACTAGAAACTGAGGGTACATGCTACATTCCTTTACTCAACATTTGTTGGTTTCTCGGAGGTCTTTTAATTTAATCTTGACTATGAATCATTAGGAATCAGGGAGTAAGTGCTGAAAATTTGCCATCCACCATATGACCATTTAGATGTTGGGGGGGCATCCTCTTAAACTGGAGTGTAATATAAAGCATTCATGAATGAACCTAATAGATGATGACACTCACCACATTTAGATGTGTTAGTCACAGTCTCATTGAATAAACCCAAGAAACATTTTATACACAGGTTTCTCAGAAGTTGGACCAATGCTTTTTTAGCTTGAATTATGGGTTAATTGAGGGTTTGTTGGGATATTTGTGAATCAGGTTTGATCATTATTTCATACTGGCAAAGAAACCCTATTGATTATTGTTGTCTCCATACCACCCGTCCTGTTGATTGCACCAAAGGAAATGAAAAATAGCTATTAGCACCAGGTACCTCTAATATCTTGGAAAATCTGTCATCTTTTTGTGCTTTGGTTCTGAGTGAGAAGAGAAAAGGTATGCAACTCAATATTTTTTTTTGATACTTTTTGGTTATCTTCTAGAGATGGAAACATCATCTTTCAAAGGACACGCTCTTGAAGATATGTAATGCTACAGCATTAAGCTTTGAACCTTCCGACTCATTTCTCTACTGGATGCAAATCTTACACCCTTCTTATGATACTTTCCCCTGTCTTTCCCTTCTCCAGTGCTTCATTTTCATCATAAGACTTTACCCGATTTTCATCACCAACTAAATGGCCAAATAAGTTAGACCATGCGTTCAGGAAGGGCCTGCATGTTTTACGGATAACAGTTTTATATAGTCGTACTTCAAACTATATTTACAGCCTTGCTTTTGGATATAAATGCAATTTTCCCACTGTATCCAAATCTGCCTTACACAATAACTCAACTGTTTTTTTTTCCTACTGCCTCAATACAGACTGCATTGAACAAGACTGGATATGACGGCTTGCACACAGAGCTTGATTTAAGTAATAACTGAAATGAATCTGGTTTATACAATGAAGCTATTCTGCACCAGTGTAGGTAAGGATAGATGAAAAAAACAAACTTTGACTCATGCGCCAATCATAAGTTCCAACCCAGTGTTTCACAGGTTTATTTTATTAATAGAAAGCCATTGGTCACAATGGGTTTGGGTTCGACTTTTGGTTGGTGGATTTGACGATGTTTTGTAGTTTTGCGATTAGTTAGAGTTTACTTATTCAATACCTTATTTTAATCATCATTCTAATCATCATTATCAATTTAGTGCTTTCCTACATTACCTGTAAGTCTTCTGCATGGTAGTATACAGTATTAAACAAAAAACATGCTTTTATCCAATACTAAAAAAAATTAATAAAAAGACTACTGAGGTGGCGAAAACTCAAAGTTTTATAGTCTGTGTGCAAGGAAATTCTCACAGTTCTAACACAGTTCTGTGTGTTATTTTCTTAGTTGTCTCACAATCAAAAGTGTTTGGAACCTTCTCATTGGCAAAGAATGACAACTCTTCGTCTACTTTGACTTTTCGGACTCTGACCCAGTCACTGACTAATATCCCGTATCTCAGTATCATGATGGGATCAGGACGCCCTGACCTTGTTGTTCATCCTCAGAAGTTATGAAGTAATTCCTCCCACCCTCTCTTTCTATGTGCCCCGTCTCCTATGCTGTCCATCTCTATTGGTGTATTTCATATCTCTGCTTCGTAACTCATTTTCTTCTCTTTCTCTGTTGTTCCTCCCCATCTCTTTTGTCACATCCTTTTCTTTTTCTCCCTTGCTCCCCTTCTCCTGGCTTATGCTAACCCCCTGACCTTCATGCGCACCTTTGCTTTTATCTTTTCCTTTTTGAGAATGACAATATTTCCTGTCTTTCTGTGCTCTGTGCATCAATCTCACTGTGAAATTACAATTTACTATCGTTTCTTCATGCTTTCTCTCTCAACTCCCCACAATTTGATAACAAATTTGAAATCACATTTGGGATACTTTACTTTGATCGTCTTCACACCCCACTCCCCCTCCGGAGTACATTCCACACATTATATTCCATTGGTTACCTCTTCCCTGGATTGGCCAACTTTACACCTCTTCACATGCAACACCCTTCTCTGAATGTCCCTTCTCCCATTGCCATCTCTCCCCTCTGCTATCCCTCTCCTCCCCTCCCTCTCTCTCTCTGTCTCGCTAGGAAGAGCAGCTTTCCTCCCTGGGTACACCAGACCCCGGTGTGAAAACTGAAGGTGGAGGGGGAGGAGGAATGACCACCGATCCTGGCCCCCGAATCTCCTCCTTGGACATCTCCTCTCACAGCTTGCCCCGCAATGGAGTCCACCCCCAAAGCATAAACCCTCCCTCTCTCCCCACTCCACATCTGCAACCTAATCAGAATGGAGAGCTCCGTGGCAACCAAACATCCAACCCCCTGTGACAACTTTTAGACTGGGACCACAGGATAAACAACAGCAAGACTGTGCATAGGAAGAGGCGGAGCAGGTCAAAAACAACACAGAATCAAATCAGAGAGAGAAGACACAATTTAAAAACAGACTTCCATTTTACTCCAATTTTAACGAAGGATGTGATGACTTGCGCATTTTTCCCAATTTATTTTATTTTTCTCAAGCCAGAGAGAGAAGAAATTTGTGGGAAGGAGTGGTTATTGTACACACATTGTACAATGCATTCAGTGTTAACACACCAGACTAAAGGGCTTTCAAATAAACCTGATCTAGTTTCCAAAATGCAGAGTCAGTAGGCTATCTGTCTTGCAGGACAAGATTATGATATCCTTTAGATATCCTTGGCAGGATTCTCACAAACTGTACACTGTTAAAATGAAGCAAACATGTACATACAGGTAGATTCACCTAACCAAGCAGGTAAATGGAAACATACTGTGTCACCAGTCGGTGGTCAAAAAAAGAAAAGAATCAAATGTAACCAAACACTATTGAATGTCTCACATCCCAAAGACTTCGTAGTAGTCAATAGAATAGTGCTATTTTCCATCTTGTGGTATTCAGTGATTCCCATGGGAACAGTTCCATTAATTTCCTGTCCTGAAAACGCCAGCTCTTACATGTCATCAGTCAAGAAGTGATCATTTAGTCTGGCTTCCTTAGTGCCTTTGAGTGTATTACAACAGGGTTTTCGAAACATCAAAGAAATATATGGTGATGGTATTAATACCCACAAAAGATGCTGTGAGAGATAAATACTAGGACAAGCGAGATACAGTTTAAGTGTTTGGATTTCAAAGACAAGCCCCATGGAAGGTACATGACACTTTCGAAAGTGTCAACAATGAACAACCAGACCAGAATGGGACCGGGCGCATTTTTTTTCTCTTCTCTTACTCAGAACCGATGTGTCATTAACTGGTGCTAAAGAAAAAAACAAAACAGTGCCATTTCCAACTTGTGTGTGTCTATCATAGCACTGCCTCTCATATTTGCCACTGTCTAATTATCTTTCTCTATATGTTTATTGTCATTTGTTTTAATATATTAGTATTTGTCTGTCTGTTTTACACTTTCTGTCTGTCTGTGTGCTTACAGTTTGTTTAGAGGAGGTGAGATGGAAATTGTGCAAGGATATCATGATACTCAAAGAAACTCTCTTACAATCGTATATGATTTTAACAGTTTGACAGTTTAACAGAACTACATTTTCCCACTGAATTTACAGGTAAATATGGTCACAACTTTTGTTTCACAATTGGTTGCAGTCTGACAGGAATTATTGTCCTTTCCAAATGTTACTTTGAGCCTAGTATATGTTTTTATTTTACAGAATCACATAACTACTGTTTCAGTTAATAGTACGGCTGCGGTACATGAGAGAGTTTGGTCTTGTTAAATTGGACTGTCATTAAGTAAGTGTCCTAATTTACCCTTAATTTAAGTTTTGTCAGTTAAGTATTACATTTGCCTACATCTAACAGCTAACCTAAAAGGGATAGTTACTGGCAATTAAACCATGCCAGTTTTCCTTTGCTGTAGTCCATCAATTCAAGCCTGAAGTGCCTGCGTTCCAAGTACTGTGCTAGTGGAATCATTGAGATTTTAATTAGATTGTATTGCAGATTATTGCTACATACAGTGAATTTTAGACCTGGGGTCATGGCCAGCATGATTTTTGATCATAAAATACTACACTGTGCACTTCTGGCATATCATTGTTGTGTGTTGGAATTGTGATAACTCACTGTTGTACTGTGTAATCACACCCTCTCATTTTATGTATCAACTGTTCATTGTTATCCTTGTTTGGATGTAAATTTGTTTTTGCTTTTGTCTTTTTAGCTTCACATTGGTGGTGCTCTGCAACAAACTTGCCTGGGATTTGCTTAGAATTGCAAGCATTTCTTATGTCAACATTCTTAGGACACCACTTTCATGAGTTTTACTTGTTTGTCATACCCCAACACTAGTAGATTGACAAATTAGAAAGGCAGTTCAAATGTTCATTTCAAAATGGCCATTGGATTTACATGATTGAATTGGACATTATTGAATTTCTAAGTAAGTGCTTATAATTTTAAATTGGAGATGTGGTATTGATAATACTGTGCTGACTACTTTTTTAGTGCATTAACAAATGTGCTACACATTACATCAGTATTCCAAGATATGGGACAACAGGGTCACTGATGGATAGAACAGAATTATTATGAATATACCTCAGAGAAAATTGAGAGACTCAGGTAACCAAGCAATTGCCTCAGAGCTACACGAGAATGAGCAAAGAGATAATTCCAACTATGGAATGACTGCCATAAGATAGTTGATCCATATACTGTAGGCCTATAGCAAGAAATCTAGTTATAACTGAATCACACCTCATCAAGCACCCCTCCCGTTCCTTCTCTCTCTGTCTCCCTTTTCTCCCCCTAGCCAATCACGCAGCTTCGTGGAGGACAATCTGGAACCTAATTGGCTGATGCACCATGGGCAGTCCTCAGCATGGCCTGGCCATATCTCAAGAGCGCTTTCTCGTGATGCAATTGGCTGACAAAAGGAGAACTTGGGGCTCTGGTCCCATTCTCCTTATCTAATGGATGGTCCAGAACCACAGCTGACCGTGTAAGGATTTGCTGTTTTTTTTACCCGACTTTATTTGGGCCCTCTCTCTCTGATTGGATGACTAGATTTCCTGTGTTTGACGCTTGTAATTGGATATTTGATTTTCTTATAAAAAAAAACTCTCAACAAAATGGGTTTGTTGGCTCATCAAGCATGCGAAGAACAGCTATGCAGACTGACATGATACTAACCTCTTTGGATTTACAAAATAAAAGGAAAGACAAAACAAAGACAAAGAAGGCAGATAGCTACAACCAAGAAAGAGAGCGAGAGATACTGTACTGTGGGAAAGATGTATTTCAAAGGTGCTCTACTTCTTTCCTTTTTTATGATTGATTTGTTTGTAAAGATTACCCATTTTTGTTTCACATTTTACAATGATTCTCCCCAATCTCTTGGTTCATCCATTTAGTAAAAAAAATATATTTTGATCACTCACTTAAATCATTATTTGCCTACATTTTTAATTCCTAAACGGTTAAAACTGATCATGTTCTTTTTGTCCTTAGTTTTGCAATCCGTACTTTTAAGTTCAGTTATTTATATTTTTAGGTCTTTAAAATGAAATATGCACAGTCTACATACACAAGTGAAACAAGTTCAATCTTACTTCAGTGAACTTTGAAATGAACACAGTGCAATGATTTATATTTCTATAAATTATTATAAAGTAGAAATGTTCCTGCCCAGATATGTATTTATTTAATAATGACAGACTCCTCTATCTTATGAGAGTTCATAGATTAAACATTTTATATCAACCAAGTTTTCATACGACAATCTTATGGAACATTGCCCTTTTATGGAGAGTGATTGCCCTTGGATTGTGAACAAAACTAACAAAGAAATTGTTGTTTTACCTGCTCCCCTTACAACGATTTGCACGTTGCTGTTACCTGCACTCCATTTCTCTCTGGTAATCATGAAAGAATGGAGGATGGATGTTGTTTTTGTACTTAATAATCGCCGTGTAGTTCTCCATTAATGGACGATTTTAAATTCCCTGGATGAAGACAACCTGAATTTTGTTTATTTATTTCAGTCTACGACATGAGCTTAGTTGAGCACAGATGAGGTAAACAAGTTTTTTCAGTGGTGATGTGACAGAATTCTGGAGCCAGTTGCTAAACTTCTCTTTTATTTCTTTGTAATGGACTCCATTGTCACACAACCCTATAGTCAAATCCTTATGTCACCTTCCATCTCTACTGTAACCACTGAAAATGATTCATGTCAAACTAGAGAGAGAGAGATATTAAAGACTCATATTTTAAGTGATTGAATGGTTGTGTATGTGTCTGTAAATACAGTGTGTGTGTATATACTGGATAAATGTGTATATATGGTATGTCTAGGTGTATATACAGTGTGTTTGTATGCAGAGTGTATAGTTTTTCACTATCTCTAATATCTCTCTCTCTCTCTATCTCTCTCTCTATTATGTCTCCTTAAAGTAGGAATGTTGAGGCATGGAAAGTTTAAGAAAACTAGGATGCACTTTCTGTGCAGACATTTTAGTGTGGTCTGTCACTTACAGTTAGCACTTGCATTCTTTAATATTTTACACGTAATATGCCTCTCTCACATAATCTCATAAACAGGGGCATTTTTTAAATATACATTTGGGTGACCAAGCAATGTTTGTACATAATATATATAAAGCTAAATAGAATAAGACAGTATTTCCAGTGACCACCATCTGCGTTTCTTTCAATTCCTGGAATTGTTTTGATTCTTCCTGGTTATCTGATTTTAAGTTGAAATGAGTACATTATATGTTTGCAATGTCATTTAAATTTATATATTTATCCAAACAACCCGTATCTATTTATCTCCTCGAACTCTGCCTTTTATTGACTCCTCTTAACGTTTGTCAGGCTAAAAATTGGTTCAGATTATAATGTTACTTTTAAAATATCCTTACATGCAGAGAAACACTGGTTATAATAATAACATATTTGCCATTGCCATTAAGTTCTTATTAAAGTAAGTGTACCTTCAAACCAGAGATCCCCTCCCCCCTTTACCTTTGACATTATAATAGGTCACACATATTCATATCCCTTGACAAGCCATATAGCCCCCCAACCTCTCTATTGATGTTTTGAAAAGGACAGATATTCGGGGATTTTTGTGTATATTAATGGAAGTTGTATGGAAATTGAGTGATGTTGAAGAGTGTATTTCAATTGTATATGGATTTGTTATGAATGTGGATATTCTGATCATTTAATTATTATTGATATAATGATAATGATTATTGCCATCTTGATTTTGTTGATTAATTATTTTGATGCGGTTAATAACAAGTCCATCAGTTCTTTTTTGAAATAGCCGGAATTTATATTTTTCGGGTGGGTGAATCTTGGAAATAGAAATACCTAAATACATTAATAAATAAACAAATGATTAAATTCTTAACAAGATATGCAGTGTTTTTCTTTATCATATTTGTGTCCTGGTGTTTCACATAGGCCTACGTATGTTCCATGTACATTTTCATTAACAGATGCTCACTGAAACACTTGATAATGTGGTGGTGAATAATAATTAACCAAATATATATATATATTTCTTTACAATTAATTACTCATTTTGGGTTTGGGGATCCATTTGCAACATCCGGGATAGCAAGGTATTGCTTGCCTCAGACCGGACCTCTCTCCTCAGACACCAAGCTGTGATTTTATGACTGATCTGCATGTATGCATAGATGATAGGAGCCAAGGAGAGAGGTCTGCAGTTGGACCCTTTTTGGAGAAGTGAGATGGTTCGATTGCCTTACTTAACCTTGGTATCCCGGATGTTGCAATCTGATCTTTTTCGGCTCGAATTTCTTCGGCTCTTAATCTTTTCTGCTTACATATTTTCGGTTCAAATTTTATGTTTTTAATTGAGTTTTTGGGATCTGAATTTTACTGTTCGAATTTGAGCAACCTGAATTTCCAAACCTTTCATTTTTGGATTTAACATTAAAATACTTTTATATTTAAATTTAAAGAGGTAGTTAGATTCAAATACAACAACTTCTGTGGTGTTAAATTTGCAGTAATAAGTATTCAATACCTTTTCAAATTCAAAATATTATGTCACTGATTTGCTTCCATAAAAATTAACATAGCTACATTTTAAAAGTGAAAATGTGATGCTATCCGCCAATCCAAATTAAATCAGAAGAATCTGTCAATCTTGAGATCCACTGCTGTAATCTCGCGTTGCTCGGGCTGTCTGGCACTGCCTGAGAAGAATAATGGCCGCCCTGGTAGCGATGCCAGGAACAGGGAAGAACACAAGAAACATATCGGGGTATTATAGCTGACCGCGAATTAACGATAGACTCAGGCACTCCCTCTCCTACCCGCTTTCCGAACGGATGGGTAGAGGGGGTATTGCCAAGACATACAAGACACGGAAGAGATTTTGGTTAGGTGGCTAGTGGGAAAGAAAGCTAGACCAATACACTAGCATTAGCTTTTTTAGCGTAGCTAGCTAGCAAATCAACACTGTGCTAATTTGTGACTGCTGCTGGGAGGGTAAGCCTGATCAACTCTGTCAAGTGTGGGTTTAAAAGGGTTTGAAAACAGACTCTCATGAAAGACTGGAGTGTGTGATCTTCACTCTAACAATAGCTAACATGAGTGGATCTGGACAGGACAATGAGCCGGAGGCGAAGGTCCTTCTCATCAAGAGGCTGTACAGGTAAGTGAACTCGTCTGGTTGGCAGGCTAGCTACCTAAACGGCTAAACGCTGCTAAACGTCGTTAGCAGAAGAAGCCCTTCTAGCTGCCTCCCAGCTTACTTCTAGCTAGCAAGGCCCTTCACGTCGTGGGTAGCTAACTATAAGGTTTTCAGCGTTAGCTCTAGCTATCTGCTTCAGTCGGTATGCTACTACCCAGTGTTTCATTAAATTTGACACTGTCATTCATTTTTTCGAGCTTTCTACCAAGCCAGTTTGTAGAACTAAATTGGTCAACATTAGATAGATAGACAGGTTACTGTCATGTGCCTATTATTACTCTCTAGCATACATGACTGACCACATTCTTATGACAATGACTCAACGCTCATTCGGTTGCAATATGCTTACTAGCTTGCCAGCAAAGCTAGCATGTATGTAGCTAACCAATTAACCACAACTAGCCAACAATAGTAGGAAAGTCTGTTATTGGACAGCGAATCAAATGAGCTTGCATAGTAAACTTGGCAGCTGCCTCACTTAAGTCGTTTTCAATGTTGCTATCCTTATGTTGCATTGGCTAAATTGGCGCCCGATTCAATGCCACACAACCTAGGCTGTCTAGCAAACAAGTTATGTAGTCCAGGTTGAAACAGTAGTACTGTTGACAATTGGAAAGCTGTCAGAGACAATTCCCAATGGTTATAGTAATAGCCGACTATGTTCATGTCCTCTCTCTATTGCTTGATTAGGGCTGTGGTAGAGTCTGTGCACAAGCTGGATGTGATCATTGGCAGCAAAGCATCCCACAGAGAGGTTTTCAAACCTGAGAACATCAGCCTTCGAAACAAGTAAGTATAACAAAGACATTGAACCAGTAATATTGATGTGCATGACCAGTTTACCAATCTACCTATCATCATGAGAGTTAAGAAGCTTTTTGTTGTAGAAGTGTATAACAACTACTATACGACAGTATACTGTGACATGCTGTGATCTGAGAATTATTGCCATTTCTCAATTATTTAAAAGCTGAGATGCAATACATGGAGTGATTGGAAGTGTAGCAAAGCAATAACGCAATCAGTTGCTGCACACCAATTGGCTGATTATAGTTAGGGCCATATCCCAGCAGTAGAGGAGTTTAGGAGAGTAAATAAAGGATGAATACCTATTGTTCATGAGGCGATGTGCAAGTACTTATTGTGTGTTCTGTCTGTTAAGGTTGCGGGAGCTGTGTGTGAAGCTGATGTTCCTCCACCCTGTAGACTACGGCCGCAAGGCAGAGGAGCTTCTCTGGAGAAAGGTCTACTATGAGGTCATTCAGGTCATCAAGACTAACAAGAAGGTACTGACTTGGACCCATAGCTGCTACACTGATCCCGACTTCTTATTTGTGATGTTATCGGATCTTGAATTTCTTTCGGGATTAGTACAGTGAATTGAATCTGTTTACGCTATGTTATTTCCGGGGGTTAGATGTTTTGCATATCCAAATCATTGGGTTGTCAAGTCCCTTACACAAGCGAGTCTGTTTCTTCACTGAACGTACCTTTCCCCTCCCCTCTTCCTTGTTTCCTCCTGCAGCACATTCACAGCCGCAGTGCTCTGGAGTGTGCCTACAGGACCCACCTGATAGCAGGAGTGGGATTCTACCAGCACTTGCTGCTCTACATTCAGTCTCATTACCAGCTGGAGCTGCAGGACTGCATCGACTGGACTCACGTCACCGACCCTCTCATTGGTGAGAGCCACACACGCTCACACACACACACACACAAACAAACACAAGGCACAAGGAAGCACAGGCTGTCGCTCTTTAATTCAGTTCACTTTATTTATCCTGAAGGAAAATCACATAGGTAGGTTATAGACCTCACAAAAAAATGCGGCGTTCCAGACACCGCAAACCCGTGGGCAGAGTGTCATTAGAAGTGAGAATGATGCATAACAAAATCAATTTACATATTTGCATTTAAAGAGACTGCATTTGTTCCTGCAGGTCGAAAGCAGCCTGTGTCTGCCAGCCCCAAGGAGATGGAGTGGGCACAGATGGCTTGTCATCGCTGTCTGGTGTACCTGGGAGATCTAGGTAGAACACAAACATTGTAACTTCTCTTCATCAGCGAGAATATGTTGGACGCATCGACACGACCTTCAGATTTCTTGTAGACGTTTTTAGGCTAGGTTTAATCCCAAGCATGTATGTATTGACATGTATCTAGATGAGCCTATCCTCTGCGTTCCCAAGGTCACCTTGGCTGTTATAAGGGAAGGGGTTCTAGCAGATGTTTGAGGTTGTCTGAACGCTTCCCCCCACTGCAGCACGCTACCAAAATGAGTTGGCTGGGGTGGAGTCTGAGCAGCTGGCTGAACGCTTCTACCACCAGGCCCTGTCCGTCACGCCGCACGTCGGTGAGTGTCGACAACCTACTCGGTCCCTTTGTCCGATCCGCGCCCCGTTTATCTCCCCGAACACGTCAGCTAGAGATTCACCTGTGCATATCAGATGCATATCAGAAGACAAGTTATTTCTTCTACATGATTGATTGGCTGCCTTTAAATTGTGATAAACATGTAGCACGGTCAGCCTAAAGGATTTGGTTTTGAATGTTCAAGTGCTGTTTGGGCCAGAAGAGGGCACTGCCAGTCTTTTTATATTCTGTTCTCTAGAAATACCTGTATTTCGTTTTGGTTGATGGGCTTTATGATGAGAAATAGGCTAGTTATTCATACAAATGTTAATGCATTATTTACAAAAAAAACGAATCCTATGTATTTATTATATTGCCGGATGTATTCACGAATTAATGTATTTGTTTTGCAGGAATGCCTTTCAATCAGTTGGGTACATTAGCAGGTAGTAAGTTCTTCAATGTGGAGGCCACCTACTACTACCTTCGCTGGTGAGAGACCTGTTAGCTATCCATTGTTAGATATTCAACCAAATACAGTACACTAGAAAGATGTGCTGGCTGCTCTTTTGACCTCTTCCTCAGTTATGGCAGAAGTTCATGTTTTACAAATTGCCATTCACATATTGATAAGTGCAGGAAAGTATTAGGTCAGTATTTGAAGACTAATTCAGTTTTGTGGAGAATATAATGAAATATGAAAGAAAATAATTACATAAAATCAGTGGAGTGGAAGGAACTCCTGTGGTTGTTTCCACAAATATATTCACACTTCTTTTGCTCCATCCTATAACAGTATCCAGTCGGAAAGTCCTTTTGAAGGGGCCTATGGGAACTTAAAGCGTCTCTTTGACAAGGCTGCCAAGATGTACCACCAGGTGAAGAAGCAGGAGATGAAGAAGCTGTCACCGTCTCGTCAAAGGTGAGTGGCAGCCATGCACTTATGAGCGCTCACGGTTCCCACACTGTCCAAAACTGCTAAATGTTCTACCCTTCGGCTTAACAGCGCAGCAATTATTTTTAATTGGGCACTGGGGTCCCGATGAGGTAACAAGGTAGCCACTCACAATTTTTGGTTCACTTAAATGTATTCAAAAGAAATTTGAAATGAAATAGAATAACTCCTTTTAGTCTTTTTTTCCAGGCTGGATAGCAGTCGATCACATTGGCTTGCATGAGTTGCATACATTTGTGTGGATTCAACTGCTATGCTTCCCCAGGTCTAAAGACATCAAGCGACTCCTGGTGAGCTTCATGTACCTTCAGAGTCTACTGCAACCCAAGAACAGGCAAGTCCTAAACACTCCCCCAACATACCGGTTTCTGTTGATCAAAACGGCAATTGAGAATTGGTAATTCAAGCGGTGTTTGTGGGCCTCTCATTTTTGGAGGGGAGTTCGGAGTTCCACCTCTTCCTCATGGTCTCCCTCTCCTCCCCAACCACTCTGTAGCCTGATGGAGACAGAGCTGACGTCACTGTGCCAGTCGGTGCTGGAGGACTTCAACCTGGTGCTGTTCTACCTGCCCCCACCCGCCCAGCCCCACGCCGGCCACTCCCCCAGCGAGGAGGAGGAGGAGCCTCAGCAGCAGCACGACTCGGCCTGCGCCCTCCTGCCCGACGCCCTGGTCTTCAAGATGGTGGTCACCTGTCTCATGGTGGTGCACAGTCTCAAAAGGGGAGGTCAGTGGCAGGATTATGTTCAATATTGGTATAAACCATAAGTTTCCTGAGCATGGTCATAAAGGGGTCTGTCTCTTGAACCAGCGGTGAAGAACATTTTCAGGTTATGAAAGGAGTTCATGTGAGAAGAAAAAGTACACAATTGTGTTGGCTTTCATTAGGACTCAATTTGAACGGAACTCCTCCACAGGGTCGAAGCAGTACAGTGCGTCCATAGCTTTCACCCTGGCTCTCTTCTCCCACCTGGTCAACCACGTCAACATCCGGCTACAAGCCGAGCTGGAGGAGGGCGAGAGCCAAGTGCCTGCACTGCAGACAGACAACACCGGTAACACTGACAAATCAGGCAACCCTGACATTTCTGGCAACGTCTGCAGGACCTTTAAAATATAATGAAATGTTTCTCAAAAATATAAATGAATATCACCCAGCTTTGGGAAATGCAGTATACAGTGTCTTAACACTTTGACCGAGAACATAATTTTAAGTATATTTGGTGTGCCCCCCCCCCCCCCCCCCCCCCCCCCCCCCACTAGATGACGCTGAGATGAGAGACCTGTCCGAGCCCCTGGCCCCTGCGGAGAAGCCTCTCCAGAATGGCTCTCTGGAGCTGGAGGACGAGCAGGGGAGGGCTCGTCCCAGAAGCGGGCCCGCGACGGGCGGGAGCGCAGCCGGCGAGCAGAAGAAGTCCGAGGAGGAGAAGCAGAAACAGAAGAAGAAGTACACCCGCCTCTCGCGCCTCCGCCGCCGGCGCTGCGCCGCTCGGAAGGAGGACGAAAGCGACCTCAGCGAGGGTTTCGAGAGCGACGAGGAGGAGGACGACGAGGAGGAGCCGAGGCCGGGCCACGCCGACGTGGGCACCCCCCCGCCCGAGGCCTGCGCCCCCAACAAGGAGAGCAAGAGGGAGCCCCTGCCCAAGCAGGGCAGCTGGGAGAGCGGGTCCGAGGAGGAGGAGGAGGAGGGGGGCACGGCGTTCGACGTGGAGACGGACTCGGACATGAACAGCCAGGAGTCCCGCTCCGACCTGGAAGACATGGAGGACAACCCCGACGGCACGGAGAGCGTGGACGGGCCCCGAGAGGCGCAGGACGCCAAGGACCGGGCGAGCCCCCGCAGGGACGGGGACAGCCCTCCGGCCACCAACGGGCCCCTGCTGCCCTGCAGCGACCCCAGCATCAGCAGCAACCTCCAGGCCATGTCCTCGCAGCTCTTCCAGGCCAAGCGCTGTTTCCGCCTGGCGCCCACCTTCAGCAACATGCTCGTCCGCCCTCAAGGCTCCACCTCGGCGAACCCGGCCCCCGCCGACCCCAACCACTCTGCTAGCCCCTCCCTGGAGACCCCACCTCCCCCCGGAGACTCTCCCTGCGACGCTGGCCCTGGGACTGCCAACGGAACCAACGACAACGGTAACCTAGTAATTCAGCTTCCTGTTCCACAAAGTGACAACATATTAACTACACGTTGCTCCGTTTGTTACATTGCACAATGCACATTACTTATTAGGGGTGGGAATCTTTTGGTACCTTTCGATTCTTGGGGTTACGAATCAATAAAAAAACGATTCACCATTCAATCGATTTTTTTACATTTTGTGAATCGCTAGAAGACTGAATCGTGATTCAAATGTGAATAAATGTTTCCCCCCCCACCCCTAGGAATTATGTAGTTGTACTGTAACATAAACACAAATGTAAAGTGTTACCCTTTATTACATTTGTTACTACAGACTTGGATTCGGATTCCGAAGGCAGCCAGCACAGCACCCAATCAGTGCCTAGCGAGAAGACCCTGTCCGAGAGACTAGAGATTTTGACCAATCAGGGCCTCATCCAGGTGGTGAAGGTGTTTGTGGATTGGCTGAGGACAAACACAGATATTATACTCATGTGTGCACAGGTAAAGGAGGACCCATCATTTCAGAGTCTCCTCATTTCAAATAATTAAATTTCATCCAAGGTGCTGTACAAGTCCCTGTCTTTCTCTGCCCGTGTAGAGTTCTCAAAGCCTATGGAACAGACTGTCAGTGCTGCTGAACCTTCTGCCAGATGGGAGCAAGATGCTGGAAGCAGGTTCGTCCTATAAGCCAAGCTTTCCTCTGTGTTTTTCCTCTATAGCATTCCTTCATTTTCGATCTCTCTCCCCCCTTTTTTACCAAACTCAAATGATACACCTGTCACCTCCTAAGGGCAAAGTTGCTTGTTTGGCTCCCCCCCCCTCTCTCTGTTGCGGCTGTAGAGCTGGGCCTGAGCGCGGAGGTGAAGGAGCTGCTGGGTGAGGGTGAGCAGCCTGGCCTGGTGCAGAGCGTGCTGCTGCCCGAGGACCTGGCTCTGCGCCACCTGCCCGCCCTCGGCCTGGCACACCGCCGCCTCGACTTCCACCGCCAGAGACCCTCGCTCAGCCCCGTACAAGAGGTGCGAACACACGGGCTCCTAACTTGCACACACACACCTGTCTCCGTTCTTGCCCAACGTTTCCACATGCTGTCTGCCGTAGTTGTGGGCGCATACACAGATGCCGGACCACACACGTTAGGAATTAGAAATATTTGCTCCAACCCCTCAGCCAACTTCTTTTTAAGTGTGGTAACCACTTCCATGAAAGTGCCAGAAAGCCTTACTTAAATGTGCCCAGAGTTAAAGTTTCTACTTTAATATTCATGTTTAGGAATATGTTTTTTTTCTTCCAAAAGTCGGATTAAACAATAGGAAAAAATGTGCTCCCTTACTGTGCCAATGTTTCTAGAGCCAACAAATTACTTTAATTATTTGGCAAATGTGATTCCTTTACATCGATTTACAAGTGGGCTACGTCAAGCTTTTCATTTACAGTACTTATAGCAGTAGACATTGCATTACAAATTCCTTAGTGGGTAAGTGGTTTGTAACGTAGTCATAAATTAGTCTCCAAAAGTAGGATATCATATATCAAGAAGACACTATTGTTCAGATAAATGATGTATGAATATATGTTATTAATAAGGGGTGATAAGATTAACTTGATGGGGACATTACTGAATATTCAGCTGGAAATTCCAGCAGACATTGTAGTGAAGTGCCTAGTCATTGGACTGTAGGTCAAACCTGACCAGACATTTTTTTACAATCCATCCTGCTCACCTTCTCCTTCCCATTGGCTGCTTCTTGTCCCTGGTCTCCCATAGATCGTTCATATTCCTCTGTGATAAACTCACCGTCTCTCACCGCTGTTCTCTCTCCTCTTCCTCTCTCCTCTCCTAGTGTGTCGTGCGCGTGTGTTGTATCCGTAGTTTTGGCCACTTCCTCACCAGTCTCCAGGGCAACGTGCTTCACTTTAACCCAGAGTTGGGCATCTTTACCAGCATCAGCCAATCAGAGCAGGACAACCTGGTACAACAGGCCAAGGCCCAGTTCCGCATGGTGAGGAACACTCATGGACTAATTACTGCAGTAGAAGTCTACCAGAAATAAAACCTGCAATGACCTTTGATAAGTTGTTTTGGCAGTATGACGTTTTTGTAATTGATGAAATTTAATACCACAAGTATCGAATGATTAACATTGGATCTGCAATATTTTATTTTGTGATATAATGGCCATCGTTGAGTATTTCAATCTGGATGAAGACATAGCGTAGGTGTCTTGCTGAAACGTAGATGAAAACCTCCATCCTTCCCTGTGTGTGTGTGTGTGTGTGTGTGTGTGTGTGTGTGTGTGTGTGTGTGTGTGTGTGTGTGTGTGTGTGTGTGTGTGTGTGTGTGTGTGTGTGTGTGTGTGTGTGTGTGTGTGTGTGTGTGTGTGTGTGTGTGTGTGTGTGTGTGTGTGTGTGTCCAGGCCGAGGAGGAAGCTCGCCGAAATCGCCTGATGAGAGACATGGCACAGCTTCGACTGCAGGTCTGCATCACATCCGTCGACATCCCACCACCCCCTCTTCTCCAGCTTCTAAACCGGCCGATGACTCTCGCATCCTTAACATCTCCCATCCCGCCTCTCCTCTTGCAGTTGGAGGTGTCCCAGCTAGAGGGCAGTCTGCAGCAGCCTAAGGCCCAGTCCTCCATGTCCCCCTACCTGGTGCCTGACTCTGCCGCCCTGAGCCAGCACCTCAACCTCATCAGGCAGCTGGCCGGCAGCGGGTGCTTCATCATCATCATCCCACGCACAGGTGAACGCCTACTCGCTTCCTTCACCCTTGGCTGCAACCTGGCTCGGCTGTTTCCCCACTGTTTGGAATAGATAGGCCTACGCATATTTTGATATTTGTCATCGTTGACCCCTTGCTGTGTGTTTCAGTGATTGACGGCCTGGACGTGCTGAAGAAAGAGAACCCCGGTGCAAGGGACGGGATCCGCTTCCTGGAGTCGGAGTTTCGCAAGGGCAACCGGTATGTGTCGGAGGGGACTGTTACAGGGTTAGATCCCATATAAAAGACTGATGGGTATTTCCCAGTGACATCTAAAAGCATTGCTTAATGATTTTCCTTATCTTGGGTATTTAGGGAAGCACTCAAAAGACTTTACTGTAAGTCAACTGCTCTGAATGCTAACCCTCTCCCCCCCCCCTCTCTCTTTTTCCACACCCTCCCCACAACTTAACCCCAGGTACATTCGCTGTCAGAAGGAGTCCGGGCGGAGTTTCGAGAGAGACAAACTCAAACGGCAGGACATGGAGGCCTGGTAAGACCTGACTGTTTGGACCGTCTCTTTGCACACTCCCTCTCCTGTTCGACAGCCTCTCTTACTTCCTTGTCATTCCCTGAACAATACGTCCTAAATACGTAACTCAGGTCCCCTCTGACCGCCCTTTTTTTTAATTCAGTGGATGAAAACCCTGACCCAAATGAGTGTCTGCCTCGCGTTACAGAGAGGCCGAGGCAGACTCGCGGAACATGCTGTGGAAGCCAGTGCACTCATGAAAGAGACGATATGATCTAGCATAGGTTACTGATGTCACTGGTTCTTATGTTCTACCGTCAGTAGCTTCATTTCAGGCATACTCCTAAGTGACACGTCCGTGGCGCGCGTCGCTATGTTCATCTAAAGCGGTGATCTCTGGTTTGTCAAGGCATCTATATAAGATGGTGGACAGCTGTCGCCAGCTGACCGTTTCCCAGAGTAATGGAGAGGAGGATACTGCTGGCATGGTGACCATCCTCACAGGTCACCCAGTGGAGGAGCTGAGTTCCAGATCTGCGCCTATGAAGGTCAGTGACCCAGGAGATGGGCTGTATTAGACTGGTTTCCTAGTTCGAGTAGTTTGATTTTCCGATTGTCCTAAGATTTGTGTACTAGTGAGTCGTGACCGAGACAAGACACTATCCATAAACTGTATATTATGTTGTCTACTACCTGTACAAAATGATACTCATTATACTATCTGAGACCAAGGTTGTGTTTTTTTGTTCTTTTTTTATAACAAAGAACTGACCGTTTTATTGGCTGATGGTTGAATTACCGTTGATGTCAGTGGTGAGATTCATCCGGGGGCAGGGTTAACAATCCTTTTTTTTTTCTTTTTTTTTTTTTTTCGTCTCCCTGGCAACAGTCTGCCATCCAGGCAGTGGCCTCAGCAGGCATGGAGCTGAAGAACATTGTGGAGTTCTACCGGCAGTGGAAGGAGATTGGCTGAGAGGGTTTGAGGGGCTCGGTCGGCATGGCGGACGACTGATCACACACTCACTGCCTCTCTCTCTCTCCCACTCCGTTGCTCTGTCTGTCTCTGCGTCTCCAAGGAAACATCAACTCTGCGAAAGGAAGCTGGACAGAAGTCAGGAAAGAAAAGCTAGAGGTTGGGAAAGTGAAACGCCGGAGGATAGAAAGGGCGAGTAATATGGGCAAAGGGGGGCTTTATAAGAAGTAGCAGACCAACCCCCCCCCCCTCTCCCTTCAAACTCCCCAATCATAAAGAGCGACCTCTAGAGGTCAGGGTGAGTGTAGGCGGGGAAATGCTACACAACTTTAAGTGCCCCCTGGTTCACATCATTACCAGGCATATACCGTTTGATATCAGCAAGTACATACGTGTCAAAAGAGAATGCACACATTCACGCTCAGATACATCCATTGGTATAAATATATAGTGTTTTTGGATTTCCGTGTTCTCCTCCTTCCCTTTTATCTGTTGAGAGTAGGGCAAGAGACGGCGAGAGGCCGTCTGGTTTGTGGAGGGCGGAGGGTTACGTAGGGGGGAATCTAGACCCAGTGTGAGAGCAGACCCCTGGTTTTCAAAATCACTTGCTTGCCAAGCTTCCAGCCTTGCCACACAACAAGGTATTCTAGCTCACAGGGCTAAAGAATGGGTTGAGGTCAACGGATGTACACTTCTACGGGATTGGTTTTCTTTTGTGGCTAATCTGTTAGTCCTTTTTTTTTTTTTTTGCTGTGAACTTTTGTGACCAGTGACTAATGTATTGTGGTATCTGTGAGTAAGGACAATAAGAGTAAAAGATGATGGGTTGTGCCCTGTTGATGGTTTTAATTTGAATTTTATTTTTGTACCCAAATGTACTTTATTTTTTTGTAAGCTGCGCTAAATGAAAAACACCTGGACGTTTGGTTAAGATGATGAGGGTTGTTGTCTTGCATTGTTCCCTTAAGACAGTTGGATAATCCTTCTTTAAAACAACACATAGTCCAGAATTGTCATGTCACGCTTAGAGTTTAGCCAGAGAAAGGCTGGACACGGTGTTCTGCTGTTGCCAGTGGCTAAGGAAAGAGGGGTCGGCGACTCTCACAGTGGCGTCACTGAGAGATTGGGTGAGATGTTTGTGTTTTGACCCCTGTGATCTCCTATATACCATCTGCCTTCATCCCACCATAGTAACTGTCCCATCTTGCACAGTGCAAAGGAAATGTATGTGTGGCCATACATTGAACAATTACAAATTAAAATTTACAAATTAAAGATGTTTCTGGATATTATTCTTGAGCACTAGCAAGTCACTCATAGCAATAAAACCTGTAGGTTATTCCAAACACCAAATATTCACCAGTACACAATTTAGGAATAGTTAAATGATCTACATATAGGCTTTAATCTGTTCTCTAACTCCTTACCGAAGCCCTTTCACTTGAGACAGTCTCATTCTGCAGTCTGGGTCTACTAACTAGGTCTCTGTGTGCTGTCCTCCACTCTGTCTCGTGCTCCATTCTGCCTTGGGCCTCGTGCCCACCGCTGCATGGCATAGGAGAGAGGGACCAATCCCCAGGCAGCAGGGTCAGTGCCACCCGAACCAAAAAATGTTTGGCAAAGCATTGGCCCACTTTTAGGGGGGAATGGGGACAGTCCTATGCTGCGCCCACGTTAACTCTTAGGATGGTTTGCTGGAGCAAGATCAATAGGCTTTAATGGAGCACATATTTTAAGAGAAATTATTGACCATTCATCGAGGAACCTCCTGTCTATAAGAAGTATTTTAAGGAGTTGGAATATGAAGTGTCCAGCCTGTCTTGACATCTTGAGTGAGTATGATAGAAGTAACTTAGCAATAAGTCGACTGACGCCTTATTTTCACAACTTATAATTGTGCATGTCTTTATGCATTGCATTGAGGTGCGTGTTAAATTAACACTGATACAAATTTAACTGATTAATGACCCTAGCCTACCGCTCAACGAGGAATAGCCTGATTCTCAAAAACAAGATTTCTTTCTTGTCCTCGTCCAATGAAGTCGCCCAACCGAGGGTGGGATGTCCACATGAAGCTCTGCTGTGTTTTCATTGGCTAGTAAAGGAATGCCATGTGAAAACTATTTGCACATATCTATAGGTGATGGAATAGTTGCATAACAAAACTAAAAAGTAGCTGGTGACTGCATCGTTTCCGAGTCGGATAAAAAACGTATCTGCAATTTAAATCTGTAAGGTTTGTGTTTTATTCCCATCTGTGTTGCATGCGTGTAACAAAAAAAGTCCATACTTAAAGACTGGGCAGAGTAGGTTTAACGTTATAGATTTTTGTCAAATAACTGGGAAGTAACTTCTCGACATCACTGCGCTCCCATCCCTGGACAGCTTGTGAATGTGAACTATGGAGATTTTTGAAAGAGGTCCTAATCCTCTCCTTTTCTTTTGCATGCCGTGCAGTGTTGTTAGGGAAAGAGGGATAGAAAAATAGTAACCTATTGATTAAATATTGGGGAAACTCTAAACAGTCCATGTTGGCAATGTGATTCTATTCAGCAGCAGTTTGAACAAAAGTCCTATTATTTTTATTAAATGTGTGATAAACTCGTAATGTGAATTATGATCTTAATGCTGACAGTTCACCATGATAATCTTATTTACCTACAGTTTTACAATCTCGACTATGCACAAACTGTGCTATAGCATTAAAATCTTCAATGAATGCATAGTTTCTAAATGAAACATGTTTGACGTTAAAATTGACATTTCATATCCCCTCTGCTAGCAGCTATGTAATGCACGGTAGCACATTTCTACGCTGAGGACATTCTGCCCTACAGAACACATGGCTCTTGTTATTGTTGTCGCAAAATTCCACGTGAGCAGCAAGGAGTGTTGCTTAGTGGTTTCCCTCGATCTTCCAGGGGTTGTCTTAGAGAGCGTACACCTAGAGTGCTACTAGATTCCCACCGCAGTAGCGAGGCCTTGCCAAAGGATTTTCTCATCTCTCCTCTGTTATATGGTATTCAATTCCTCCGCATGCCCGACTCGCACGGTAAGTGGCACTTTAAAGATGTATTTAGATTAGAAGATCTATATAATTGGTGCCACTGTGTTGAACTAATGCTTTGTCCTGCTACCAGATGGCTAGGCTAGCCCTGTCAGGGGCAGACAGCTGAGGGCTCTCCCATTTTCTACGGCTTGGAACTCTTAAGTCAATGCATATTCTTGGAAAAATATAGCTATTACAGTTAAGATGAACTTGAATTGGGACGTTGTGTTTGTGTGAAGGTATGTTCCTGAGTAATAACTTCAATATTCAATAGTTGACGGGTTGCTCTACACTTTTCCGAGTCACTAATGACAATTTTAGCAGTAGATTACTTTCAATTAATTAAAGTTAGAATTCAAATTACAGCCTACATGAATTACTTAAAATGTAAACTATTACAGCAAACATTCCGGTGTTTCACATTATGTTATTTTGTAAAATAACCTATAGCTTTCAATATGAATGTGATATTTCATGATTGCTCCATCTCCAGATCAAATTAAGGGAGTCAGTTGTGTGGCTTTAACTTGTTCTACTGTGCCTAGAGCAGGGGTCGGCAACCCAAAATGTTGAAAGAGCCATATTGGACCCAAAAAACAAAAAACAAATCTGTCTGGAGCCGCAAAAAATTAAAAGCCTTATATATGCCTTATAATGAAGCTATCAAAATGATAAGTAGGATACAAATACATAATGAGCATTCATGCAATCGCACTTTTTCTCTCACTCCCAACTGGGTACTCGGCTGCAAATGTAGCATGCCTTCCCTGGAAATGTCTTTCCACGTTACTCTTTTTGTTATTTGACAACTTCTCATTACAAAGCAAACATGCAGGCAATCCTTCCGCATTGGCAATGAAAGCAAATGATTCGGTCCAAAAACTGTTGAATCCTCTGTTCTCCTCAGCTATCTTTCTCTTTTTCCCTTTGGGATCCATGGCCCATGACACACCCGCCGGTTTGTTTGCAACAGCCACCTGTCTGGCATTACGCCGAGCTGAAAGAAACGTGTGTCGCAGGCTATGACGTAAATCTTCGTTGACAGAAATGTTGAAATAAAATATTTATTATACACATACACATTTTGCTGTAAAAATGTGTATAATTATTTTTTCAATATTTCTGTTTTAATAATTAAAACAAAAAATATGTTCACACCATCTTTTTCCATTTTCATATTTTTTAAAAAGCTCCAGGGAGCCACTAGGGCGGCGCTAAAGAGCCGCATGCGGCTCTAGAGCCGCGGGTTGCCGACCCCTGGCCTAGAGGAACCAGTAAATCCTGTTTTTCTTCATCAAATAGTTAGAGTGCGAGAGTGTGTTGGGCGTGTATGGTTGCCTGTGTATGCGTATGTACCCTCCCACTTGTACCCTCCCACATGTGTTCACATGTGGGAGGGTACAAGGCGTAGATGATGTCTTCCTCCCTTGGACACGATGTTCAGTACAAAATCGTGTCGAAACACATCAATGGAATGTTCTGTGGCGCGAAGTCTTAGGCCTGGGCTGTTTGAACAAAAAAACGGACCTGAGCCCATGTTGACACAAGCCCCATATTGACATCTTTTTGTCAGCCCTTGAGTGATAGATGCCTATTGAAGCAGGTCATATGATGAAATCACGAGCAAAGGAAAGCATTTCAAATTATATAGGCTAACTGGACTTTACAGTATCTCTACTGTAGCTCAGAGCCCTTGACTAACAAAAGCAATCAACACTATAGGCTTATTTTGCTGCAATGCTATTGGACAGTGTACAATTTTCTCACTCACCTTTCTTTCCTTAACAGTAGGCCAAACTTTCTGCATATGTAACATTTTCACGCTCATATAAGGATGTGCCAGAGGGAGTAATGTCCAAAGCCTCATAAATGTAGGTGTTTTCTTTTCAACTGTCTTGGGAGTGTTCAACTGTCCTGTCAGCTGAATGCATGTTTAAGAGTAATTAGAAAGGCTGCTGGGAAAACAATGAAAAGACTTAAACTTACTTTTGAAAAAAACTATTTACTTGGACTGAAGACTCATTTAGCAAAAAGGGTGGAATTGAGTCGTGTTTTCACACTTGTTTCACACTGCAGACAGGCCATCACGTTTATAGGATAAACAAATGAAATATGCATCTGGTAGATGCTTTGGCAGGATGGCTTCTTTATTTTGAAGCTCATGTGTTTAATCCAAGACTAGTGCTTCTACCCTTCCTCTGCTGCAGTTGAAATATGGTAGCTGGAAAATCCTGTCAGCGTTATCCAGATGTCACATTGTACAGTCCCTGTTCCCAACAATGGAATGGCTTTTTGCTCAACCTCAGTATGCTCTATCTGCATTACTCTATGTAAATCAGCAGCATTTGCATTTGCAACCGAAAAGCCACACTGACACATTGTTTCAGGTCCTGTGTTCCAGTAATGTGCACCTCATTTGCTAATGAATCCCTCACAGACTTTGCTCATCCCGAACCCAGTGACTCTACCAGCATGGTCTCAAATGCAAGCCATTGTTCTGCATTGTGTGTGTTTGTGTGTGTGTGTGTGTGTCAATGTAAGTGAAAGCATGCGCTGTTCTGCGCTTCTGCCTGTGTACATATCTGTAACGGTCTGCATGTCTGTGTGAGAACTTGCGAGTCTTTGTGTGTATGTTTGAATCACAATACACTTTCCATACAGTCTGTGCGTTAGGGCTATGTGTTAGAGTTAGGGTGGGTGTGGGTGTGTGTGTGTGTAAAGTGAAGAACTGCCCCTCATTTTCATCCATCCCAGTGTGTAACAGTCAGCTCTTGGCCCTTCTCTTTTCAGACGGGGCCTTACAAAGCACACATTGTACAAGTAAACAGGATAGGGTTTGCAGCTGGGCTCGCTCGCTCTCTCTCTCTGTCTTTCTTTCAGCTCACACCCAATGTCCAGGAGGCCCTAGGTAGCCTCGATCATGACAGGGGAAGGGGAAGGCCATTTGTCGCCCCTGCTACCCAGCAGACTAGGCTGATCCCCACATGGATCAGAGGTTTTGGAGTCTGGGAGTGACGTAAGAACGCTCCTTTCAGGAAGTACTGTGGAGCAGTGTGGATAGCTCAGTTAGTTTTCTCCGCTTTACAACATTTTCTATCCAGAGAACTTGGAATTTGAGAGGGGTTACTAATATAGGGTGGGTCGCAGGTAAATTTTATATAATTACTTTGTAGGAATTTGTCGGTCCGTCCATTTTCACAGTGTTGTGAAAGCACAAGTTAAGTTGTGTGAAAATAATCGATTTTTATGGACGGTGTATCAGTAGGGTTTTGGATGGGAAGCTGTTCTCGCTGTTTAGTCTGGGCCCACTTGTGATCTCATAACCTGCTGTACATTACATGTATAGTACATTACATGTCGTCCATGCACAGCCTAATGTCTGGTTGTCTGTTTGCGCGCTCAGATTGTCTTAGGTCTGTACTATGAAGGACACAGAGAAAAAAAACTGATGCACAGAACTCAGATTTGGCATAAATTGTATGTGACCAACAGAAATTTGTTTATATAGGTGGACCCACCAAAGAAAAAGAATGCTGTTAGCAGAAATGTTTTACTTCTTCACCAGATTTGTGAGAAGAACAATTGTATTGTTTTGCCAGCCAAAGAATGTCTGGAATATTGAACATGTTGCGTGGGTGATGCACAGAGACGGTTTTGAAGGAGCCCTCTGTCCAATACTGCTGAGCCCCAGATCACATTCTTTTTTGTGATGCTAGCTTTGTTAGCAGCTCACAAGCTTGTGACAATGACAACCACTGTACCCCTCTGAGTTCATGTCTGGGTTTTTCTGAGAGCGGGGTTTCAGTTCCAATAGACATCACAAGTGCAAAATAAACATGTATGAATAAAGTATGTCAACAAACATGGTTTTCAACTGTTTATATATTCCTATTCCAAAGAATGACATAAGACACTGTCATGTACACGCTAACCATTGTCTTCCTTCCTTTCCGCCTCCATCTACCTTTGTGTCTGTGTCCGTGCAGTGTTTCCTGTGTGGCGGAGTGGGGGGAGCAGCAGCAGAGGTTGGGGCCAGGGCTGGGGCCTAGGCTGTGGCTGCTGCATGCCATGGGAGCCAGCGGGGCAGGGCGATGTGGCCCAGGACCAAGTCCAGGCCAAGGCCCCGACGTTTGACTGCCCCGTCTGGTGTGTCCTGTGCCGGGGGGGGCGGGCCAAGTTCCGAGAGGCCTGCCAGAGAGGGAGAGGGGCCATCCGGCTCCCAACAGATATGCTCAGCATTAAACTGCCTCAGCTGTTCGACATCCACCAAGTCCCCAAGGTAGGTATTGGCCCTGTCTGATGAGATTTCAAAGACACTCATAGTTAGGATACTCACAGTGGTACAGAAAGAATAGGCCATCATATTTCTCCAAAATACTATATCTTCGATTTCCGAAATTGGAAGCTTCACATCTTTACGCAATAGCTATTTTTGGTGTACACTATATTATGCCTGGGCATAAAATAGAGAAACATGACATGCCTGGGGGTGTGTTGATGCATACTGGCTTTCATGACCTCTCGTTTCCCAAGTGACCATAACTGTGGTCATATACAAATTTGGTGTGAAACATATTCCGTGCTGACAAATGTCACAGTGTGTGTGTGTCTTTCTCTCTGTGTGTGTGTGTGTGTGTGTGGACTTCAGGTTTTCCGGGAGGATGGCATTATCTCAGGCTACCGCCACCCCCGGAGTTCAGCCCTGGACTGCATCCTCAGCAGTTTTCAGATGACCAATGAGACGGTCAACATCTGGACCCACTTCCTGCCAACATGGTGTGTACGATGAGAAAAAGAAACGACTCCTTCACACGTGATTGGCCCTTAACAACTGTATGGAATATTCCCCCCCTTTCATAAACATCACAATTGCCATTGTTCATTAAACAGTTCAATTAGGAAGAGGCACCTATGGCAGCGTAGCCTGCAGTATGACGTATCGGACATCCTCTAACCCTTGTGTACGGCGCACGTCTGTGCCTCTCACAGACTAACACCTCTGACCTCGCGACCGCCGTCACAGAGTCTCTCTCTCTCTCTTTCCCTCAGGTATTTCCTGTGGCGTTTCAGCGTCCTGTGCTCCTCGCTGAGCTTCCTGTCGGACAGCTACACCTGGCCCCTGCTGGTGTACATGCTGCTTGTCTGCGTCTACCCCTTCACCTCCAGCTGCGCCCACACCTTCAGCACCATGTCGCCCGAGTCCCGACACGTCTGCTACTTCTTTGACTACGGAGCCCTCAGCCTGTACAGCCTGGGTAGGATGCTCGCTGGCATTCGTCACTTCTTCTCTTTTCTTCATGCTTTCCTTTTGTGGCCAGCGCTGACGTCATGCTTGCTCTTTGAGGTTGGAGCTCTTATACTGTAGATGCTCTCCAACTATACAGCTCATGAGCAAAAGCTTGTAAGATTTTTGGTCATCCTTTGTCATACTGTAAGGACAGCCGCCTATTTGAGTATATTGTATTCTTTATGGTGTGTATTTTGTTGAATGGGTGTGAGATTGAATTGTTGTCTGTCCGTCGAAAATATAATAGACTTAGTTAGACAATAACTTTATTGTTGTGTTCTCTTACAATGTAATCGCTAATCTTCCGCAAAGCTCATTAGTTGCAAGAAATACCCTTTCTCAAATGTCCCAACTTCCATTTCAAAGATATCAAACTGCCAGTGGATTTGTTACAAAAGGATGAAATAGGGTTCATGGAATGAGAAGATAATGCCACAAAAAGTCATAACATTTTTTAGTTTAATGGTTTGCCACATACTGTTTACACTGTTACAGTATTGACAACCAGTTTTCTATGACAGACAGAACTTAGTTAACTGTAGTCATGTACAGTAGGCTCTGACACTGTTTGTTTGTGTGTGTTGTGTGTGCTGCTGGTCAGGTTGTGCCATAACGTACGGCTCCTACGTGATGCCTGACTGCTGGGTCAACAGTTGGCTGCACCAGCATTTTGTGCCTATTGCTATTGGCAACACGCTATTCTGCACCAGTCTGTCCTGCTATTCCAGGTAAAAAACGTATGCTTTTCTCTGTCCTTTAGTTTTAAGTTGCACATAAAATATACTGTCTTGGTAAAAGTTAGATTGTTTAAATCTGATTTAAGATTTGAGTTATTTCAAGCTCTAGTACCAGAGATCCCATTGGTGGGTCATCACATTTGGAAAATGTGGACCAATGATTCTTTAGTTGCAGCAGCTTGAAAACCATTGCCCAACTTGTCTTTCCTGTAATTAATATATTTGACCTGAAAAACTGTCAAATCTTCTGTTATATAATAGCATAATGTTGAACTAGTTTAATCACTCATTCCCTAATGTTGGCATTATTATACCACATCGGAAGATGCCAAGGTCAAGGGTTAATATGATTTAGAATTTAGTAAGAGGACTCTGCATCAAGATTATTATGTAACTACTGTATCAGTCAAAATAATAGCCTAACTCAATTTTGCCTGCATATTCTCAGATGACCGTCAGTTAATAAACAAAGTGAAGCACACAAATCTCCTCAATTTCTCTAAAATCCTTTTAACAAAAAAACACATAATTAAAAGACCTGTTGACTTGATAGTTCCTGATAGTGGAAATACATTCATTTTGGCTTCAGTAGGGTTTTTTACCCCATAAATATTTTCCCTTCTCCTTTCTATCAGATTCCTGGAGCTGCAATACCCACACACGAGTAAAATTCTACGGACTGGGGCATTCGTCATTCCATTCATCTTTGACAACATACCACTTTTTTACAGAGTGAGTGTCACATGATTAGAAACTGACTTTGACCTTAATATTCCCTAACATCATTGAATTATGTTCTTAGAATGCGTTTGTTACGTAAATAATATTTTTGTCTGGGGAATTGGCTCAATAATAGATAATCAGATTTGTAGTTTAGTTGAAAGTAACGTTTATGGCAAACCACAGTTGTGTTTCTTTTTTATTTGATGTGTGTGGGTGTGATTACCATCTTCTTACTGTGTGCGTGTGTATGCATGTGCACATGTGTGTGGATGCTTGTGTGTGTGTGTGTTTGTGTGTGTGTGTGTGTGTGTGTGTGTGTTTGTGTGTGTAGTTGCTCCTATGTTGTGGGGGTAACTGCAGCCACAGTGATGCTCTATCCAGTCACTGCTACCACCTCCTCTTCGCCGTTCTCACCTGCTTCCTGTTTGCCTCCCACCTCCCAGAGAGGCTGGCTCCCGGGCGCTTCGACTACTTTGGTAGGTCCATGGCAACACGGCGCTACCATGGCAACTGTAGTGGTTGGCGGGAATCCAGCTGCTTGACTGTGTTGTGGGTTCAGTCTTTAAATGTGGTTCCTAGTTATTTAGATGTAAAGTAGTGGTTGCTTGCAACCTCTACTTTACTTGGCAGGTGTTACCACCTCCAAAGTCACTCATTACTTTTTTATTCATTTGCATGTCTTTTTCTGGTATTTTTACTTTCCTTCCCTCTCCTTTGCCTTGTTTTCTGTTTCATGTCTGTGTTTCTCTCTCTTCTTCCTTCATTCTATTGTTCTCACTCTGTCTCTGTCTTCTCCTTCTCTCAAACAGGTCACAGTCACCAGCTCTTTCACATCTGTGCCGTGGTGGGCACCCACTTTCAAATGGAAGCCGTACTAGCCGACATGACCTCCCGCAGTGCCTGGCTCATCGCCCAGGGGGCACTTCCTTCCTTCCTGGGTACGGTAGGGGCACTGGCCCTAGGCCTCCTCCTCAACCTGGGCATCATTGGCATCTTCAGTGCCCCACTGCTTTGGAACCCACGTCAGAGCTCCAATCAACCACACATGCTTCCATGTGAACACAAGGAACTTTGAGGGTGTCAATCACCACCAATTAGAAAAAAGGCTGACCAGTACCTTTCATTGGAAAGGGATGGCTAAATCCCATTGGCTAATCTAAAAGGAAAGGAAACATAAAACAGTTAGAAGTAGAGCTTGTTTAATCCTGTCACTTTTATGTATTTTTTCTACCTATTGTTTTGATACTAAATCTTGTTATTCTAACAACGTTATACAGGTTAATACAAACATGTTTACTATTGTGTTTCACTGTTTACTGAAAAAGCTGAAGACCCAGTCCTTTTGTTAAAACCTTTCGAATAACAGAAAAGCATTTAGAGCCACCATAGAAACGGATGTTTCTTACCTCTTACCTATACTTGAAGGGCTCTGGGTTTAATGAAGCTGTGTGATATCTAAAACAGGACACCTTTTTGTGCCTTATTGTTGACAGTGACACTATTATTCACAAGGCACAAGACATAACATTACCTAAACACGGGATTCCTGATTGTGAAAATATCAGACTGGAAATATAAAATGCAGGGATTTTCTCAAATTAATACATTTTGAGTTACCAGCCAGCTCCTCTTGTAATGCTTTCTTTTATCAGGTAATTATATACTTATGGTTCTGGCCACAATGTATCATTTCAAACTGAAGATGTTACTGGAGTACTATTTTCCTCAGGGTTGGAATATACACATATCATCATCTCATTTACATTTTCTCATTTACATTTACCTAATTAAAAGCAGTTTAGATTGCCAGGCCCAGATTGATAATTGATAGCCATCCATAATGGCTTAAAATTATTTTCAGGCCAATGCAACACTCTTAGATTTCTGTCCTTTTACGGCAATATTTAGGATTAATGTATGGCCGGGTGGAGTCGTGTCCACAAAATAAAAGACATGTCTTTTTCTTGGTATGTTTCCATAGCAACTCCACAAGTCCCTGTAAACCCCTGGTATTGGACAGCAAATTATACTGTAAATGGGCAGTAAGTGGGCAGTAAGTGTTTAATTTGTGACTGTTACATATTAAAAAAAAATGGTCATCTGATGTTCTGACTTACAATCCTGATATTACTAATTGAATCTTGGTTTATGGTTGTGTCTAAGCAAATAACATTTCAAAATATATCAACAGTAATTATTGCTCAGTTATTTTGCAAATGGTACAGTAGTGTTTTTGAAAGAAACACAATGGTCATTATCGAAGCAATTCTTGAGGAATGTTAGTCACCATATTGGTGACAATTTTGTCACATATGTATACAACAAATTTTCAAGCTTAGTATTACAGATTAGTTAAGTGCATTTCACAAACATCTTGGTACTATGTCGTGGGAGCATTGGGGTGGTCATTGCAAAGTTACGACAATACAACTATTCCTGCGCTATTTATTTCATAGTCTGAGGCTATTGTTTTACATGAATCATTGACATTGTTGACATTGTTGTCTTAGATATATGTTTATTTGTAGTATATCAGCAGTTACTATCTTTAGTGAAAAATATGGTTGGGTTCTGTCGGAAGTGACATAATCGCACCCTATTTTATAAAATTAAGTTATTCGAATATCTACAAAAGACTGTATTTCATTAATAACAGTTCCCAAATTATGATATTTCAAAGTTTCCAATGTTCCCCCTGAGACTTTGTTATTTTTTTTGAGATTGTTAACTCCAGGATATGTGCTCCTTATACTGTTGATTCCAATTCAGATGTGCATTGTGGGAATGATTGAAAGGAAGGAAAGCAGTGAAACGACTGAAGATCCTGTAGTTCTGTCACATTACAGCTATCATAGAAAGAAAACATTTTTACACTAAAGATCAACATAGTGTTATATGTCACACTCTTAGACCCTTTCATTGACACACACACACACGCTGTAGGGCATTTTTGTTGGTAGTGCAGCTCTGTGCAGTATGTGTAGAGGCGTTGGAGAGTTATGAGGGAATAGTACGTGATATTGTGGTCTGTGAGGGAGCAGGACGTTGTTATATGTATAGCAGAAGTTTGACAAGGTAATGCTGAATATAATGCATGTGCACTGTAGGATAACTGCAGAAACACACTTACAAACACACACACACACGGGCTGGTTGGCTGCCAAACCTGAAAGGTGTAGCCTGCAGACCTGTCTGACTTGATATTTTATTGCCAGAGTGAAATTATTTTTGGCTTACAATGTTGTATCTAGGCAATGCTTTGCTAGATTTTAATAAAGGATGATCATCTAAAAATCTTTTTTTTTTTTACAGCATTTAGTGTTCACCACACTTTTCTATGGAAATGTGTCATTACCAGCCTTTGGCATGGTGGGCCATATTGATGAATGGCATCTGAATTCACATACTCTCAAATTGTGACTAGGTTCAGATCTTAAAAAGAATTAACTATATTCTTCAGAGACAAAACACTATTTTAAATGTTGCCAATTATGTCAAAACCGATTGACTTGGTGTGCATATTTGGTTGAGGGTATTGTTATAGTCATTGTTCACATTCAGTGTATTGGTACATGGTACTGTTTCAGTATTAACAGCAAAATGTACCTAAACTCAGTGGTCATACTGTCAAATTAAGTAAAACAAGGATGGAGTCACAAGTCTATCAAAATGAAAGAATCGGTGATTCTTTGTAAACACAAAGTTTGAGTAAAGCAAGGAGACAAGAAGAGTGGAGCCAAGTTATAGTAGATTTTTTCACCACTGACATTGTTTAAATATAATACATGCTGCTTCAGGAAAAAATATAACTACCATTTGGAGAGAAATGTTTTGTAAGATTATAGTTTATTTTGTATGATTAAACTTTGCGAAAAACATGTAATCTTCACTGGAATACTTGTTCAATAAAAAAGACTTACCACTTATTTTTTTATTCTCATTTTTATTCAACAGTGTAATTGCATAAAGAACAATGTAATACGTGTTGTAGTACAGTGTCTCATTCACATTGCACTTCAACCAGATTAGGAAGGAATTCTTTAGAATTATATTATATTAGGTACTTAAGGTATTAGGTATTGTATTTCCCAAGTTAAAGTGTATTTTAGGGATAACCTTAGTTAGTGAGAACCTTGGCCACACAATAAATACTTTCAATTCTGGAGAATGTATATGGGTTGAACTTGAATAAATTGTCATACACTGTAATAGAAATTACAGTACCCATGTAATTGCAGTGCATTATTACAGACTGTTTGGTGATACGTGTGATGTTACTAAAACCTAATGCAATCTTATTACATGTCACTACAGCACTGAAATATAACAATACACTATAAAGAGCTACCACATTTATGATCCTTCTCAAGACAATTCAAAGGTATTACTGATGATCTTCTCTGTATCTGCTGATTTTAGATTGTATGGCTTTGCAAGTGTACAAGACTACAAACTACATTGCATGTGTGTGTCAATGCAGTAGGGGGCAGGACAATACAAGGTTTATCATTGTAGCTCTCACTCCATGAAATGTTACTTGTTCCTGATTATATTAGATTGATAGAAAACATGTATACCGGTATGTTACATATAACTATCTTCATGTAACTATCATACATTTTTTATAAATTAATAACACCTGAATCATATATTGTGGTTTTGTGTGGTTGTCACAAGTAATTTCAAGGTACATGCAGGAAACCTCCTTGTACCTATTTATGAACAGTTTCCATCAAGACAGTATCAGTGTAAGACCTCAGAGTTATCAGTGGTCCAGACATCGGTCCGAGATATGTTTTCATCTCCAGTACACTGAAGAGAGGGAGACAGCCAGCGATAGCATTACTCACAATCCATTACCACTCCCTAGAGAGTGTCTATGGAGAAAGAAGTGAGAGGGGAAAATATGACGTGGAAAGAGCCCATTAAAGTAATGTTTGTACTTTTGGGGAAGGTGATGATTACAAGCACGTTCCCTCCAGTTTTTCACCTAAATTTTCAGGTTTTACAATGCAAACTGATATGGAAGCATATGGAAGTATCTTGAAATTATTATAGTAAAACTACATTTTCTATAGCGCCATCTCAAAGTGATTATTCATTAATATACAGTATATAATCAATTAAAGGGAAGAGACTGATATATTAAACCAATGGTGGCTTTAATTGAGTAGATAATAAAAGTGCTTAGGTAACAAGATTTAAAGATTACTTTTTCTGTAACAGTGACACAGTATTTACATATTTACATTCCAAGGTATCACTCTACTTTGTTTCTATCACACATACTTTCATTTCTCGTTTGTAGGTGAAAGGTTGAATTGAAAAACATGGTCCAGGCAGCTTGCTGTTTTGCACATACATTTGTTTTGAGTCGTATGGTTGTACCCCTCTTTCTATTTCACCTCCATCTGTCACTCTCCCCCTGCAGTTTCAATCCCTTTCATCCATCTGTTACATTTGAAACTATCTCACCGAATCTGTCACTATCTTTCCAATACTGGATTTTTGCACACGATTTTGATGTCAAAGGTTACCGAAGGTTAGCATGGTGACTGCTAAGAGATTTCCATGAAAGCAGTAGCTGTGGCTAAGCCAGTATGTTTAAATACCATACTGTATGTCTCAGTCGCTAAATCATTCTCTTTGTGAATCACTTTTTAAAACACCCAACTACCCTTTAAGAGCAACATATTTACAGTAAGTAGTACTCACATACTGTACATACATAACCATGTACATATAGTTAACATGTCAGAAAACATGAAGAGTACAGTGACACAAGTTAACCCTTTCTTTTACAAAATATTTCTTTCAACAGTAAAATAATAGAAGAAAACAGTCAACATGTTGATAAAATAAATAACAATACATGTCATGAAGGTTGGGATTTACAACTCCAGTGCTTTGTACAGAGTCTATAAATATAATTAATTGGGAACTTTTCCCATTTTGAGAAGTTCAGTGAATTTATTTTAAAAATTACAGTATTTTGTTTAATTGCCCTTCAAATAGCCACCACTTTGAAACTACTTAGTTCCAGTATTTCAAAATGGATCAATTCTTTTCAAACTGCTTTGCACGATGCTTCTTTTAAAATTGTGCCCCCAAAGCATTTTCATAATTTTTAGGTGGAAAGAGGTTGCCTCGATGTTAAATATAATTAAGGCTTCATGTTCTTTTTTTAAGGCCTTGTAAAGTCGTTGCTAAATTGATTTTTTTAAATTACATAGTAAACCTTCTGACCAATTCAGAGGGCTGTATGGGTATGGACTTTTAATGCTAATTTGCAGTGGATAGACAGCTTCAACTCTCCTTGTTTCGGGAGGGGGCCAAAGGGACACATGCTGACTGCTTAGGTTTGGTTATCTGCTGGGCTGAGGACAATAAAACAAAGTTCAGTTGTTTCACTGATGGCATATATATAGATAGATAGTTTAGATTAGGTCATCTCAACATCTGTTGATTCAGTTAACTGCTACATAACTTAGAAGTGACAATTCTTCAAATAACAATTGAATTATTATTTTACACTTTTTGATGATTGTTGTTTGTTAGTACATATGTATCAAACTACCAAAAATAACTGACTCCTTATGCAATCACACAAATGACTTAACAGGGTATTTAACAGCCAAGAATCCATTCACTTCTGAAAAGAATGCCCTGGAAAGATGAGCAGAGAAGCACAATCCTTGAAAATCCATGTCAAAAAATGTTTTGTTCATTTTCTTAGGCGACAGTGACTCCTTCTAAGTTTAGTCAACATGTCAGCCATGCACAGTCCTCATCAGCCTGACATCCAAGTCAATTAAAGAACAATCAAACAGTAAACATTTGACAGTTATTAGGTGCTCAGTCTCCTCCTCACTCAGAGGAGATGAGGTTGAGCCTGGACCAATCAGGTTAAAGACAGTTGAAGCAGCATAGTTGACGCCAGTGTTTCAGGCTTCAACAGAAGAAGAAGAATCCCCCCCTTTCCACCACCACCTTCAATATCTCTTCACTCTCTCCAACTGTTTACAAGATTCCAGAAAATGACCAATACCTGACATTGGAATGTGGACATTTTCACCCTTGGTGGGATGAGAAGTTTAGACTTATCTTTCTGGATCAATTCCATTAACATCAACAACGAACATTCTACCATACCACCCTTTTCACGGTCACCCTTCCCCTGGTCCCTGCTCCATTTCTTTTCCCCAGGCCCCCTCTTTCAAGTACCTTTACACTTTCTAACCTAGGATGTCAAGATAGACTGGGGGGGTCTTGACCAGGGCCATGAGGCGACTGTGGATGTCCTTGATGATCAGTCTTTGCTGGGGCTCCCTCTGCCAGCAGCCCTGCATCAGCAAGTGCACCTCCTTAGGACAGGTCCGCGGTCTCTCCAGCTCCCGACCTTGTGTAATGCACTCAATGGCCTATTGGGGGTGCAATAGATTTAGGTTCAGATAGTGTCATGTTTTATAGTGTTTACACAGTTTATTTCCGGGGATGTTTCTCTAAACAACCCTCCAAGGAGAGACATATTGATAGTCAGATTTTTTTGCTTTGATAAAGTTTTGCAAAAAGAAAGACATAGAAACTACTTAATGGTGCTATGAATAGAAAACCAATTAGTAAATTAATTATTCACTGTCAATGACTGGTAAATCTAGTTTTGTCTACTTGGATTATTGGCTCTTTCTTTAAAGAGCTGGAGAATTGTATGCATTTACTACTGAACTAATCCAATGAACATAATAGACCTGTCAGCACCGACCTACATCATCGAAGAATGGGCTTTCAATCAGATTCCATCAACCAAGATTGATTCTGTCTTTTAAAATGGCTTAATCTTCTTCATCTAACTTGTGGAGTTGGGGGATGATTTATCGCTGCCTTAGCTAACAACAGTTATAATTACACATGTCAATCATTGGATTTGGTTAACAAGATTAAACGTCATTGGCCCTGGTCGAAAATGAGGCCCAATGAGATTACAATTGAGTGGATGGGAAAAGTGATCCACCCTCTGTTTGAAAGGAGAGAGGGTGCTGAGTTGTAATGGTACAGTTGCGGTCACAACGGAGTCCCACTTCTTGGTGCACAACCTCAAGAAACTGGACTGGACTGCCCTTAATTGCTATGAACTTATTGATTGGCTGTGAATAAAATGCTGGAAACTCTGGTGCTCAGACCTTGCTATGCAAACAGCAAAGTAATGCATTTCATCATGTACTTGATTTTGTCTGGAAAATGCTGTGCATTGAGCTTAATACAGTGATGTTGTACAGTCATTATCTTTTTCCATCTCATTCTGTCATATCTTTATGATATGCAAAACCTCTTGTAAACAACATGCCCTGTAAATGTGTCATTATTTTGCCACAGCTGTATGCTGACTTGCCTACCTCACTGTTGGAGAGCTGGTACCAAGGCTGTTTACCAAAGGTGAAGATTTCCCAAAGAACCACGCCAAAGCTCCAGATATCACTTTCAGTGGTAAACTTCCTGTACATGATGCTCTCAGGAGGCATCCAGCGAATGGGAAGCATGGTACGTCCACCCACCTGTCCAATCAAATAATGAATACCATAACACAACACACACCAATTGTGATCTCTCTAGTCTCATAACTAGCAGAACTGAATTAGGCTTAAACCCCATAAAATGAACCCTACTCAAGTCAGGTCAAGGGGTCAAGGTCAAGTTTCCCCAAAAATTCATCCATTTCAACCATCATACCCGGTAGTAGTCTGTGCTGTAGATGTCCCGGGACATCCCAAAGTCTCCGATCTTGACCACCAGACCCTCCCCCACCAGACAGTTGCGTGTGGCCAAGTCTCGGTGTACGAAGTGAAGGGAAGCCAGATAAACCATTCCTGAGGCAATCTGGGCAGCGATCTGAAGCATCTGAGGAATGGTGAGCTGGCCCAGAGGTGCTATCTTCACTTCCTCCAGGATACAGGCATCAGGACCATGGGCTCTGTTAGGGGTGGGGGGTGGGGTAGGGACAGGGAGGAGGTCAAGGTTATCATACTGGCATTTGGGATATGACAAGACATGCAGCTGTATGCTATAAACAAGCGGTATGAGACTTCTGTCAGAAGAAACCAAGCTTATTATGTGGACAGATGTGGTGAGGCATGGTTTAACATTCAGTGTTGACCTAGTATTGGCCCTTCAGTGTACAACCTCTGCTTGACCCGATGATGTATCAGTGAAATGGGCATGACTGAACCATGCAATCTACAAATTGAAGCCTTTGGACGTATATGAGATCTGTAAAGTGTAATACATGGTCAGCATGAGGCCATGCCATAATAAAACAATTTAACGACGAAGCTAATATGGACCATAAGGCTTGTAATAAGCCTTGTATTAATTTCCCCATAATGTAATTTGGAGACGTATGACGACCATGCCTTGCTCCACAGTTGTTCTCACGTCTCCAGCTTACACCCACTCGTATTTGAATCCAATCACCAAATGAAAAAATCACCATTGACATGTCTCCATCTATCCTAATAGTCAACCTCTCCACTTTGTCACATGCTCTCTTTCCATTTTGCAAAGGAAGTCTATACAATCACTATTAGTTTAACAGGCAGGTGGTAGAGTCGAAAAGCAGCTGGGATGTAGGGCCTAGACACACACGTCTAGTCTGTCCGGTGGAAATGTGATTTTCATCCATCCCATCCTTGAACATATATTTCAAGTATTGTGTGTGTGTGTGTGTGTGTGTGTTGGATAGAGAGAAAGAAAGGGGAGTATTTGTGTGTTTCCTCATCAAGTCTCATTGTCAGTCTGGCCTCATGGACACCCAGACTATTTCCCAGGTGCAAAATAAGTGGTGTCGAACAACATGGTTTACAGTATAGCATCCATTCAGTTCCCTCCAAACAAAACCTGTTTGTTTCAAGGTTGTAGACGGAACAGTTTTTGTTGGTGTCCCTTACTGATGCACAAACTGTGTCTCGAATCACATAACCAAAAGATAATACTATTCTGATTTTCTTTGCAGTTGCTAAGAATGCTAACCTTTGCATGGCACCGTGGACCCATGCAATCCACCAACATTCGCTCAAGTGGCTTTAGCTTCCTTGAAGTCAATTAAGGGGCTTTGTTGAAGAAGGATCGGAACAGTGGTGTTTAAAGAAGATTGATCAAGGTTGCAGCAATCATTTTTAATCTGATGAATTCCTTTAGCTAGTTGAAAAGGCTCACCCTAGACTAGATCAGCAAACTATTTACAATAAGGACATACTATACTGATTGTCAACTGTCTATTACTCAACAAGCTCACATGTTCATAACTTAGGTGCTGTGAACAGTGCTGTAAATTTCACACGACACAGTACGTACCGGAGAAAGCGGTTGAGGTCTCCATGCCTCATGTATTCGAACACCATGGCCAGTGGCTCTCCGTCGGTGCAAACACCATAGAATCGGACAATGTGTTGGTGCTGAAGAACTGTGAGGAGCTCGGCTTCTCTCTGGAAGTCTTGCCGCGTTGATTCGTTTGCATCTTTGAGAGTCTGCATCGCAAAGAAATGAAGTCAATGAATTCTGTTTCTTGATTTCCGTTCAAATATACAAAAAGACTCAATGCATTACATTTAGCAGACGCTCTTATCCAGAGCGACTTACAGTAAGTACAGGGACATTCCCCCGAGTCAAGTAGGGTGAAATGCCTTGCCCAAGGACGCAACGTCATTTTTTTTCATGGCCGGGAATCGAACGGGCAACCTTCTGATTACTAGCCCGATTCCCTAACCACTCAGCCACCTGACTCCTTTGTTAATGCTGTAATACATCTCATAGCAGCACTACAAAGATTGATTTGTCTATTTAATTAATATGAAATAACTTAAATAATGCCAGTAAAGTACAAGACACTGTGGAACCCATTCTCCTACCTTGATGGCCACCAGCATCTTGTCACTGTCAGGGCTGAGGTTGGCACACTCTGCAAGGTAGACCTTGCCAAATGCACCTTCACCCAATTCCCACTTCAGCACAATGTCTTGTCTTTTTATATGCTGTACACCTGCACACAAAGACAGAAAGGCTGTCAGACAAAGACAAACAGAAAGCTCATTATCATGGGCAGTTATATGCAACCCCAATATATGTCCAACCATGCAAACTTGCCAAACTGATTACAACAATGATCTTCAGATCATTGATCTTCTGTCATACATTCCATATGCACCATTAGCTTTGGATAAAAGTTGTAAATAGGTTTAAAAACACTTTTTTCCACTTACACATATCTTTGTCTTTGATGATTCCACAGAAATACTGTGGATTCTCCACAAAGCTGGACATGCCTGTGTCCAAAATGCCCTCCTCTGAGGAGGGGGGGCTGGCCCCAAAGTTCATGAATCTAAGGGAGACAGCCATGTCATCCTCCGTGCCCAGAACAGAGGAGCCTGGCAGAGGTACAGAAAGACAGAGAAAGAAAAGGAGACAGGGGGAGATACATGTTTTTTTTTAATGTAATGCTTCAAATCTTTCTACTCCAATCCAGGCATTTACAATTCATCAAAAGCACATTTAGTCATATAATTATCAGTTCTTAAAATAGATGTTGCTGTTTTTCTCAAAACCTATGGCTACTCGCAACAAGTAATACTAATCACAGCCATCAACAATACAGCAATCAGTACAATATTGAAAAAACACAAAAACGAAGAAAATAATCAAAAATCCCTTGGACAGTGAGTCTGAACAGTAAGCAGCTCTGGGTGCGCTAGCCTATTAAAAGCCAAACAAGTGTGCCTAAAACCGTAAAACCCACTCAAGGAGGAAAACCACAGAACCCCCCCAGAGTCATCCTGATAGAAAATGGAGGATGGGAGCAGGGGAGAGCGAAAACGAACCAACATGTAAGGGAGGGGGGCACTTAGGCAATCATGTCCACTTAGGCACTTTATAGGGCAGTTGGCGTTATGTGGATGGGGGGTGGGGGAGGTGGAGGTGCGGGGGGTCCAAGAGGACCTATATATTGCACCCAGCCGGCCTCCATCAGTCTTCTTTAATGGCCCACACCGCGGTGGCTACAGGAGGGTTTCTGACGCCGTTCACTTTGCATGCTGTAATTAAGGCACTCTAGCCAACCGTGGATCGGGGCTGACAGTGTGCAAAGTTACAGCTCAGAGGAAACCTTAGATTAGAGAGCCTCCTGTGCACTACTTTCCAAAAGCAACTCAATTCCTGCTGCGGAACTGTTGGCCATTTCAGTGATGATAGGGAGGGAAAGAAATAGGGGGTATAACTCCTTCCAGTGTGGATGTTCTTTTGCAGAGTCTTTTTAGATTCATTATGCTTGGACTATATAGACATACAAAATTCTATCAATTATAAAATCTTCATTTAGAACCATGTTAGACTACAGAATATTCAATTTGGATTCAGGCAAGTGGTGTAATGTTTGAAAGGAGATATATATGGCCCTTGGACACTTTGTTTTCGATTAACTAGATTAACTACCATGTAACTACACAGCAATACTTTTGGTGAAACGTTATGCCTACATACAGTAGAAATTGCCATGTAATTCAATAGTATTAAGTGTTAGCGGCATCTTATTACAAAAGTGTAAGAATGCACAAGTCTTTCTGGGGAAAATTGCAGGTAAGCTTGATTGTTGTTGTGTACTTCATATTCTGAATTCATATTGTGTATCATGACTTTTGGACATTTAGTGTAACTTACGATGAATGCCAAACTTGGAATGTTGGCCACACTTGTTGATGACCAGGACCATGATCAGAAGGAAAGTGCAAACAAACACTGCTAGCCCCACTGCCACAGACACCTGTATTCAAAGACAGGAGTTGAGTATCAATCAGAGGAATAGTACGTAGCAAAACGGTTAACTGCATTACCATTAACATTGTGTGGATAAGCGTACCATGCGTTGAAATATTATTACCATTTTAGATGAATGGAATATTCACTTACCCCAAACACTCGACTCTCCAAGTTTTCAGTGACATCCTCATGAGATTTCTTGGTGGGAACTGGATGAATCATACACACAAAATTAATGTATAGTTTTTGGTTAGTAATAGAATAGTTTTTCTTCTATATACAGTATTTGTTGCAATTTGACCAATATTGAAATGTAATCTGTAATGTACATAGACTACTGATACTGGTGAGAATGACAGCATTTTTGACTTCACAGTGAAGTGGAATTCTCCAGTGAGTCCATCCATCCATCTACTGAGTAATACAAATCCCAGGAATCATTCAAAACACTTACTTGGATCATCGTCATTTAGGACTGGCATTGAGAGAGAAAACATGGAGTTATTCCAAGCATACATTTTAAGATTTGAATTTCCAATAATCTGAATTTCCAATGGAATGGAAAACAAAATCCTAATTGCCACATGCTCACCCGGAAACATTCCCTCAGGGGAATCAAACAGGTCAAAGGGGTTGTCCATGAACTTGCCCGTGGCTGTCTCTCGGTCACTCCCCAGTTTGTTCTCCACTATGAGGGTATAGTGGCCATTGTTCAGGTGGGTGGGCTTGTTGAGAAACAGACATCCATGTTTGACCGAGCCGTCGTCTGAGTCGGGAATGAGCTGTGTGTAGGTGTAACGGGTCTCATTGAGGGTAGAGCCATTATACAGCCAGCGGATGGTGGGCTCCGGATTGCCGTCCACTGCAAAGGGGAAACACCAGTGGTGCTGTGGCTCAGCGTCTCTTAGGAAAATAATCTTGACTGGAACTGTGGAGGGATAGGAAAATAGTGGAAATTCACTCAACATGGATTAATAAAATGAGAAAACTCTTGATTTGACTGTAGAAGTTTAAAGAGCATGACAAACATTTTAGTTACTCTATGTTGAAATCATAATCAACTGCTAAAATGTAAAAAGGTAACGTAAAATAGCAAAAAAACAGCATGTCAGCAGTGTCATTTAAAGAGCCTTTTACAGTAGGTTCCTCATTATGAGTTATGAGTCTATGTTGTCTTTCTGTAGTGAACCTGTTGACCTGCCATGAATAATGAATCTGGGACTCCTAAAGGGCCCCTAACCACAAAGGCTACCTGGAATACACGAGAAGCTAGAGGAAATGGTCTGCTAGATCGAAGATGGAGCTGATGGACAAAGTCCCCACTTTTTTCATCGTTCATTCCACTGCTCTTAACCCATGTCCCTGTCTGAGAAAGTGCAGAGCGAAGCAAGATACTAAGACATGTGTGCCGTTGGTCTACTACATTGTGTGTGCTCAATATCACAAGCAAAAATTTGCAATCCACATGGTTGTACTTATTGTCTCAAATGGACCAATTTAAGCATTAAAGAAAAATAAACCCTGTTGTGAGGTTAAATGTCAGTCTGTCCTTGCTCTGCTTATACATTACGTTTATTTAATTCACATATATATGATTTCTGAGAAGCGAAACTTTGGTATTTCAAACCCAACAACAGCACTACTTTGTTTTATTATGTTCCAAGGGAAATGGCTACACGAATCAAATGAATCCGTGGTACAAAGACACGCTCCACGGAGCGACCGAGCCCTGTAAACATCCCTCCGATCGGGGGAGGTAATTAAGGGTAATTAAAGGACCGGTGGTTAACGAGTGTCCGTCCACCAGGGGAGCTGATGTTGATAGATTAGCCATGCTAACGCACTTACTGACTGCCAATCACCGCCAACCAAGCCTTTTTCCGGAGTTGGAGGGAAAAATCCATTAGCCAAAAGCTCAAATCAGATCGCACAATGGTTATCAGCTGACATTTTTCTAACGCTCATCATTTGTCCCTTGATGCTCGTGCATTTTTGGCTCCAGTTGACTCCACTCTTTTCAAGCTTTTTTCCATGAGTGTCACTGAGGCGATGATAAATGATACAGTTTGAACAATATTTTCAGTAATGTACTGCTAATGCATCACACGCTCTCTCCATTGGGCCCAGTGGGTCTTGTCATTCTTTGATGGTGTTCAAAATGAACTTTAAGATTTCAAATTGAACTTTCAGACAGCACTAATGCATGGCTGAAGAGTAAACAACATCTGAATTCTCCAGTGTATAGTTGCTACATGATATAATTAGCATGCATTTGACGACGAGAAGCTCTTGGACTGTTTTCATGCTGTATTTCTTTGACCTTACTGCATCTTTGCAGAATGAGTGAGAGCTGACACAAAGTTGTAAGGAAAAGTGACGGGGGAGGGGGGTGCTCTATTTCAAGTCATATATCATTACTCAGAACCCTATGTGCTAACATTTCTTTCTTACATTTCTTACATTAATGCCGAGAACTTTAAAGGAGTGTGTAAGCTTTCAAGAGCTTGGTTGAACATTTTGTTTGGCACTTACATTCAATGTCCAGCATAACCATGTCATCGTCAGGTCCAGCCTGGTTCTCAGCCTCGCAGGTCAAGTTGTGGAGGTTGTCTTTGGAGGACATATTTGTTAGATGTAGGATGAGCTCCAGGGTGGCGCCCCAGATCCGTTCCTGAAGATGAGGGGAAACACCACAGCAGTCTATTCAAGTAAAGGTTTACAATACATCTCAGATACTAGTGTGTCAGTATCATTTCATTTAATAAAGATGATGGCGTGTATGTCTAACAAGGATAAAGTTCCACTACCTGTACGTCGTAGTGGGAGTGCAGTTGGTGTGTGCGCCATCTCACTGTGGGAATGGGAACTCCTGTCACGTGACACTCAAAGGTGAGGTTGCCACCTTCCTGGATTTTATTATTGGATTGCAGGATGGTCACCTCAGGAACACCTGCAAGAAAGTTGAGCGAAGTGATCTCATTAGCTTCCACTACACGTTTATAAAGGAACACAACTTTGCACTCCCATGTACAGTCAGTGACTATAAGATGTTTGCCATGTTTGCATTGAAGTCCTCAATAAACATATTATTCTCTACCAGATATAACCAGATGTAGAAACGTTCTTAGATTCCCATAGGGTCACAATTATGTAAATGTTACATACTGCAGTTTTCCATCACCAAGGAATTTAATGATAGGCTGTGGCCATCAGAGGAGCAATGCAGTAGTTGATTGTCCAAGTCGCCACGTTCATTTTGCTGCCATTGCTGGAGCCAATGAATATCACATGAACACACAAGCGGGTTGTCCCTCAAAATCCTGAAAAGAAAACAATTATTTGTCATAAAATACATTACATTTTAAAACCCATTCCTTCCTTTAAAGGAGTGTTTCGACTGCTATTCGGGCATTGCTAATATAACACTGACACAAGGGGCCATACACCTCCTGTAATGAGCTTAAGAACATGTAATAATATTAATATAAAGTGACTGGGGTCAATTAGACGATTCATGGTTTGACAAACAATGAAAGGGACACTATTTTTTACATGTTTTAGCCCTGGGTCTACTGAATACAAATCCACAAATAGTTGTGTACAGTGTTTTACTCACAAGTTTAGCAGGGGTAGAAAATGGAAGACCTTCCAACTGATATGCTCCAGAGAGTTGGATGCCAGGTTCCTACAGAATGAATAAAATAGGACTGAGTTTAATGGGTTTCGTGTGGACACTTCATACAACAGCATAAATCATCTGAATTCTACTGTTACATGCCCATACAGTACACAATACATGTTTAACCTGACATTACAGTTTTTTCTAACTGTCGAAAAGAAACTGCTGTCCCACAGTGACTTAATAACTTTAGTACAATGCATACCTGCTTTGAATTATTCTTTGCCTGAAAACATTAATGACTCCAAATGGAAACTGATCAATTACATTTGCAAGTGTTTCTTATCACACCATTGGCAGGCCTCTCATGTTCTCTCAATGTTCAGTGCATTAGATGATTAGTCTGAAGTCATAAACACTTGTCTGAAGGAAAACAATGTTTGGTCACAGTCTGAGAACCAAACAATAAGCTTGATGAATTAGCCTTGACATACACTTTTTGGATCTGAATGTGTTCAAATACAGTTGATACAGCATGACACAAAATATATACTGCAGGTAATGTAATTAAGGTACTATTATTAGACATATATTAACTACTAGGATTGAAGTTCTCCTCAAGTTGCTGTTGAACGACTGCTCTGAACTGATCCTCAGATGACCAAGCAGGTAAATCAAACCCCCTCAGAAGATGATAGCAGACCACACCAGGGAGGGCTCTAATGCAAAACGATACATATTCACTTTGGCAGGGGCAAAGGGGGCCAGCAGGGGTTAAATTATTTGTTTTCCCATCTCCCAAAAGTTCATGTCAGATGGGTTAGCCATTGGGGCCTATCTATTACAAGCTCGATTCTTCCACAGCCCACAGGGGAGGAGCATAGCCGGGAATAGCAGTTGCTTCACTCTGCCTTCGCATAAGTTCTGCATACATCCAAGATGAACAGCGGTTATCGGCAAACAAGTGACAGACATTGAGGAAAAAAAGATGGATGTGGTGTGTCTCCCCCACCGCGCCATCACACACACACCCCATCTACAACTTACAGTATCAAAGTAACAATCACCACATGTTCATGTGCTCTTTGGGTGAAGTCCCCAAATCTATAAGACACATCTGTTACACTCTACAGCCCCTCCAGTAAAATATTGATTAAGTGATAATGGACCCTTAGTGGAGTGGATTTATTATGCATCAGTTGTCAATAATCCGCCAAAGTGAGCGAGTAAAAGGTGACTGTTGGATGTCTTCTCCGATTTCTCCCCAACCCAGTCTCAGACCCCCTCCTCCACACCAAAACGGGCGGCCTTTCTAGTAAACAACATTGGACATGTCGCACACACTCTGTAAAACAATGAGGACAAGATGGTCGCGATAAGGGTCAACTACAGATGGATAGGATAACTGCCGTGTCTACAGCAAATGCCACACAAGAATTGAAAGAGGCACTACTTAGATTTAAGTAACTTTGCGATGACTATAGTAACCAATGTCATAGTGCCTTCCACCAATGCTTACATTAGGCTTTAAAATATTGTTAAAATATAGAAACACATGAAATTTATGTGTCTATATGGTAACACTATTTGCTAAGTGAATCTGTAGATATATACTCAATAAACCATCAACAAATTGTAAATTACTTTCAACTGACACTTTAACTCTTTTTTTGATGGTTTGAGCATCTACAGATGGTCCACAGGGGATTTTCAAAAAAGAGTGGAACTGTTGACACTTAAGGGCCACATTATTAGGTACGCCTTCTAGTATTGGGTTGAACACCCTTTTGCCTTCAGAACTGGCACAAAATGTTGGCATAGAGTCATCAAGGTGCTGGAAACCGTCCGCTGATTTTGTCTGTCATTGTCATGTTGAAGAAACCAGTTTGACATGATTTGATCTTTGTGAAATGGCACATTATCCTGCTGGAAGTAGCCATCTGAAGATGGGTACACTGTGGTCATGAAAGGATGGACATGATCAGCAACAATACCCAGGTAGGTTGTGGCTTTTAAACGATGCTCAGCTGGTACAAAGGGGCCCAAAGTGTGTCCATAAAATATCCCCCACACCATTACACCACCACCAGCCTGAACCGTTGATACCAGGCAGGATGGATCCATGCTTTCATGTTGTTTACGCCAAATTCTGACCCTACCATCTGAATGTTGCGGCTGAAATCTTTTTCTATTGTTCATTTTTCTATTGTCCAATTTTGGTGGGCCCATGTGAATTGTAGCCTCAATTTTCTATTGTTAGCTGACAAGAGTGGCACCCGTTGTGGTCTTCTGCTACTGTAACCCATCTGCTTCAAGGTTTGACGTGTTGTGCATTCAGAGATGCTCTTCTGCTTACCTTGGTTGTAATGAGTGGTTATTTGAGTTACTGCTGCCTTTCTATCAGCTCAAACCAGTTTGGCCATTGTCCTCTGACCTCTGGCATCAACAAATGTGGGCATTTGCCCACAGCATGACTGACCCACAAATGTTTGGAGACATAAAGAGGAAAGACAATCCTTAAGTAAAAACAAGGACACTTACACATACTGGAGCTTGAGGTTGTTCTGGAAGGCATTAGCAGATATATGCTGCAGTTTGCAGAACGTGATGGTGCTAGGAAAGGTATGCAAAAACACACACACAATACACAACACGCACACAACACACACACACACACGATAAACATGAAAAGCTAGGTAATCATAATCAATTCTGAACAGAAGATATTGAACAGGTCCACAAAGATTAGTCAAATAATATTTAAATTAAAAATCCTCCTTGGGATATTGACTTACACTCAACACAAGATGTTTAGCCCTTAATAAAAGAGCTATAAAGGGAATTCACTTTTGTGTTGTAAGTTTAAGACTGCATTGATGGCTGTCACTTTAGAATAAAGGACTGTTACAATCACTGACTAGATTAGCCAATGATATTACAATTGTAATAACTCCCTTTTTCACATTTTCTTTCTCATATTCACCTAAACCAAGCTAAACTATGTCTATCTAAAGAAAATCTACATACGAAAAAAACACTTGTTAGGTGAGTTACACTTTATAGTAAGTGATTGATTTCACTGACTGATTCACTGACTATTCACAACTTGCTATTAAAGAAGGCTTGATACAACTGATACATGAATGCCACATCAGTATGGAGTGCAATTTTGGATCATTAAAAATGTCAGAACAGTGAGTTATTGGGGTTTGAACTGAAGAAGTAACTCAGACAAGCAGAAAAGTCTATATGCGGCCTCCAAGGCCAAGTTACTCACAGGTTCTTCAGCTCCCTGTAGTTGTCAAGGTCGTGTCTTGTAATGTTCTCCAGGGTAACCTGGTTTTCAATGTAACTGGGGGAGGAAACAAAAATATGATTTCATAAAACAAACAGAACTATTCAATTGTTGCCATAGACTTGAGTTTAGAAGTAATTCATTTAATCTGACTAATGCCAAATGAAACTCTGGATAAAGAATAATCTGATTAAACCAATCAATAACAGCTTTCGATTAACATGTAGTATTCTGAAACTGGACTTACAGTAAACCAAACGCTAAGTAACATTTTGTACACAATCGTTCTAAATGTTTATTTAATTTTTTAATAGGATAATTCACATGATTTATTCTGGACAGGTCGCACAGTTGATAGACCAGGGAAGACCAATTATAAAAAGCAACAAAAGAAATATCCAAACTCAATCTTGTTTTGAGAATGTCAATACATTTACATTTAGTCATTTAGCAGACGCTCTTATCCAGAGCGAATTATAGTAAGTAATAATAGTCAATGCTTTAGAAGTCTTAGATCATTTTTTCAGATGTCTACTGGGTTCATCTAGACATTTTATGCAACTCAATTCAACATTCACTCCAAGTTGAACAAACGTATCAAGGATTTTTATGGCTGCATTTGTGTGAACAGTTTCTCTCTTTTTAACAGGGCCAGGGTAAGGAGAGAGTGAAGGAGTAGGAGGGGGACAAAGACATGGACGAAGATGGAGCAATGAGAAAAAAATCCAGTTCATGGAAAGTTTCCCCATTGTCTGTTACTGTAAATATATATATTTTTAAGGCTACATTAAGGCCACATTAAGGCCAAATGTACAACTGAACATATTGCCTGCACTTAGTAAGACACTATCTTGTGCTCAATTTTCATCCTTTTCAGGTGAATATGAAAATGAAATAAATAGAGAACCTTCCCTCAACCAAGCCTTTGTTCTTTGAGGTAAGAAAACATGGTCTCTCTTAGTTAGTCTGTACATTCTGTGTTTATATTACAGTGTGGCACACAAACAGATATTTATGCATGTACGATTGACCCATGCAGCAGTAATGTGATTAGAGAGCAGGTGGAACCAGAATCACCCATCACCCCCCCTTATTGGATTGAGCCAAGTGGGTAATATATCATCCATTGTTCTCCTGTGGGGGGCATTCGCTTGGCAATTCTTACAATTGCATTTATAACTTAGCACATGATGAATTTCTGGCCCGTTCCTCAGTTAATGGCTGCTTGTTTGTTTCTCATATCAGCTAGTGTTCTTTTGCACCCACAGTAAAGTGTTGTCATTTACTGGCACACTACATGGAGAGGTAAACACATGCCAACAGAGCCTTCTTGCTTATTGATTGAGTGACTCATAGTGGATGTAGAAGAGCTTCTGAAGTCTGGGGTTTCATGTTTAGAAACAGGTACAGAGAAGGTGTTAAAAGAGTGAGGAGAGAGAAGGCAAGAAACACAGAGAAAGAGAAAGTGAGTGAGGGAAGGAGATTGAGAGAAAGTAAGAGAAAGCTGTAGAGAAAACGACAAAAACAACTGGCAAAAATGAGAGAGAGAGAGAGAGAGAGAGAGAGAGAGAGAGAGAGAGAGAGAGAGAGAGAGAGAGAGAGAGAGAGAGAGAGAGAGAGAGAGAGAGAGAGAGAGAGAGAGAAAGACTGCTTGACAGACGCAGAGGTGACCAAAATTGACTTCTGTATAGCTGTTCACAGATGTGGTTCCTTTTTAACAAGTGTTAATTGCCCATTTCTAAAAAGGACAATAAAGACAGAACAGCATGGCAGTACAGAGAAATTATGCCATAATTCAATCTTGACATATTTTTCATTTACCAGTACTATGTTGTTAAGAGTGTAGCAGGATTCTGTGAATCACTGTGAATCAACAGAAGTTGTTCTGTTCTCTGAGATGAAAATAAGAATAGCTTACACATGTACTCTATAATGCACATTTTGACCATCAGTACTATCACTACCATCAGTCCTGCTCTCATGCACAGTGTCTCCTTACAGTGTATCAAACCAGGTTGTACTAATTCAACTGACACAAGACCACGACAACCTCAACAACCAAAAATTCTTGGACTGATTACTCTTTTTGGGATATAATTGGGAAATTCCTTTCCACCCACATCTAGTCTGTATCTACCTTAGATTTCAAAAATTAGATTGTTTCTTCACAAAACAGCCTGTCTTCTAGTTATAAAAGTACTTCATGAACCAGTAAACAAACATAAAGTAAACCTCACTCTCTAATACACATAACTCTCTCTCAGGTTTCCCCAAGTTCCATTACTGGAATATAAGTGCAAGACATCCTACAAATTAACTGAAGTTTGCATTTACCCATGTTGTTGTCAAACTATTAGTCACAATTTTCAAAACCAACCCACCATGCTATACAATATTGATGTACCCACATCAATATTGTCTTTAGGTAATAATTGTAATCTATTAAAAACACCAAATTGATGGAAATATGCCACAGATGTGCCATGAGGTTGTATCTTTCTATGTCATAACAACCACTTGTTTGTTGCTGTGAAACTTCCGAACACTTGTTGTTCTGTGCCAAGCATTACAGCATTACACCATTACACCAAGTACAAACCAATACAGTTGCAACCTGACTTACCATCAAAGCAACAAAATGGTCTAAATCAACGTTTCCAGTGTAAAATACTCGGAAAAGACAAATACAAGGACTAACAGATTAAGAGTACAACAATATCAAAGAAAAGACATGTTAGAAATCAACACATTCGCAAGAGGCATGACAGAACTTATCAATAGACAAACCAACCAGTACAACCAACCAACAAAGCACACTTACATCTCTGTGACGTTTTCGCTCTCCTGTGGTGCCAGTGCAGGGATGCTGGCAATGCCATCAGGCTCCAAGCACTGCAGCATGGCAAAGGAACACCGGCAGGCTGATGGGCACCCACCCAGGACAGGTGTTGGTGCCCAGCAGAGTGCAGTGAGGGCCAGGGGCAGTGCCAAGGCCAGTGGGAATGTCCATGGAGAGGTGCTCAATGCCATAACCGTGATGGAAAACGTGGTCTTCTTAATGAAAGGAGTAGTGTTGTTGTCAAGTAGAAGTGGTTGTATGGATAGGATACAAGTGACAGGATGGTAGCTTCCACACACAGTAGCTCTTCCCTTGGCTGTCTGGCAGGGTTGTGATTCCAGCCAGGAGGTTTTGGTATTGAGCCACAAGCAGCAATGAGCAGAAGGAGTGAGATGCAGGCAGGCAGGCAAGGGGCCCTGGGGACATTGGAGGGCTGCAGCCGCCCTCCCTCCCTATGTCTTTCTCGTTCTCTCACTCTCTCACAGAGGGAGGGGCAAGGCAAGGCCATTAGTTGACTGTGTTTGAGAGCCACAGTTATCAGACACCTAAGGGAAAGGCTGGAAGGAAGGAAAGGGTGGATGATGATGGGAGGAGGGAAGAGAGATATAGGACAGGATGAGGTATCATCTGGACAAGAGTAAGATGTCTCCTGTCCCAGCAATGATTAGGATTGTGGGACAAGTCAAGATGTTAGGACTCTTGGAGAACAGTTTGAATAGCCATATCTATGAAGGATATTTCAATCTAATGGAATAGTAGTGAAGGTTTTTGCTTTCAGAAACATTTCCAAAGCAGTCAAGGTTGAAATGAGTTCAGACTATGAAGGTAAAGATAGGGTATTAATGGGTTTTTCCTTGACCTTAAATAAGTAAATACCTATGAGGAGAAAAGAGAAAGCAAGTGCTTATGATGTCCGCTTCTTACATCCATATGTTGTTCTTACCATTAAACTCAGTGACCTGATAACCCAAATACTAGAAATTTTTACCAGCTTCTATATACCTCCATTTATTTTATGTTAAGCATAAGTCTCTGACATTACCATTAAAAAAAATTATTACATTATGAATGAATGCCTTTATTGTCATTGCACTTCTCCTGGTGGTGACACATAGTATGACAGGACAATATAGTAAAACATGAATTAAGACATAAAAAAGAGACCCAATCATATACTCAATCAAAGTCTATTCAAAAGTTTAAAAGAATGTTCCAACAGGTCATTTAGTTGCAGCAGTAAATATAAGGACTTCATACGCTCTGAATCATATCAGTCTATACAGTAATATTATATCCATGATGGAATTCATGGATATAAGGCCCCGAGAGGCCCCGGGACCTCTGGGAAGAGGCCCCGGATAAGACCCAGGACACGCTGGAGGGACTATGTCTCTCGGCTGGCCTGGGAACGCCTCGGGGTCCCCCAGGAAGAGCTGGTGGAAGTGGCCGGGGAGAGGAAAGTCTGGGCCTCCCTGCTTAGGTTGCTGCCCCCGCGACCCGACCCCCGGACAAGCGGAAGATGATGGATGTATGGATGGAATTCATGGAATCAAAAGTACCAAAAAGATATATATATCAAGAATGTCTAATCTTTTGAAAGAAACGGCCTCCAACTGCTAATATAGATATAAATGCTAGCATTAGCTAACTGCTGAGACCTATTGCCATCCATCTTTTGCCGCCTATATGAGTGGAGCACATTTTTACCCTAGGGACAAATATTTGGCCCCACCCCTATCACTCTCCGTCGCTTCACACGAGTAAGGTCGTAGGGTCCTGACCACAATTACGACCCATACGCTGAATTGCCATTTTTGCTGAAGTAATCAGGGCTATAGCGATGGCTCAGTACTTCTTCACTCTCTTACTTCAACTGAGCTCAGCAACTAGAGTGAAGACACAGGGATCCTATTCATGGCAAAAGTGTTCTAGAAGAAGAGAGGGCAATTAGCTTGATGTGAAGCATTATGGGAGGCATTTGCTATGTGGCATGTTCTTACCTGTTCAACCAAGAAATGATTTTATAAGAAGGGTATAGGAGTCACTCAGTGGTAGAGCATCTGACTGTAAATCAAAAGAAGAAAGGTTAAAATCCACACATCAGTGTGGATATGTGTCTGCTGAATTTACATTATTTATGAATCAAAGTGTATGATGTTTGGGGGTAAATTGTGAATGTAATCTAGTGAATTTGTTAATGTTCAACCACACAATTGTGTCGCAATATGCAAGCATATGTAGTATCTGCACTGGCCAACTGTTCTGAATACATATGCATTCTTTGAGGTCGTGGAACTCATAGTCACTTGTTCTGGCTATTGAAAAAGAACAAGAAAAAAGAAAGGCATTTTTTATTAAAATGTGTTTGGGTTTTTTGTTCCACATCTATAATGATGTAATTAGAGTTAGGAAGTCTCCAATAATCAGTGACTGAGCAGGATACCCTGACCAAAGCAACCAATTTAGACAATGAGTAATCAAATGAAGTACAATGCACTTACCACCCCCACACATCATCAACCCTTTTCAGAACCATTGTCACCAAATGACCTGTTAGATTTCAGAAAAGTTTTCAGTTCCAAAACACCATTTAAGAAAAAGAGCAGTTTGGTCATAGTACTTGTAAATAAGCAGTTTGTGTCCCATTCCTACCTTCCATCAACAAGTCCACCACTTATTCTGAAATAAGCAACTTATCGTACAAGTCACACATCTTTCGTGAAATATGATATGAGTTAGGCCACACAACACTAGGACTAAAACATCTAGGCTATTAATACAACCTATATTTCCAAACTGTTGACATTAAATTACTATGGCAGTGCATCATCATGATTGACAGTGAAATAAAGGGTCAATTATTATTGCTTTCACTCTCAGGAATCAATCTTTCTACCATCAGGTCAGATATAACCACATTGGTTGAAAGATCATTCATTTAGAAAATGGCTGGTCTCTGTGGCATATGAAGCTAGGCCACAGGGCCACACCAGCAATCACCTGTCCACCCACCGTATTATTAGACCATCTTTCTTTCTCTCTCTGTTTAATTATGTAAGGATATAAAATAGAGTGGACCCCTTGACAACATCAGATGTGCATCTTGGCTCAGGTACTGCCCTTTTCTATGTATTCAGAATTTGTTCACCACCTTGATTATTTATATTGTAGGCATTAGCTGATTGACTGAATCATCTGGTTTAATCTGATATATTTTAAGTGGCTTGCATTTCAAATGAATAGACAAAATCAAAGAAATCACCATTACCATGAATACAATTGAAAGCGATGACAGATGGAAATGGATGTTCATTAAGACTATACCATCTTTATTCTTCAAAATCTCTTCATTTCTCCTGAATATTAAAGTAAGCTGATCCCATTAAAACGACATTGAAGCAAAAGAGATAGAGAGAGACGATAGTACCGTTAGTCTAAGAGAGGCTTCTTGTCTGTCTGACATTAAAACAATACTCCTCATATTAATTCCCTGCATCAGGAGTGAGGCCGGTCGAGCATGTGGAGTAGAGTAAAGACAGAGCTAGTAAAAGCTCTTTTGGACCAGGTACAAGGAAAGGCTTTTACACTGAGAGTGGTTAATGCATACAGCGCCCGTGTCCATACAGGCTGAGTTGCTACAGCTCCCCGTAGAAGTTGTACATTAAATTGTTCACGTACGATTGTCTCCCAGGAACGGTACTTGTGTACAGAAGTGTGCAACATAAGGCATAGGCAGGTTTCGATGAATATTTTCTCCTTCCCTTTTCTTTCGTGATGTCCAGTTGGTGGTGATATTATGTGACTTGATGGGTGCTCCACTGCCTCAGCCAACCATCTCATGATCAGTGATAACTCGGAATTAGCCTCAAAATTCCCCAGATCTCAATCCAATCGAGCATCTGTGGGATGTGCTGGACGAACAAGTCAAATCCATGGAGGCCCCACCTCACAACTTACAGGACTTACAGGATCTGATACTAACCTCTTGGTGCCAGGTACCAAAGCACACCTTCAGAGATCTAGAGGACTCCATGCCTCGATGGGTCAGGACTGTTTTGGCGACAAAAGGGAGACTTACACAATAATAGGCAGGGGGTCATAATGTCATGGCTGATCGGTGTATTTCACTGCAAGGACTGATTTTTTCCCCACACAACCAGTTTTGTGATACAACAGCGTACGATACCATGATACAGCTCTCTCGGACATCTGTATATAACGTCAACCTTAAGGCTCTCAGGGACAACAACATCTAGCATAATGGGTATGTCCATTCCAGTTGATTCACAATTAGTCTTAAAGTCAAAATGTCAACAACAAACAGTTGCTCAATAGCTTTACGTATGTTCCTTTTTGAAAACCAAGGGCTTGAAACTACCAACCAGAAGTTGAGGGATGGGGGTTTTGATTGGCAGTAGGGAGAGCAATTACTTTAGAGTGCCACAATGTAGAGAACATAAGCTAATTATAGAGAAGCAAAGCAAATAGTCAGACACAGGTGGTGTAGGCTGGAGGAGTTGCAGTTGCAGGAGGTTGAGAGAAATGCCTTTCATACAGTAGCCTACTTCATTAACTGCATTTCCACTTTCAATTTCTCTAGTACTCTCCGTCTTACCCTAAACATGAATTTTAGTAAATGTCTACAATCTTTTTCACTTGTTTCAGAGTGCAAGACAAATGTGTGTGTGGTCTATTGCACTACTGTAACCCCCTTATCAAAGAAAGCCTTTCCTTCTGTAAAATGTATCTTATTATGTCTATCATGTGTGTACAAGTTGGTTATTCGAGGACATAAGTCTTTCATATTTTAGATATTGTATGACCATACAGTATCAATCTCATACTAGGTCAATTGATTTATGGATGCATGCATAACTGGAGTTTCAGTTCACGTAACATGTTGTTCTTTTACCTGCAGATATCTGAGGCAGAATCGCGACATCCCTGTTACCATCATATACAAAAAAATACCATTCCTATTACCAGATAGGATCAAAGTAAACTAGTTTATGGAAGTGGAAATTCACCACAAAAATATATTGTGACCAACATTATTTAGATATTTTTATCTACAGATCTGAGGACTAGAGGAACAAAACCATGGACATTGCTATCACTGGCCAAAATCCACCCCAATCCCTCCTTTCCTGCCCCCTTAAATCAATACTCCACCAAGCAAAACAAGGGTGTAGGGTGTAGCTGTCTCAAATTCATCAGCCTGTTTTTTTCTCCCCAGTCTTATTTTCCATTTACATCTCAAGCCCATCAACACCCAGAGCCCAGCCTAGCAGGCTGGTGTGTGTGTACGAGAGAGAGAGAAACTCACAGGGGTAAACCCAGGATCGATAAGCTAGGGGAGCGCGGTGTAAAGGGAGGGGTATAAGGTGTAACTCGAAACCCCCTCTCTCTTTTCTCTCTCTCTCTCTCTCACTCTCTCTCTCTCTCTCTCTCTCTCTCTCTCATGCAGATGAGAATGAAACATGAGGAGCTTGTCAGAGAAGTTAGCCCAGAGACTAATGAACACCCTGATCTCTGCTCTCATTCTCTCACATTCCTTTTAAAGTAGCTAGTTTGCATTCACTTTCTTTCGATGCCTTTTTTCTGTGCAATTCTCAGTTCTCTTTCACATGGACGCAGTACATTCAGCAATGGACTGAGCATGGCAGCAGTATGATCAGCAATGCACTTCTATTAAAAAAAAATGAATTATTGTTATAATTGTTAGTAGGCCTTATTATTAGTATTATTGGATATATTAATTACGCAAACTGTGAATATGAAACTCATAAATACGAGAACTCATAAAGAGACACGGAAGTCTTTTTAGACTATTTTTGTCCATTGTAGTCATATGTCTAATGGAAAGACAGAAATTTGTCGGTAATCCATGCCCAAATTGGAATAGAGCTATAAAAAAAGAGTTATGATTTTGTTATTGTTATTCCCTAATCTTTCTTACGCATCTCACTGCAAACCATCATGTAATCCAGTCTAGTGTTTGCCGTATATTCAATATAAGACATAAGTGCTTTCCTTACAGTTTGTTATGAATTTTCCCCTCAGTCTATTGATTCATGGGCGCAGATCTCAGAGAGCATCAGTTCTAATGAGTTTATGCCGGAGCACTGTGACCTAGGGTGAGAAGCAGCACACCGTGTAACCTTATTAGACACAAGTACGGACCAACAGCACTTACAGTATGAACACACACACTCACATATACGAAAAAGGATGCAAAAACACACACTCTCTTTCTCAGTCAGACCTCTCTGCGATACGTCTCCTACCTAATGTTCAATTATTTTTAAATGCACCAAAGTATTATCTTGTCTCTACACATCACCACACATCTTTCATGCTGCCATGAACTGACTGGAACAGCATGGACTCCTGTAAAGGAAACCTATTCTCAGCCAACTCGGTGTTCAGTATGAAAGGTGTGGAACGACTTGGCTGGGTTGTGTGATCAGAATGAAACATTTGAGGTTAGAGAGACCAGGAGGAGTCAGTGCAGCTCTTTCCAAGTCACGAACCCAGAATCCAATAGCTGTATTTAGGAGAAAGGTATCCCCTGGGACTGATGCCCATATGCTTTGACATTTCCTTTTCTTGGATAAACTCTTGCGAACCTTTACTGTGTGTTAAGTGTTTTTGCCCATGAATTTGACATATTCGGTCCTTACTTCATAAAACTATTGAATTAGCCTGGAGTGTACACAAATCAGTTCAGAAAAAAACATATGGCGATACCCTATCAAAAAAAGACATGGAATAAAACTGAACATGTATTCAGTTTGGATGGAAAAGTGTACAGGGCCTAACTGAAACATGTTCATAAATAATAAACATATTCAACAAGGTTGTTAATAATACAAGTACTAAATAATCAGGGATTTAATAGTTATTGGTCATTTATTAGTTATCCCAGAAGTTCAACCCTATTTGAAGGCTTTGACATGGATTCTCTCAGTCTGATATATGACATCCATCTAACCAGCTGATGATGGATCAAAAGTTGAGACAGGGACAATCTCAGAGCTCCACTCCATTGATTAGGGGTCAAGATGATCAGAGGGCTCTGAGGCTTCCCTCGGGACACAAGACATCCAGAAGTCCTCCTTTCCCAGTCTCATGTCTGGCTCCTGTCGGAACCTCCCCCCTGGATACTGCCTGAACCTCCCCCCTGGATACTGCCTGAACCTCCCCCCTGGATACTGCCTGAACCTCCCCCCTGGATACTGCCTGAACCTCCCCCCTGGATACTGCCTGAACCTCCCCCCTGGATACTGCCTGAACCTCCCCCCTGGAAACTGCCTGAACCTCCCCCCTGGATACTGCCTGAACCTCCCCCCTGGATACTGCCTGAACCTCCCCCCTGGATACTGCCTGAACCTCCCCCCTGCCCTGTCAACATTCTCCCAAAAGAAGAGCTGGAGCATATGAAGAGAACACAGAGTACAGCTCTTGGACTAAATCACATGTCAAAGTGGTCTAATAGTCAGACTCAATAGACTCCTTTTCCCAATTCTGTCCTGTCCCATTCATTGACCGAAATGGTCCTGAGGCGGCTATAAAGCTGCCAATTAGGAATGGATGGATGGTTTGGGTACATCTGGGTGTGAGGAGTGGCCCACCAGAAACTAATTATTTTAGATTGATGCCTTGTGGAGGACCTGAGTCAACTCCACACATCAGATGGTGATCAGCAACAGATAAAATGGGATTGTGATACAAACTTGGTGAGATTAACATTGTGGAGAGACTCTTTCCTCCTTATCCTGCTTCTAGAGGTACTAGAGATCCAGATTCAAAACCTCGCCAGCCCCTGTCCTTTGACTGATGAAGGGGATACAGCAAGGCACTTTGAAACCATGAAAATATGTGGTATAAAGCCAAAATATGGGAGGCTGAAAGGAATTTAAGGGTTTGTTGAAACTCGTGCACATGTACAATAGGCAAACTCTACCCGAGAAAAGGTCATAGGTACCCATTGGTGGGTATTTTTCCTTGGCTAAGTGTCCGGAAGAGGGGAAATGACTGAATGATTCGGCAACTGTGTGCCACTGCATGAGAATAGCAAGATGTTTATATTCCTATGGCTATTCAGAGAAAAAAAGATATGATGCACTCCCTAAATGTCCTTTTATTATTTCCCTTAACATTATTATTTTCCCTCCAAAAAACATTAATTAAGATACCAACATACAATACACGTGAAATCCATGTCCATTGTGTAAGGAATTGCTAATTTGGCCATGTGCTTGAGTGAAACTGAATCAATGTGTGCCACGCCTAAATATCCAACTTAATTCTTTTATCTTCAGGTTGAAGATAAAAAGCAGTCTACATATGCAGTATGTAGACTGCAGTATGCTTAACAATACCATAATATTTGTTAACTTTTCAAAAAATACCATCTTTCATTGTTGGCTGCACAGTAGCAACATAACAAGAGACAATGGAATATTCCAGCCTATTTTGTGGAATCTTTTGAGTATAAGAAAATGTATAGCTCCAAATGGCACAGCATAAACCTGGCACTATCATTTTTGGGTTGTTTGCACATGGTTATTAACCTCCTTTAGTGTCGGGCCAAACATTGTCGCGACCCAGATGACCCTTGCCCGTCTCTGGGCAAGCACCATCTCCTGGTCCATTCAGACAAATCAATGAGCGCACAGCCCCCAGGCACAGCTCCCCATTGATCAGGGACAGAGATAGCATTATCATTCAGTGTAGAAGAGCTTCAACATGTGCCTGTTACTACTGGGGATAAGATGGCAAGAAGATATGAGATAGACCCCCCCCACCACCACCCCCTCTCTACCAGTCTGCCGTCTCACAGCTACCTTTTATCGTGTGTATGTAGCCCGAGAAAAACACATAACAGTACTCTAGAAAATACAAATAATTATTGTAAATAGGTGTGAGAGATGCAAATAAACACTTGCAGAACTGGAGAGAGGATGGGAAAATGGATCATGGAAAATACACAAATAAAACATAACAGGCCATGTAAAGCCACAGGGACAAAATAATAATATTGCAGACAAATGAGAGAAAAATAATTTTGAGGAAAAAAAGAAAGATTAAATATTAAAGATTGAGAGAGCAGGAGAATGAAGAGACAGTGTGGAAGAAAGAGATAATTTAAGGGGTGGAAGAGAAATACAGTGAGAGAAAGAGAGGAGAGAAATGATTTGTGGCATCTACTGTGTGCTAACGTTACAGGAATGGCCCTCCAGGGCAGCATGAAAAGCCTCTTGATTGCTAGGAGTGGTAACAAGAGCTCCCAGCTCCTTGCCCTGATAGATTTATTTACATTTCAGCGTCACGACCAGACTGAAAAAAAAATAGAATACGCAGAGAGGGAGGGCATCAATATTTGCTGGAGTGATTATACTTCTTTACCCACCCCCAGCTCTTTGTTCACAATGACTTAATGCTCTTTATGGCTCTAAGATATGTTCTCATGCCCCATTGTATGGAGCACCTGTCTATCATTGGCTGTTTATAAAGGACTTAGCAAATAGAGGAAATTATATTGGTCCATCCTGTGAAATGGATTAATGTTCTTATTGGACTTTTTAAGATGGACTGATGCTGTGGTGATCTGCCTTTGTCTGTTTTGGGGAAAGGGGTTTTCTGTCTGTCAAGATAGTCTCTCTCATGTTCAACGACTGTCCTTTATTCTGGCAAGCAGGAAATATCGGCTACCTGGTTACAGAACCACAAACTACACTGCATCGCAGTAATACCTTTTCATGCTCTATTCACCCGCCCACAGCACATAAACAGCACTTTGAATTGACATGTCCTGCTAGAAGTAAGCAATTCTGATTCTTATGAATTCTCTGAATTCTTATTCATCCTTTTCTTACTGTCATGGCATCATTGGAACTATTGGTTTGAACAGGGTTTGTGTGAACACACCCAGCAATCCCAAGGCCGGCAGCACACAGCCTTCTGTCCTAAGTGGAAGGGGAGTGGCCTGAGCAGCAAGACCCCCCATTTAGGATAGTGGGCTATTTAGCCTGACAACCATTAAATATGAATTAAAAACCACACAGGCCTCTTTGCCTTCCGAAATGTCATTACACATCTTTATGGCGGCAGTTGTTGAATAAGCAGTTTGCAGGACTCCCCAGGGGTGGAGCCCGAGGATGGAGTGGAGAGGATGAAGAGAGGGATGGAGAGAGGGATGGAGAGAGGGATGGAGAGAGGGATGGAGAGAGGGATGGAGAGAGGGATGGAGAGAGGGATGGAGAGAGGGATGGAGAGAGGGAACCGCCTGAAGAATAACCAACAGACAGGCCCGCTAGATAGGTGGAGGCCTAATAGCTGCTGAAATGGAATCTACATTAGAGGCTCTAACTGAGTGGAACACTTCAGGGGCCAGGCCCCGAGAGGAGGAAAATAACAGCCTCAGCTTGAGTAGGTGCTTCAGTTTCTCCATAACAGACTGCAAAGAGACAGGGAGATAAACATGTGAGTGTAGGAGGGACAACCGGGTTTCTTTGTCAATTCAAAGAAATCTATATGGTTTCTTAAGGTATACAAGATCTTTGGAGTAACTTCAAATTTTTCAGTTTAGTACAGGCTGCAATGTGCAGGATAGTGGCACTAACTTCAGGCTGTAATTAGTCTACATGATATAGGCTTCCTACAGCTGCCTTGTCATTATGACAAAGGGAAATTAAATTAGGGTAATCCACAAATGCACAGAAATTCATTAAACAAGAGAGCACTCCAACTTTTCAAGGAGGAAATGAATGAGCTTTTTTTCCCCCATTTCATGTTATATTGTTGTTTCTTGTCACTCAAAGACCTTTTGCACTGTCAACTACTTGCAAAGTGCACCTGTCTATTCTATCCTTACAAAAGAGCAATCTTTTACAGTAAAAGCTCCATTGTCACCCCCAAGTGGACTACTGCTGTTTTTAAGACCACTCTCTAATTTGCTTCCATTTTACAGCTGAACCTACCTTTTTATACAAAGCTTTCATGCTATGTTCATCTACTTCGCCTGTATTGGAGTAATTTGGGAATCATTAACATAAGATTTTTGGTCACAGTCAATAGTAGCCCAAATTTCGAAGCAATATTTTAGTCTGAGTGACAATTAATTGGATGCATCCTTGTTTGGGAAATGGCCACAGATAAAGTGTAGTTATTGAAACAGATAATTAAACCGATAATGTATATTTAATCTACACATTAGAGTGATTAATCTAATATGGAGAACAAGAACACTTTACATTAAGATGACATTCTACTTTGTAACTACACAGCAATAAATACACTAAAAACATTATAATGTAGGTATTGTACATAGAAATGGGTATATAATTAAAATGGTAAGTGTTAGTGGTATAGGTTATATATTTTTTTTAAGAAGACAAGGTGTGGGAGAGTAAGGGTATGTTGTGGATGTTGTGTTACCAAAGCCAGATCAATGTTCTCCCATACCAAGTTTCACTTGTGTAATAACCGTTATGTTAGTAACCGTTAAGTATGTCTAGGCTAAATAACAGTTCCTATGTAACTACAATTCTGTAACTATAGGTATTGCTAAGTAGTTACATGGTATTTAATGTAACCTTAATGTAAAGTTTTGCCCAATATTAAATGGAATTGATTTGTAGTTGACTAGTATCAAGCTGTTTGTAACGCACAAACAGTTACTGAGACATAGGATCCAGGCACAACATTATTTTGATGTACCAACTGCTACAGTAAGGCACACAGCATCACTTGCTCTTTCCCTTCTCTTCATCAATCTATTTTTTTGTGGTCTTTCTTTCCTTTTAGTCCACTTAACGGCCTTTGGTTTCCAAGGAGGCCATTGTATTTCCTCCATTGCCTAGCAACCATCACCAAGGCCAGCACTCCATTGTTGCGGAGGCTGAGCACCTGAATTGCATGCTGCCTGTTTTTACTTTTCAAAATTGTACTGTAATTTCGCAAACTGGTGTTTCAGCATTAGAGAGATGGAGTTTAGAAAATCTGTGAGGGTTTGGCAATTTGGGTGGGTATGCTTATTTATCCATTGGTTTGCATGTTGATGTTTCTTACACTACATTTGTTTAGGCTATTTACCTACAAAATTATGCAAGCAGTGATGAGTGTTTTGTCCACATGAGATAGCCTGACATGAAATGCAAACAAAGATCTAGGATTTATTAGACAAGGCTCAAGCGTACACTAGGACTAATTGGAGAGACTAGGTAGAGTATAATATTGTATGCATCAAGGAAACAACTGTTTTCAGGTAACATACACCGAAGAGGTACAGTGAAATATTGACTATCAGGGTATCTTTGTGTATGTGTGTGTTTGCATGTCTGTGTGTTTGTGTATGTGGTGTGTGCGTGCGTGTGAAAGAGAGGGACAGCGAGAAAGGAAAGGACAAAGTTTAATAATATAATAAGAATGTATAGTAAAAGCATTGCTGAATAATTATGCTGCTTATTAATATGCTTTACAGACTTCTAGTCTGAGCAATCAGGGAATATGCTGTATTGTTAAAAATATATATTTTTAAAGCAACTAAACACTTATTCTACTGTTAGGTCGATAGAGATGGACTTTTATGTTGAAAGAATTCCAGGCAAGATTTTTTGTGACGTCATTTTTACACAATTTCCTTGAATAGCACCTGTGAGCATGGGGGTTGTCTGTCTGTCAGTTCTGAGTAAAAACATAGCCCAACCATGCAGGCAAAAACATATCCATCATCATTCTTCACTGACCACGGAGACTGACTGTGTCCATACTCCCTAGAGACAGACTTTGACTATTATTTCTCTCTTTAATACAGGGCATTTGGATCTCTAGATGTTGGATTGGCCCTTCTTCTTTTAGCCCCCACCGCAGCACAGCGTATTTTATCAATTATGTTTCTTATTTCCTTCTCTTTTATATATTTTTTATAGATTTAATATCAATATAAATGTAAGCATGTTAAATGCTTTTCAGGCCATTCATAATAGGCAATACTTTATTTTTGTCTAAGACAAAAACACCTTTTTTCCTTCTGAATTCAAGCCTTTTCCAGACAACCCCAGCTGTCTTAATTCTCAAAGTGGTGAGTACCAAGACATTGCTAACAGTCTTTTTTATTACATTTGCCTATTTGAGTGTGCATTACAGCTAATCTGAATCTTTCTGAGTAATTACAATTCTTAATTAACATGTTTAATGTATTTTCCCTCATGCAAGGTCATACCTATTGTTAGATTGATTGTCTGATTCATCTGACATCAAATATGACTTTAAATGTATATTTCTACTGACGTTATGCTTGTATGGCAAACAAAGCATTTCCCCCCCAGACATATACACAAATGGTTAACAATTACACACAAACAGATATGCACCCACACACTCACACATATACTATCCTCGATCCTAAAAATAAATAGAAAGGGATGTCCTGGAGTGAGTTCAGTGAAATAGCTTGGGGGTTAGAAGAAGGAATGATGATGGTTATGTATATAGGTAATTTTATATATCTCATTGTATTTCATTCATGCTGTTATGTTCTTCAGTAGATGTTATTTTGTCTATGTATATGGTATTGTTTGAAACTAAAGTTAGTCTAAATTAGTTTATGGTACTACTAGAAGAAAACAACCAATCAAAAAATATATATATCTTATCTTTTCTATATAGAAGAGTGTGTTTTTCTTGTAGGAACTAAGGAAACAATCCGAATACCAAATTCCCAGCATTCCCAGTTCATGTACAGTCTCAGGTATGGTAGAACCTATTTTGCAATTGAAGCACATAAAAGGTTCTCAAACTAAAAGTCATCTAGTTGCTAAAAAGCTTTTCACCATAAACAGGTATCTTATTTGATAATGTTTAAGTTCATTGCATGTGCTATACCAGTCCAAAAAAAGGCCATTAATCCTCAGATGCCAAAAAACTTTTCTTTTATTAAAGTTCTTTGTCTGCAAACAAAAATTATAATGCAAAACACATTGAAAATGTACTGAACGAACAAGCTCAATTTAATTCACTGCATCTCCCACATAAAGTGTGGACCCTCATAAACCAAGTTAATCTCCGGGTATTCTCTTTATCTAGACACCTACCAACCTGGCACAAACCCTGTGATGTGCCAAACTTGGAGATACAGATTGTGCCCAGATACCTCTGATATCTGCTGCTTATCTAGCCTCACTGTTGGTCCACATGGTCGTAGCCTCATTCCCTCGGCCTCGTCCTTCAGCTTACTGACACCGAGGATCTGACAAGGATCTGACAAGCTGCACATTAACTCACCATGGTCACCTGTAGATCTTTTTCCCCGTTTTCTGAAACTTTGCATTCCCTTAACATTGCCTGTCATGGGTGTTTCCAGACCAAGAAGAGCAAATTAATATACTGGTCTTGTGATTGGCCCAGTGACAAATTGACTGGCTGGATTAAACATAACATCAAGGCTATTTGGAATACTCATTGCCATGTTGTTCTGGGTTCGCATAAGATGTATTGCAATAACTCATTGGTTAAAAACAAACATTAAGGAGAGCAGTTGGGCTGACTTGATAAAAGTACGAACTACAGGATTTCAGGGCGATCAAAAGAACAAATTCTGTGTAAATTAACAACATTCTTGTGTGACTGTTTGATCAAATGCAGCAATGTCAAAGATGGACCCTTGATAATTTGCCAATTCTTCACTACCTTGAATACAAGGAGAAGGTCACTTGGAACTGACTGTTCCCTTTTAAAGCCCTCTGCCTTTCTGTTCAGAGGGTTGAGGGTTGTTGTGATGTATAGAGATAAGTCTGTAAAAGACTATCTCTAATATCTTGTGTGAACCCCCTTGAGGTGAAACTGTATGAATTAGACGAAACCAGCTCAAGGAGGCCACCTTGAGTACAGCTTGTAGCCTGGCAACATAAAAAGCAGGAGGAGAGGCAGCTGTTCATGGGGATAAATTCCTGGCATAAGGATACATATGTTCTACATGCAGACTAATTAGTCTTTGAATAAATCAAATAAGTGTGGTTACTACATTTTAAGAGGTTAAAAAGAAAGAGTAATAATACAGACACACGGGTATTGTATGGGTTAATTGCTGGTAATATTTGTGGGGCAAGCCGAGTTAATGTTCAGGTTGTAGAACATTATACAAGAAACATCTAATACTCTACCTATATGAAAAAGAATGGGTCTATGGCAGTGTGGAAGACTAGTGATTTTGTTGTTGTGTGTCAATATTTACAACAAGTCATTGTCTCCCTCACTGCTTTAAGACAAATTGCACCGGATTATGCCAGTAATAGCATATACTACAGTTCCTTAACTCAAGCTACCCTATTATGTTGAATCTATCTTGCATAGACTTTACAATGCTTTTTACCCTCTTACATGATGTGATGCAAAAATAGATCATTACTACATTGCAGTACATTGCATCTTTATGTCGTTTTGGATTATAAGAATATAATTTACCACCTATTTGGATTGGAACATCAATTTCGGTTGTTGATCGGTTCATCTTATTTCATGATAGATTCGCTCACCTAGCAAATTTTAAATAAATGTTAAAAGGTAATGAGAGTGTGTTCAAGACCACAGGGCTTTGGGGGGATGATGGTTTCCTTCTTCCCTTGCTTCAACTATATAAACCCCAGAACACAGATGAGCAAGGGGCAGTCCGCTTTAATTTTACAAAAAAAACTGAAATGACAAGCATTACTGGGCTAAATAATTTTTTATATATTGTATATTGTATATTGTAGTATAGTGTATGCAATTGATGATTTTTTTTTTTGAATGCATGTATGTCTATGGTTAGGATGATGTTATATTGAATGCAATTATATTACTGTATACCCTCTACAGTTTTGAGGTTGGATGCTCCTCTCAAGTCACGGCCGCCTAAATACACGATGCAGGTTTGTCAGCTATGTGGCCTCCTTCGAAACTGGAAACTTTGGCATCATCTTTGCAGTCACCTCTTCTGTCGTGAGTGCATGGACAAGATTATGGACAATGGCTTCTGAGACATTGAGGGGCTTGGATCAAGTCGTTGTCCCATGTGCAAATCAGGAGAACTCAAATTGTAACGTGACCAATGACCATTTCTGACTTGAATTGTTTCTATGTTGGTATATTGTACATTTGACATTTTTTCATAAATGTTCTGCATTTCTAGTTGTTTAACTGGTTAGAGCTGTCCTTGCCATTATTCAATTAATAAGTACATTAAAAAAAACAGGCAATCAATGAATCAATCAATCAACCAGGTGAATATGTCTCAGCAATATCATATTGTAAACAGACTGTCAGTTAAACTCTATACAATGCCAACCTACATTACATTATTAGACAACGTATGATGGAGAGAAGCAAGGGATAGAACCAGAGGACCAAAGGTCAGTGATGAAGCAGAACATTCACTTCAATAAGCACTTCAATAAGCACCTCCCATTCCAACCAGCAATCCATCTCATATGAATTTCATGCTTTGACCTTTACCCAGCAATAAAACACTTCACAACCACTGCAATAATACATTGAATGAATCTGAATGAATTTGTCATATGTTTGCATGAGCTATAGGCACACAATCACACACAAACTCAAAGACCACCTTTCAATGCTTTAATGGTGGAATTAAAGTATTCAAATGAGAAAGTAAAATGTAAGGACAAATATGAAACACGGATAAAAAGGGTGGGTGGTATCTTTCTCTCCTGGGTTTGGGAAGAAACAAGCTTGCTTAGTAGGTTTACTGAGGTTGGTAGCACAGGCTTGGTCTGGTCCAGAATGGCTTAATAGTCCCCAACAAGGGGCTTGAACTGACCCTGCAAGTTGCCAAGCAAAGGCTCACCCTGATCCAGCATGCTGCCAAGCAGAGGTAAGACCAGACCCTGCTCTGTGCAAAGTATAAGCAAGATCAGACTTCCCACAGTGTCAAGCAGAGACAAGAGCTTAGCCTCCATTTTGCAAACCTCCGCCATGAGCTGGGTTCTGCGTGAGGCCAAGTTGTCAACCAGGGCTTTGCGATCAACAAGGTATGTCCTATTTAACAATATTAAAGAATGCGGAGAGAAGGTCAAACTAGTGTTCCTATTTGTTCGTGTGCTCGTTGTTAATGCTGTGCATGGGCGCAGCTAAGAATTTTGGTCAGTTTTTGTATTCGACACATTATCATTTCAAGCGTTTTTGGGGCCATGGGTGTCAGTCACACTTTTCCCTACATTTTGACAACCCTGATGCATCCACATGTTTACATGTTTTCAGAGAGTATGATGAATCAAAGAGCTTATTTTTTTTAATTCAATATGTTTTTATAATGCTTTCTTCAGTCTCTATGGTAAATACTCTGTGGCTATTGTATCAACATCTCAACTCAATGACATCCTGTTGTTGATATATTAACAAATGTGGAATACAAAATAATTTGGTTGCTTTTAATTGCATGAAATCTAACAATGGGCAACGGCCAACAACACAACAACAAAGGTGGCAACAAGAGAGAATTGCATGGCTGTCGATGGGCAAGATGCACCTTGGTGGCAGTGGATACATTCAACAACACTGGTACTGTTTTACCGTTTGTAGTGTGTAAAACTTCAAGATGCAGTGGGAACCTGCACACAATTACAATAAATTCTACATTATTTCAACACATTGTAGAAAATGTCAATATTTTTTAGGGGCAGAAGGTGGCACTAATGCACCAACGAGCTGGATGCGAATCGCCGTAATAAAAGAAGAAGAAGACAACTTCCCTCCCGGAAATGTGACTGCCTGTGTATGCTTTCTGGCTTTCCTTTCTCACGCACGCCGCACTTCTCTTTGCAAACACAGACATCATGGCGGACGTACTGGATCTTCATGAAGCGGGAGGCGAGGATTTTCCTATGGATGAGGATGGTGATTGTTCTATTTATTAAATTTTAGAGTGGTAGGATGTGGTATCTGCTATAAAAAAAAATACAAAATGAAAGATAAGTGGTTGATGGGCTTTTAATCACAAACTGTGTTAGTAATGTCGGAGGCGGTTTGACTCCAGCTACAGTACTGTAGCTATAAGCTACCCTCTGAAATGGGAATGATTAGCTACAAATAGGTCGAAGCTATGGTTGTTTATGTTTTTGCAATACTCGGTAATCGTCTGCAATATGAAGGAATATTTAAGGTGACCAAAACTGGTAACGTTACTTCAAACTTGTACATTCACTGTGCCGTTCCATTTTATGATGAGCAGGGCCTTGCGCGACGTAGTAACTCATCCGCTTGGCTAACGCTGTCGTTAGCTTCATTGCTAGTTTTGGCTAGTTGGCTTTCTATTTGTTTTGCCTCTAAAAGTAGGATCCATTGGTTTGGAAACCACGAGGTCAATTGCATTTTTATACTTTGTGTAATGTTTGTTAACTAAAGACCATCGGACTTCAACTTTTGCCCATCCAACATGTCCCTGTGTCCTTTTATACCTAATTTCATCTGGGGTGTTCTATTTCTTCCAGTACGAACTTGATGTTTGGCCTGTGTCGGACCTTTAATGACAAACGATTTTTAACGAAATGTACGTCCAACTAGTCATGTATAAGAACATTAGACAGTCAAGTGATCGGTTAATGCACATCTACGTGATGTATATATTTGCATTTCTTACACGTCTGCATGAACTGACTGGTGTTGGTCTTTTGTTCTACACAGAGAGCATCCACAAGTTGAAAGAGAAGGCAAAAAGAAGAAAGGGAAGAGGTTTTGGTTCAGGTGAGGTGTACATTGGTTATGTTAATGCTGGTACCCATTGTCTAGATGGATTGTCTCTGGATGTGATGTGCACAGCAGTCATTAACTTTTCTTCTTGCAGAGGAAGGAGCCCGGTCCAGAGTCAAAGAGGACTATGACACAGTAGAACAAGACGGCGATGAGCCCGGACCTCAGAGATGTATGTTCTTTTACTAACTTTACATTGCTGTGGGTTGCCACTGATACTTTTTGGCAACGATGGATATAGTTGCCCACCTTCATCTTTAAAAGAGAAACAATCCATGTAATCATCCCTAGCTGCCGACCACAATTTTTTGTTCCTTAAAAAGTGACATCATCCTCATTTAATGACTAACTTAATGTGTTCAAGTAAGTAGGGAAGGCTTTTCAAATCCTGTGCACCAACAAGTTTGTAAATCATACAGACATGGAGACAGTGGCAGTATCTGCACAGAACCTATTACAGAACAATGTGCATTTCCTTTTGTTTTTGAATGTGCTCAATTTGAGAATAATGCTTATGGAAGCTGTTCTTGTTTGTTTGTCCCTTAGCTGTGGAGGGTTGGATCCTGTTTGTGACAGGGGTCCACGAGGAGGCCACTGAGGAGGACATCCATGACAAGTTTGCAGAGTTTGGAGAGATCAAAAACCTTCATCTTAACCTTGACCGCAGAACAGGTTACCTTAAGGTCAGTGATGTGTCCATCTAGCTACATAGTAGGTATTTTTGGTGTAGAGATCACTTCATATGACCCTCCTGTCTCTTATTGAAGATGTTTCACAGTCAACATAACAGCAGAGGGGGGGGGGGGATTCACAAAGGCTGTAACCCTAGTACCTAGTCCGTACTCACAAAAAACACAGCGCACACCCACCCACACAATTAATATTTTCGTTTTGAATCACAGTTACCATGCAGAGGAGCTATTATGTGTTACAATCTTGTACCAAAGTATGAATGTTGTGGAATTTAGGCTTACAGCTCTGTGGACTGTCTGACCACTATTACTTTTCCTGGCATATGCTGAGAGATATTCAATAGGATGATTATGGTGCAACATGTTCGGCTGTCTTCAGTCATACCACAAGGTGGCAGCCCTAAACAGGCATGGCAGTGCTATTTCTGCTTCTTAGCTTGACACTTAACAGTAGAAGGAATACATGTTTGGTTATGTATTACAAGTGTGTATAAAAAATGTGATGGGATTACTTGACACTTTGACAACAGCCTTCTCCCTGGTATATTTCCTTAAGTATACAATGGAATAGTTGCAGTGAAGTCATTCAATTTGAATTTGTGTCGCTTGTATGAGTCAGTTTTGTTTTGTTTTTATTACAGGGTTATGCACTGGTGGAATATGAGACCTACAAGGAGGCCCAGGCAGCCATGGAAGGGTTAAATGCCCAGGACATGATGGGCCAACCAATCAGTGTTGACTGGGGCTTTGTCAGAGGGCCACCCAAGGGAAAGAGGAGGTGAGTCTTGTTATTCTAATGCTGGCCATACATTACCTTCTCGCATGCCAACTTTAAGATTTTGATGAAATCCTACATTTGTAAGAAAAAATCAGGGAATGTAGCACATAAGAGGTGCAAGGCATCTCACAGGTTACAACTGAAGTTTAAAAGTTCCCATACTCTTTTTTTGTATGACTGTCCAGTGTGAGTTAGAGCTACCTTACCCTCGCTCTCTATTCTTTTCTAGTTATGATCCTTTTGGTTGTATGCATGCACCCATAATTAATGTGCTAGTTTGGGTTTGACTGTCAACAAGTATACTAATACCTTAAGGAACAGCATTACCTCCAAGTGTATGCATATTATTTGTATTATTATTTTAACCATAATGAATGCTGATGAAACTGCTTCTTATTGTCATGCTAGGGGTGGTGGAAGGAGGCGCAGCAGAAGTCCAGACAGGAGACGGCGCTGATCTCAGATCATCTGTATGTTACCTCCAATTGGCAAAGGACATGCCTGTCACTTCCACAGGCAGTTTCAGATCACTCTCAGAAGAGTCCATTTTATTACTTTTGTTCTGTATTTACGTAATGTATCTCGCTAACAGCTGTATGGTGTCCATTTCTCAACAGCAAACATGTATGTAGCTTCATAGTAATGTACTTGAGGCCACCAAAAAGACAGCCATACAGCTCAGTGAAGCCCCCACCTTTTTTTGTTGTAATTGGAGGATTTTTCTTTTTTTTTATGAATTCCCTCAATGCTATTTGAGGGGTAATGTTCTTAGCAGCCTGCTACTGTTTTGTGTCGTTATACCAAGGCTATCACATGGGGAATTAAATACTTTTAAAATGATCAATGTGTGACTTATTTTTATATATTACATGTTGATATACTGTTCAGAAAGTGAGCGGCACGATGAGCAATGGTGACTAGAACAACTGCAAGTGACGTGAATGTTTACATCATCTCAGATGACCTCACCATAGTTTCCGCCCCGTCCAGCATTGCCTGTCTTACACAGTTCTCGATAGGAACTTTACCCATTGGTTCATCGGGCAAATTCCTACCTCGGTGGTTCCCGACAGCCAATACAAGTTGCCTACGCTCCTTTTCTCATTCGGTGTCAGTTTTTGTAGGCTGTGCCAATAAGGAATTGCAGGGTGATCATTGACCAATTGGCACGTTAGTCAACCACAGTCTCCTCAGCGATTGGTTGGTGATAGAATTGTTAACCTCAGCAGGGCGGACTCATGAGCGCCTAGGTTTGACATTGTTGTTGTAACTAGAGAAATTACTTTATCGCTGGGGTCCTGTTTTGGATTTATTCATTTGACTTGCATCCTCTGAAAATCCCTGAAGTTATCTACAACTAGTCTTCATAAAGTTACGGATTCCACGGAGATTTTTTTTCACTATGTATTACCATTATGGGACGATAATAGACATATCTCCGAGGCCGCTCAAGGTAAGCAGACATGGGTGCACTCCATTGACGATTGCTTGAGCCTTTGCTCAACGAAGTTTAGCTTAGCTAGCCAGTTAGCATATAAGGTTTGTTCGTTTATATAAACATGAGTGGTGCGTCACAGCGGTGGCAAAACTACACCGCCAGGTTACATTGTAATCAGTCGTATTACATTCATTTTGGGAATTGTTAGGATGGGGTCTTGCTGAAATGCTTTGGAATTCCATCGCCTTGCCCAGTATAAAGTGGACAAGTTGGGGGCACGAGAGAAAATTACGGCTGTAAATTGAATGAGTTGCTATTGGTACCGATAAATCCGTTGTCAGGAATGTTTAAATAAGTCTGCGATATACATGGACTTTAAAACTTTTGGGAATATTTTATACATGAACGCAAACAACTGAAGGAACACAGGCAGTATGAACCGCCGAGCAGCCCCGGAAAACCAAACAAGGTAGCACTAAGCTACCTTCGCTACGCTAGTAGCTTACACAGTAACAACGTTTGGATGATTGGCTAGTTCGTTAGCTTGCTAGCTATATAGCCAGACTGGTACGGTACACGATATAGACCCAAGCTACAAAGGAATATAACGTATGTTATTTATTATTCGACATTCTGGCTTTAAAATGGTATGGCTTGCTCGCTTGCATGGTCCAAAACCATTAAGCTATTCACCTAGTATCACTAGCTAGCTAACGTAACGCGTAGTTGCTAGCTAGTTATGCAAACAGATTTGTGTAGGACTAAATTTAATTGGTGACACCTGAGTGAGGAGACCGTTCTACAGTACTTGGTAAAATAGTCTAGCTAGTCATAGAATGTAAAGTATATGCATGGCTCTCTTTAAGCTAAGGCTACGATTATTGTGTATCAATGCCATTAACACTACAATGAGAGGGTAGCGTTACACTTTGCTTTGAATTATTCAGCTAGTTCCTTTTAACAAAGTCTTTTGTTTGCTGGGAGTCCAGTACAGGCAGCCAAATCAACAGAAAGTAGGACACAAATAATGTTCTCTGATTTGGCTTTCTGTATCTGACTAATGCAAGTGTTTCTTTCCCTATACTGCATAGGCAACTACTCTACAACCTGTAAAATCACAAGCCTTATTTCGTAGCAAATTCACGTGATGATTTGTGCTATACTTAATTATAAAGATAAATATTGAGACCAATACTGGTATGTTGCCAAGCATTTCTCTGTCACTGTGCCTCATTAATGTTATCAGTGTTGACAGTATGCGGTTCTCTTTTGTAAACATTGTGGAATGTGGCTGGAGGTTTTAGCCATGTTGTGGGAGGATAAAATACATTGAGCCCTCCTTCCTCATTCCAATGACATTGCAGGTTTTTTTTTTGGATTCAAAATACAAAATCGAACTGTAAGTTGGAGAGTTCTCCGGTGAGCGGGCTCTGCAAGGGCGTGAGTTCAGGTTTGCACTGTCAGACCGTGTTATGCAAGTGCCCAGCTCTACCAGGAACACATTAATGCATTAGAGCAGAACACCTCAGGCTGTCTCTGAAGGTGCGTTTTGCACGTCTCTGTGATATTCAGATTCAAGAGTATCCAAAGGCACTGAGTGGCAGTCCAAACGAAGGAAACACATGTAGGCTAATGCTAAAATACAGTTAGGCTAGGCCCACTATTCTGCAGCCAGGACTATATTCCTATTTGTAATAGGTCTATGTTTAAAGATAAACAGCAGCATCAACAAGTTGTCTAACTCCAGAGGTAGTAAATTACCCAGATACAGATGTGGGTGACACTGATATCACCATTATTTATGCGTAACACGGGTTACAGATAACACATTTGGAGATTCTGGAACCTTCGCTAGTTTGTCTCCAGCTTGGTGTCAATCATAGTTGCGATAGTTCCTCGCAAAGTTGTCATTTTTCTCAAAATTAAAATGATCTTATCTAGCTTGACACAATTTACACATAACTACAGCCTAGCCTTTATACCACCATCAAGATATAGGCTAGGTGTTGTGTTGAGTGTATCATACTGTAGGCTTGACAGTGTCAAGACTGTGTTTTATTGTGTTCTTGTCACCCAACTCCACCCCTCTGGGGTTTTATCCAGTTGATCTGCTATGGTCATCATGGTGTGGGTGAATATTGTATTTCACTGAGCTTCCCTGCTGCCTCAGCAACACAGAGGAGATGGGCTCCCCCTAACAGCTGTTGGATAAGCGTGTGCATGTGCGCCTTCCAAGTATCCTGTATCAGTTTCTTGGGCCAAACCCATTTGCTGTGGAGCTTTTCCTGTTTGATCCGTCACTGCTAATAATCAGATTCATAAGAAAATTGAGATTTGTTTTGCTTGTATAGCACATGGTGGAATCGAGCCAACCCTGAAGTTTCCTGTTCTAGGCCTCCTAATAGATTTGGATCAAGTAGGGGTCCATCAATACTGGACACTAAGGATAATACATGCACAGTTCCAGTTACTTCAATCATCGATTAAACAAGGCTTATTCCCAATATTTTTTTGCCAAAACACATTTAGCCTGGTTCTTGGTTCAAGTGAATCAGGACAATTATGCATCAAGTGCCCAGAACGTAAGGTTTGAGAATCCTTTGGGCAATGGGAGAAGTCTATGCACCCCTGTTATCCCTGTCTGCTGGAGCACCCAACACATCTCATACCAGAATGGAACAGATGTGCTTTTAACCCTTGTGTTATCTTCGGGTCATTCTGACCCATCAGTCATTGTGACCCACCGTCGTATTGCGACAGATTTACCGCATACAAAGACAAAGTGAAGCATTTTCTTTTAACCGTTGGGCTGTCTCAGACCCCCCACATTGCAAAGGTTAAAAGAAAATTATTTTAATTTGTTTTTGTATTGGGTAAAATTGGGTAAACACAACGATGGTTCGTTATGAACCTTTGGGTCATGTGACCCGAAGGCAGCACAAGGGTTAATGAGAAAATGCCCCCAGTCCTCATGATTCCTCCACAGAGCGGATCAATAGGAAGCTTGTCTCCGAGAGCCTGTGCTCCAGACAGCGACTCATAAAAAACCCCTGTTGAGCTCCACCTCCCTGGCATGGCTGGATGCCTGCCAGCCTTGTGACCCAGCAGCCAGAGCCCAGGGCTGTTTGTGTCAGGGTGGAGAGGCCCAGTAGCCAAGCATCACTGATCACACCCTACCTTTGTGTTAGAGCGGCTACAGGGCTCTGTAGTGTAAAGTTCTCTAAAGGGGGACTACTGTGATGTGTTGTTGTAACCAGTTTTCCTATTAACCACTAGCTGTGTTGATTTTGTTAAGAACATATTTATTACAAGGTCCACTTGTTTTTGGTTGGATTATGATAGATAGATTAATGATAGATTTAAGCGACTGATCTTTCATATTTTAAACATTAGCCTCCCATAAACAGGACAATGAGGCGTTTTTAGAAAGGGAGTGTATGGGTACAGGGTGTCCATGTCAACAGCAGGACAAACCACAGTCTGACGGGCCTGGCTCCCAGAGCACACGAGTCACTGCCTCCTCGTTCTTCCTACACTGTGCCAACGCTGTCCCTGCTACTCTCACCTGTAAATCCAGAACAGAGGGGCAGTAATTCTGTACGCATCTGATGGGAGCCTTTCACCCGGGATGATGTCACAGAGTTTGACGAAAAGCCGTCCTACTGCACTGGCTGCCAGTCCTGCAGCACATGGGGATTCACATGCACTCTGGCCTGCCTCGGCTTATGCTCCTTCAGCCACTGACTTTAGCCTAGCCACAAGCCGTGCTGACGTTTGGTTGGCCTGTCACATGACAAATGATGTTACAGGCTGCATGTTTGTTTTTCGGTGGGGGGCTGTTTAATCAAATGGCTGGGAAATTGAATGGGTCACACAGAATGTGTTCAATGCTGAACACCATTGTGAAGGTATGTAGTACCGTCCTGCAGTAGCCAGTTGAGAGTAGGAGAGTTTGAGGCAACAATAAATTCCCCTAGTGTTTCATCTATGTCAATAAAATTAACGTGGCAGAACCCTTTTAGGTTCTGTGGCTTTATCTCAGGGCAGTGACAATGTATGAAGTTCACTGCTTTCAAGGGTGGTTGGGTGGTTGCCCATGTCAATTTACATTTTATTAATTTAGTAGACGCTAAATACATGTGATTAATTTAGCAGACGCGTGAAATCAATATCACAGAGTTTAGGCTGTCAGTTTTCCGGAATACTGAAACCAAGGCAAACCGTTCATTGATCTAGTGAAACCGGTCTGTCAGCTATCTCACATCTCTCTGTACAAAAACGCACAACACGTTGAGATTCAGCACAAAATACGGCAAAGTGGGATCACAAAGCACACAGACGAACGGGAGGATCAGTCGGGACCGTACGCTGTTGGCTGCCACCGTGGCACCCCGCAGCAGTCTCCAAACAGCTATAAGTGGCTGTTAATTAGCACTGCTTGAGTGGAGACTACTGGTTTTGACTCCAGAGACAGGCCCAGGGCACATACAGTTAGGTCCATAAATATTTGGACATTGACACAATTTTCATCATTTTGGCTCTGTATACCACCACAATGGATTTGAAATGAAACAATCAAGATGTGCTTTAAGTGCAGACTTTCAGCTTTAATTTCTGGGTATTTACATCCAAATTAGGTGAACGGTGTAGGAATTACAATACATTTTATATGTGGCCCCCCCCTTTTTAAGGGACCAAAAGTAATTGGACAATTGGCTGCTCAGCTGTTCCATGGCCAGGTGTATGTTATTCCCTCATGGGAGTTCGTTATTTCATTGACAAGGAGCAGATAAAAGGTCTAGAGTTCATTTCAAGTATGGTATTTGTGTTTGGAATCTGTTGCTGTCAACTCTCAATATGAAGTCCAAAGAGCTGTCACCATCAGTGAAGCAAGCCATCGTTAGGCTGAAAAATCAAAACCTATCAGAGAGATAGCAAAAACATTAGGTGTGGCTCAATCAACTGTTTGGTACATTCTTAAAAAGAAAGAACGCACTGGTGAGCTCAGCAACACCAAAAGACCCGGAAGACCACGGAAAACAACTGTGGTGGATGACAGAAGAATTCTTTCCCTGGTGAAGAAAAACCCCTTCACAACAGTTGGCCAGATCAAGAACACTCTCCAGGAGGTAGGCGTATCTGTGTCAAAGTCAAAAATTAAGAGAAGACTTCACCAGAGTAAATACAGAGGGTTCACCACAAGATGTAAACCATTGGTGAGTCTCAAAAACAGGAAGACCAGATTAGAGTTTGCCAAAAAACATCTAAAAGACCCTGTACAGTTCTGGAACAACATCCTATGGACAGATGAGACCAAGATCAACTTGTACCTGAATGATGGGAAGAGAAGAGTATGGAGAAGGGAAAGAACTGCTCATGATCCAAAGCATGCCACCTCATCAGTGAAGCATGGTGGAGGTAGTGTTATGGCGTGGGCATGTATGGCTGCCAATGGAACTGGTTCCCTTGTATTTATCGATGATGTGACTGCTGACAAAAGCAGTAGGATGAATTCTGAAGTGTTTCGGGCAATATTATCTGCTCAGATTCAGCCAAATGCTTCAGAACTCATAGGACGGCGCTTCACAGTGCAGATGGACAATGACCCGAAGCATACTGCGAAAGCAACCAAAGAGTTTAAGGCAAAGAAGTGGAATGTTCTGCAATGGCCAAGTCAATCACCTGACCTAAATCCAATTGAGCATGCATTTCACTTGCTAAAGACAAAACTGAAGGGAAAATGCCCCAAGAACAAGCAGGAACTGAAGACAGTTGCAGTAGAGGCCTGGCAGAGCATCACCAGGGACGAAACCCAGCGTCTGGTGATGTCTATGGGTTCCAGACTTCAGGCTGTCATTGACTGCAAAGGATTTGCAACCAAGTATTAAAAGTGACAATTAGATTTATGATTATGTTAGTTTGTCCAATTATTTTTGGTCTCTTAAAAAGGGGGGGGCCACATATAAAATGTGTTGTAATTCCTACACCGTTCACCTGATTTGGATGTAAATACCCTTAAATTAAAGCTGAAAGTCTGCACTTAAAGCACATCTTGATTGTTTCATTTCAAATCCATTGTGGTGGTATACAGAGCCAAAATGATGAAAATTGTGTCAATGTCCAAATATTTATGGACCTAACTGTAGCATGAACCTCTGAGGCCAGGCTGTGTGCACGTTTAGTAGTGACTGACATGGTACTGACAGGAGAAGAGAGGAAATATCCCTTGTCGCCAGCAGTATTAGAAACCGAGCGGTCGTTTGTCTGACGAAGATCCGAGAGTCGGATGTCATCCGCTGCTCGTGCTTTTCGATCGCTTGTCTTCTGTTGATGGTGCAGGGTTTTGATGTCCTTTCCCCTTAAATCTTGTTTCGTGTAACATTTAAACTGTTTCTAGGTTTTCCCTAATATTCTTTAATTCCTTTGACTGTCTCTTACTGTGAGATAGAAAGTGGATATTTTCAAGTTGGGTCCAATGATGAGCCAAGCGTAGGCTATGTTCTAAGTAAGAATCATGACATGAGCCCTCAGCTGTCTTTATGTCAATCAGAAGTCTGCTGAATGGGAATGGAGTGGCGTGGTGTCTTTAGTTCATGATTAACATAAGCTATTTTTAGGCTGTGAAAAAGGTTCTAATTATGGGATGCATGCAGATAAGGTGGTGAACGTGTAGTCTTCCTATTGCTATACTAACATAGTTCATCAACACATCCCACTTATTTATATATATATATATATATATATATTAGATAGGAACATGCTAAACAAGACATTTAGTCTTTGGTTTAGCCTTAGCCGTATCTTGTTTAACTGAAGCCTTTTGGGAAGTGAGAAAACAAGAGTTTTGGCTGTCAGATTGCCCTCTAAATGTTCTAGAGCCAGCAGAAAAGGTGTGTGCTAGTGTAAAGAAGTGTAAGAGCGGCAGGGATTTGAATGATGACTGGACAGTTTGAGCCCCTGTTCCAAGAGTGGGACTTCTCAAGAGAAGAGATTGCAGTTTTTGGAAATAATTTGACAAACTTTGATGGTGGTCACTATGTGCTTTAATCTCATTCTAGTACAACATAGACTTGTGTAAAATGAAATTTGGACTAATAGCCCTTAAGGAGTCGTTTTATGGTTCTCTTCAGTAATTCAGGAAATGTTTTCCAGCATTCACTTCAGCGAGTTTTATTGATTTTCCTTCAGTGTCCTACTCTCTAGAATATCCCATGACCTGAGGAAATGAGCAAACTCCAATTAGATGTAATGACCCCTGAGCTGGAAGCCATTGAAAATGTGAGACCTTGCTTTGTATCCGCCATGCTAACCTTCCAACGAAATGGACGAAACATCGATAAAACCATTAGCAACACAGCAGTTTACTAGCAGATCAAGTGTAATGGCTAAGAAGCTGCGGACACACATAGAGGTGGGCAGTGCAGGCTCCTATGTAAACCCTGTGCTATGTAAAGTGCTATGTAAACCCTGGGCCTGCTCTGCAGTAGTCCTCTCCTAGCCTGAGTGGGGGGGGGGCTGTTCCTCAATGCTGATGCGATGCTTATCGTATGCTTGGGCATTATGCAACCTCCCCCTCCCTTCAAAAGCATGGTGCCCTGACGTGATGCGCCTGTGAAGGCGAGAATACAGGCAAAAAAAAAAAAGCCGTACTTCCAGATCTTCTGTCACAAACTTGTTTTTCCTTCCCCGTTGGGTGTGCGCCAGGCTATGACTTTGAGATCCCATTGAGTGTACACTGGATCAGTGTTTTTGACCGTACAACATTGTCAGTGTTTTTGACCGTACAACATTGTCATGCTGCGAGGCTTGCAGAATTCACACGCCTTACACAAATCCCATCCTGTGTTCGCAATGCCACATTCTGCCTCTGTTCCGTTATGCTCAGCATAACCTTGGATCATGATGTTCCCTTTTTATCTTGTGCCGGGCTTTGTTCCAGCGACTAGGCTACGTAACACACCTTCAGCGGCGCTGAGCTATTCTGCAGTGCTGACATACAAGATCACCAGAAGACAGTTCCGCACAGCCGAGTTGCAGCGAAACCCGGCGAGAACTGGGTTAAGGTTTGAACTCCCATCCTTCCGCCTGCAGACACGGCGCCCAGCCTTCTCCGTTGCAGCTCTGAGCTTATGCAAGAGCCAGTGTGTGGGAGCTCCCTCAGAAACCCGATGACGGCACACTGCAGCACAGAAAGGTGAAGGACGATGCCTCTCGCCACACCTTTTAGCTTGACCTCTTCTAGCTGGCCAGCGCTCGGATCATCCTTGATTTCTTTCTCTTCTAATCCTATCTCACACTGAGCCCTTCGAGAAACGCCGCCTTCTTAGAGAGACCTACAAGTTAGGCATTCACTGGAACAGCATGTCTTCCTACGTCTAGGGTTACCTTTTAAAGGATTGCAATGAGGTCAAAGGATTGTAATGGGCATGATTCACCATGTTTCTAGGCCTAGGCGTACACTGGAAATTGAACCTGATTACTCTGCTTGTGGCTGGGCCGAACATCCAAACCCATCTTTCCCTCAATTGAGACGACTGATAGATGTAGTCAGTAATAGGCCCATCATACTACAAGTCTACAATTGGTCCTGTTTAGATGGTTCGTCTTTAACAGGGGTTAGGCCTATGTTATTATTCATATCACTTTACAACCTTGGCAGTGTTGCACACTGAGATCATTGGAAGTGTTTTTTTAGCCTGTGTGATTACACAAAAATAGAACTGACACGTGGGTAATCCATCAACTTCACCTGAGCATGAAAGGTAAACAGAAAAACTCAAATGTCCAGCCCGCTGGAGGCTTAATGAAGGTTGGAATGCTGTGATGTCACTCATGAATCACAGCGTACAGACTGACGACCCTAAATCTAAAAAAAATTATTCCTCAAGCAAAGCCAAGCGGTATCCTCTTCTACCCTCAGACCCTTGTTGCCGTCTCTGCCGACTGTGGAACGAGCCTCGTGTTTCCCGTTATGTGACTAAGTGGATCCAAAATACACGAGTCCCAGTCAACTCCCCAACCGAAAAGGGGAATTAAGGCCCGCTCCTGAAGTGTCTCGGTATCAAAAGGATCAACGGGCAATGGACAGTGTAGGCTCGTCCCTGGACTGAAACTGTGCCCGATGGCAGCTATGGACAGTGAAGTTGGAAGTAAAAGCCTTCTCCGAAGATCACATCTAGATGTTGTTTGAACCTACTTGAGAGTTTAGGCTATTTCACGTCGAGGCACTGTGCCTACAGAGACGTGACAAAGCAGTTGTCATGGTTTTTCCCCACGCATGTTGTCTGAGGTTAGGGGCTCTATCTGGAGGGCATACTCGGGATCAAGGCTCTTTATTGAACAACATCAATAAAAACATGGTACCCTTTGACAAGTTTCACTTACATGTTAGATTCAGTCTATTTACTTAGAGAGATCTTTAATCAAATAAATGGAATTGTTAATGGTGGACAAACAAAATATTGATTTAGCATGACATTCATACAATTTTTCTTCCATTTGACAGACCAACTTCAAAAGCTAGGCTACTGTACAAGTAGTCTTTCCACTTCATCATAATAAAAATCCTATCTTTCTTAGGTCGGTTGGACTTCATTAATCATGACGCTAAAGCAATGTCTCCCCTAGCCTGTTCGGATTCTGCTTTAAACACTTACCTAGTTATATATATTTGCACAGGTTCCTCATCTCTTAACCGTTAGAAATCACCTCGGAGCTCTGCGCATTTTAACTGAGAGTATGTCTGAGCCTACCCTCCCTGTCCTATGAAGCTATCCATCATGCTGGCTACAGCGACCTGGCCAGGCCTTTGTGACCTCCCCAAGTCTGCCTCAGTGATCCGGGTCTCCACTCTCAGGCTCAGCTCGGCTCAGCACCCACGTGTTGTCAGCAGCGCTCTTATTACGTAACTCCCTCCTGTTAGACAAAAGCCTGGCCGGCCAAAGCACAAATCAGTGGCAACTTTCCCCCGGCAGCGGGGGCTAGGCTGTTATGTCGGTCAGGCGGTAACCCACAGGTGTCTGTCTCCCGGAACATAAACATTCAACAGCCGTCTCTTAACTTGTTTTAACCTCCTAGAATGTGACATTGCTGGAAACATTGAGAAAGGTCACTCCAGCCTTTGCGGATCTAGAGGCAGCTGGAAGACCAGTTTTCAATTTCGGGAAAAACGAGAAACAATATGGTAGACTTTAGGGGGGGGGGCATTTGTCTCTTGTAAAGCAGCTTCAGGAATGGATGCCATTCAAGCTGCGTCAGAGGCTGAGTAGGTCTCCAGGAATGGCTGAAGTTAGAGGCTGTGCATAACATAGCATAAGCCTTTCTTTCATTCTTTGTTTGTTTGGGTACATTCTGTCCACCGACCACGGTGCCGTCACGCACGCTAGGTCCGTCTTTTCTTTTATGTGTTGTTTGTTGATGCGTCATTTCTGGCAAGCCGTTCTCCTTTTTAGTTTTTTATTGGCGAAGTCTAGTAACGGTGTCGGTCACACTAATCCGCCCGTAAAATTACCTTTTTACGAGATGTCATAAATTTAACACAAGAAGGGGCTTTGCATAAGCGCGAGGACGTTTAACTTCATCCGTTAGAGTAAGCGCAAACCTGCCAGGCAGAAGTAGCTCGTCCACTGGTGTTTTTCATTGCAGAACATGGGTCAACAAAGACGATACTCCTTTTGAAGAATTCAGTGACTGCTGTCCACGAGTCACTGCTAGAACCGTGTACTCTTTAAATGATTACACACAGCAAGAGGGCCCTGCAGTGTAAGCCCTTTCTGTTGACTCACTTTGGAAAGAGGGCACTGGAAACCATGTTGAGAAAGCCCCTTTGTGTTTGAGCCTTCTCTCCTGCCTGCCCTCCTGTGTGTTTTTTAGAGTGAGACGGGTAGAGGGAGGGCGCAAGCGAGAAAGAAAGGGGGAGAGAGAGGGAGGTGTTGGGGATAGAGCTCATGACTCACCACCATGCACAGTGGTGAAGAGTTCAGAGTCAAAACTGAGGCTGGAACAATGCTGTGGGTAGTGATCTTAGACTGGAGGTGAGGTACAAAAAGATTTGGATAATGCAACACATTTCATCAATACTCCTTTTGGATCAGACCCAGAAGGGCAGCATTTGGACAGTGGCTTCAGTTCGGCCTAAGCATTAGCCTGGTAGCTATCTCAAGAGCATTACAATTCATGTGTGGGCTTGTTTGATTATTTCCACACCTTCTTTTAACAGCCCCGTGGCCAACCCCTGATGACTACTGTCCCGGTGTGGTCATCACTGATACGCCTATTCGTCGAAACGTATGGTCGTTGCCATGGTAACGCAGCCTTTTTAAGGAACCAAGCTTCCAGTGAACTGTGATTGCCTTGTGCCTATTGGCTGTTGGAGATGCACTGTCAAAACCACTGCCATCTTTGGTGACGGACTCTATCCCCTGTCGTTGTTGAAGCCTACCAGGCCCTCGGCGTTCTAACTCATTAATCGGTGACTTTTGTGTGCACCACTGTATTTTAAAGAGTGCACTGCGAGTGAGTCATGTGAAGTCGAATGGAATAATATTTTTTCTCAAGCCTATTTTGGGTTTTTCCACTGTAGCTCACGGATGTCTATTTTCAAATTGTCGGTGCATGCCATTCAAAAGCCTTCTAATTGTGGAATTGTTGTGAATTAGGTAATCATGTAACACAGGACTCTATTCCAGCATTCAGTCATTTCACCCTCATTTGCTGCCATGTGCATAGCTACATGGTTGTGTTTGCTGCTATGTTGGTTAACTGCTGTAACATGAACGAGGCTAACTGGAAACAAAATAAAACATAACAAGTGCTGCAGAACTACACCCCGTTTTTTTTTCTACGTATACATTTTTTAACTACCTGATGCATTAACACTTTTGGGATTCCAGATCATAAAACTGGAACAGGGAATCTTTCATTCACCAAAATGTGAGGTTTAATTGGTACCATAATATGGGTAGGCTACTCTCCAAATGAATGTGCTGTTTCAAAGGCATGAGTTGCAGGCCTACCCTGCGTCAGTGCCGCAGGCCTACCCTGCGTCAGTGCCGCAGGCCTACCCTGCGTCAGTGCCGCAGGCCTACCCTGCGTCAGTGCCGCAGGCCTACCCTGCGTCAGTGCCGCAGGCCTACCCTGCGTCAGTGCCGCAGGCCTACCCTGCGTCAGTGGGAGGTCAGCTTACCGTTTGCCTATCTTGTGCACTGTTTGTTTTTAAATGCAATACAGAGTATGTGCCTGAAAAGCAAAGTAAACAATAACAGAACAACTAGGAAGAAACGATAAAAATGTTCAAGCAAAACGCCTGAAGCAGGTACCGAATGTTACAGAAACAAATAACAAACTAGAAGAAAGGCAGATAAGGTTTATGCATGTGTTTGCATGTGTAAAAACAGAATCATGTTTTTGTCTTTCTCCAGGCGTGGCTGGTCTTGTGGTAACACAAGGTGACGAACCACCACCAGCACCACTCCCCCCCCCCCCCCCCTTCCCCTCCGACCTTGAGCACCTGTGGTCTTGTAGGGGAAGGCAGTTCCCCTAGATATTTCTCCTGACCTAATGCCCCCCCGCCGCCCCGTAAATTCATGATCACATGACCTTGGATATGGACGCAGTCCTGTCCGACTTTGTCCGTTCCACTGGAGCTGAACCGGGACTGGCAAGAGACCTACTAGAGGGTAAGTTGCAAAGCATTCTGGGACCAGATAGTCAACTCCCACTTAAATGCCTCTGGTTTTATAGGCATCTGCTAGTAGTAAAGAGAAGTAATTTGAATACCCATCTAGAAGGGGTTGTTACAGGGCTATGACATATGGTCACAACCAGATTATATAGTAGCCAGAATATCCCTAGCTCTTGTTGCTTAGTAGCAAGTATGCTACAGATAAGAATATGCATACACACTTCGATGCAAAGAAGTGAGCCAATACATTCGAAATTCTGATATGTATATAAATTCTGACCCAAGCAATGGAGGGTTCCAGCCCCCTTTACATAAGATAGCAATTCCGATGGGTCTGTGGTAAATATTTAACCTCATTTAAAGTGTGTTGAGCAGAGCCACAGAATTTGTTTTGACACTTTCCCGTCAGATGGGGTTGGTTAAGTCTGACACAGTGCTGTTGTCGTCTCTGTCTGCAGGCAAGAACTGGGACCTCACCGCTGCCCTCAGTGACTTTGAACAGCTGCGACAGGTGCATGCTGGGAACCTGTCGTACTCATTCGCAGAGGAGAGGTTGTACCCCACCCCCACGGACAAAGAAATGGCGAGGGTGGGGCGGCCGCTTCTCCACCGCCAGGATGAGGTGGTGCAAGGTGAGACCTCTGGCAAGTGTTTGTTTACTTATTTATTTACTTGTTTGTTTATTCCCGTGTATGTACTTGCCACCACCTCTGCGCCTATGGCATGGGGTACCTCTTCCATTTCCTTGTGTGCTTTACCAATTTACAATCCTTGAATCTAATATGAAATCGAACTAGGCGTTAACTTGTTGCCCTCCCTCACGCGCGCTCTTCCTCCCGAATGTAACCTTCAGTTTCTCTCCCCTCCCTCCGTCCGCCGCGCAGCCACAGAGAAGCGTCTGTCGCGGGGAATCTCCCACGCCAGCTCCACCATCGTGTCCCTGGCGCGCTCGCACGTCTCCAGCACGGGCGTCGTGGGCGGCGTGGGCAGCAGCAGCGAGCCCCTCCTGGACACGCCGCTGTGCACCTTCCAGCTGCCCGACCTCACCGTGTACCGCGACGACTTCCGCGGCTTCATCGAGCGGGACCTCATCGAGCAGTCCATGATGGTGGCCCTGGAGCACGCGGGTTAGCGGCCCTCCACGCTCCTCACATATCTGATCCATCTTTCATTGTGTGATGTTGTGTATACTATATTGTAACATCGTCTAGTTTGAGCATGGACAGGTTAAGTACAGATTACAAACGGCAGCTATTTGCTCCTTGTGTGATGTCAGGTCGTCTAAATTGGTGGACACGTGTGGGGCCCAACTGTCAGAGCCTCTTGCCGCTAGCGACAAGCGGAGATGGGAACTGTCTGTTACACGCAGCTTCTCTGGGTGAGTATCACTGCTTCTGAAAGGGAGAGTCAAAGACCCACAAGCCCTCACTTCTGTACCGTTTGTAATGAGTACATTGTCCTCAGCCCAGTAAGCCTCTGACTAATTGCAGGTCAAACAACGACAAAGAGACTAAACGAAACCGCAGTTTTCCTCTAATGAGGCTTAGCCTATTAAAATTAATTCAAATGAGGCGTGAGCTTGTAGTGTTGTACTGTAACTTTGGATGGAATATGCCCAAATGCTGAACACTGGAGTTGTAGTTAAGCATTTGACTGCAGCTCCCAGGTTCAACTCTCCCCCCGTACGTCGATTAGGATAAAAGTATCTGCTAAATGACTACCTAAAATCCCACGTAGACACAACAGCTTTGAGCGACGTTTTCTCCACACCCCCTGGCAGTGCGATGAGCTCCGTTTCTGTTTGCCGCAGGTATGTGGGGCTTCCACGATCGCGACCTGATGCTGAGGAAATCTCTGTACGCGCTGATGGACCACGGCCAAGAGAGGGAGTCCCTCAGGCGCAGGTGGAGGTGGCAGCAGACTCAACAAAACAAGGAGGTGGGTGCAGATACTGAGGCAAGATTGGTTTTACCACTATGCACTTCATAAGATAAACAGCCATGACCCTGTCATAGCTATTTCTGTATCACAGCGTTTTTATAACTGAAACAATGCTGCATATTTATTGGGGGTGGGAATCTTTTGGTACCTTTCGATTCGATTAAAAATCGATTCACGATTTGTCAGAGATTTTTTTTATTGAAAAAATAAATAATATATAATTCAGTAAAAAACATACATTTGTGAATCGATCTGAATCGCTAGCAGACTGAATCGCGATTCAAATGTGAATCTATTTTTTCCCCCCACCCCTAATATTTATGTGCGTGTCCGTCCACAGTCTGGCCTGGTGTACACCGAGGAGGAGTGGCAGAAGGAGTGGAACGAGCTGCTAAAGCTGGCGTCCAGCGAGCCCAGGATACACTACAGCACCAACGGCACCAATGGGTAACTGACCACAACAACCGGTCTGACCTCGTTCATGACCGAAAAACTGAACCGTTTCCTCTGTCGCTCTTAGGGCCGAGTCGTCGTCGGAGGAGCCGGTGTACGAGAGTCTGGAGGAGTTCCACGTGTTTGTCCTGGCTCACGTGCTGCGGAGGCCGATCGTGGTGGTGGCTGACACCATGCTCCGGGACTCTGGAGGAGAGGGTGAGACCAGCTCAGTGCTGCTGATGGAACTGTTGTAGAATGGTGGAGACAACAGTTAGACGGTGCCGTGCACGTCAGGGATTGGCGAAAGGGATTTTTTGGGTCCTGAATGATTGCTAAAACAGAATACTATGCCTCAACAGCTTACCAGGCTCAATTGTCATCCCAGTTGTTTTGCTCTAATAATATTGGTCATTACATTTGAATCAAAATGTCTTTGTTCTTATTACCATTGCTGTAGAGTGTAGATGATAAAACACAATTGCTCAAACCTACAAAGCTTCTTTTTTTTTCGTTGGCAAAACGTTGACACGCACACACGCACGCACACACGCACACACGCACGCACACACACACACACACATCAATTTTCGAAATGGAATTTCGCCGTCCTGTCTCGAGAGATTCCATTCCATATATACGACGGTGTGGATTTCATAAGTCTTCCGTTTGTCCTCAGCGTTCGCACCCATCCCATTCGGGGGCATCTATCTGCCCCTGGAGGTCCCTGCTGCGAAGTGTCATCGCTCTCCCCTGGTCCTGGCGTACGACCAGGCCCACTTCTCCGCCCTGGTCTCCATGGAGCAGAAAGATGGCACCAAAGAGCAAGGTAATATCGATGGCGTCGTTCATCACTGTACACCTGCTATTTTTGATCCCGTCACACCTAGCTATTGCGTATTACTGCCTGCCAACTCCTCCACAAGATGTTATATCTCACTCACTTGGAATTTAAATATTGTGACACTGTTTTCTCCCCCCCCCCCTCGAGTGTTACGGATGACTGCATGGGAATGTTGTATCTAGAATGCTTTGAGAGAACACTGTCAAGCTTACTGATTGATTCTTCCTCCGACCCCTCTAGTGGTGATCCCGCTGACTGACTCGGAGCACAAGATGCTACCGGTGCACTTTGCTGTGGACCCTGGGAAGGACTGGGAGTGGGGCAAAGATGACACGGACAATGTGATGTTGGCAAGGTAGGATCACTGTGAGGCTTTTTACAGTGTCCTTGTAAGGCACCCCTCCATGAGTTATTCTATGCGAAACCCTCTAATGCACGCAGGCCTAAAGGGACCTGGCACCAGTGTTCAAGGATTGACCCCTGCTCCAGATTAATGTCCGGTAGCAGCGAGAGTGAGGATTGGCACTAAATGCCTGCTATGAATGGAGTTCAGCGGGGAGTACGGAAATAGCAAAGGAATAAAAATAGCTGGATATTCCACTGGATTAAGATGCCTCTTTATTCTTTTTTTTCTTTTTTTAACAGTGGATATTGTTTTTTTACGAAAATATTTCGAATGAATTCTCTTTGTCCTTGATGAGAAAGCTTATAGTACACTTTGTCACTTAGGAAATGGACAGCAAAGTGAACATCAATTATTGCATTCACACATTCTTTACCGGCATTTGAGGAAAAACTTGGAAATAAAGTCTTGATTGAACTTTGACCCCCACTTTCTCTTTTCTACAGTGTGACCCTGTCCCTGGAGGCCAAGCTCCAGCTGTTACACAGCTACATGACTGTCACCTGGCTGCCCCTACCTTGTGAGGTACAGGTGACATTCTCTAAACCCTTGTTTGCAGAACAGTATGTCTCTCTTATTTGGCACAGCTTGTTCTTCGCAAACCTGTCAACACAGTTTGAAGTCAGTCAGTGAATGTCTGCTCTGCTATCACATTCTTTGTCTTCTAAAAACACTTCTTTAACCAAATAACACCATTTATCCAGTTATTATTAGTAGCCGGGGAACAGGGCTTTTGCGTATACTGAGAAGTGGGTCTACGACACCAACTTTATGATACCTAGATAGCCTCGTAGGTTCTAAAAGACCGGCATGCCGTTGCAAGTTACAGTGGATGTAAAAATTACCTGTTCAGAAATATTGACTTAAGATAAGCTACTCTTCACCTATGGCTACCTAACCCTGTTTTTCAGTTAGGCAGTTGGTACATAGGTCCCTTTTTTATCAGTTCAGTTCTGGCTGTGAAAACAAACCGCCCCATGTTGCATAGGCTGTTAAACGACGTCATTCCAACACAGTTTCAATGGTCCTCTTGTGTATCAAAATCGAATTATTATGAATTAGAAAGGATAACAAGTCCATGGTAATTTCTCAGTAAACCTCAAGTGAGCGAAAGCAATAAAGGAAGCCCTGTTTTTCCTCAGAAAGTAATTTTCTTCGTCAAAGCCTGCGTCAATAGAAAACATTACTGTGGTGTTAACCTAATTTAGGTTCTTAGTGTTCACAATTATGGGCCTTGGCAAAGAGGGTCATTATATAACTGCTTATTGTAGGAGATGGTAAAGATTCATTCCATCATTCCTTCTAGGTCACTCCCATTTCACAATATAGCATAGCCTTCCAAACCCCTCGTCTTTTAAATGAATCACCTAGCCTACTTACCGCACCCGTACACTCCCTCAACCGATCCGTGTTTGTGTCCCCCAAGCAGGCACCCCTGGCGCAGCCCGAGTCGCCGACTGCCTCTGCAGGGGAAGACGCCCGCACCCCCCCTGACTCCGGAGAGTCAGACAAGGAGTCGGTGAGCAGCAGCTCCAACGGCAACGGGGACGCGACCACAGCGGGGGCGGCGAGCGGCGGCGGGAGCTCGGCCAAGAACAGCTCCTCCTCGTCCAGCTCGTCCAGCAACAGCTCGGCGGGGACCCTGACCGGCGGCAAGGACAAGAGCAAGAAGGACAAGGACAAGGAGAAGGACAAGAAGAGGGCCGACTCGGTGGCCAACAAACTGGGCAGCTTTGGCAAGAACCTGGGTAACAAGCTGAAGAGGAACGTGGGCGGGCTGATGACGGGGAAGAACGCGGGGGCGGGCGGGGCCAAGCCGGAGGCGGGAGGGGAGAAGAAGAAGGGCTCGCTGAGGGGGCGGAAGGGAAGCAAGGACGGCTCGCCGTCGGCCCAGGCCTCCGAGGACTCCGGGAAGGGTTCGCCCTCGTCGGGCAGCGAGCGCCTGAACGGGACGGGCGGCAGCAGCTGCAGCAGCAGCGGGAGCAGCGAGAGCGACCCGTACAAGTACAGCGCCGACGTCAAGGCCAGCCTGGCCATCCTGCGGGCCGCCATGCAGGGTGAGAGGAAGTTCATCTTCGCCGGACAGCTCACCACCAGCAACCGGCAGCCCTTCCAGGAGGAGATGATCCAGCGGTACCTGGCGGACGCCGAGGAGCGCTTCCGGGCCGAACAGGAGCAGCAGAGGAGAGACACGGAGCGAAAGGGCGTGCCCAACGGCCTCCCGCAGCCCAAGAAGGAGAGCGGCGGTGGCGAACTGAGCTACCGGCCGTACGAGGCCAAGGAGGAGCCGCCCGAGAGCTCTCCGCCCACCTTCAACCACCTCAAGTCGTCCTCCTTCAACCCCTCCATGTACTCGGGCGTGGTGCCAATCCCTCGGCCCTCGTTCATGGAGCAGGCGCCCGGCCCGGCCCCCCTCACGCAGCACCTCCACATGCACGGCTACATGGAGACGCGGCGGCAGCTAGCCGGCGGCTCTCCGGCCTCGTCCTACCCCGGCCTTCCTTCCTACGCCACCCTCCCTCGCCACTGCCCCCTGGCGCATGGGCCGCCCCACCCCCACTACAACCCCTCGCCGGCCCCGGCCTCCCTCAGCCCGTCGCGCCTCAACTCGTCCTCCTTCGCCCCCTCGTACCCTCCGGAACTCGACCCCCCGGACTACCCCACCTCGGAGCCCACAGCTGGCGGATACAGCAACGGCTTCCGGGAAGTGCGCCCCAGCCTGGACAGTCGCGGGCCTCCCCCGGTCAGGCACTACTCCCTGGGCAGCGCCGGCGGGCTGGCTAGCTTGCAGTCCAGCCGGTGCCGGACACCCAGCTGCACCTACTACGGACACCCCGAGACGGGCAACTACTGCTCCTACTGCTACCGCGAGGAGCTGAAGAGGAGGGAGACCGATCCAGCCATCCACAGGTTCTGAAGCGGAACTGGCTTTTGCGCACTGCAAGGCGTTCGGGATAGGTCGACCTCCTAACGAACCACACAGAGCACGGCTCTACCTTACCCTTTTTTTTTAAGGGCCTCCCTTCCTGTCGGGAAGGCGACATTGGAGCGCAATGGATGGGCGCTCGGCACAACAAGAGAGATTGGGATGGGTGGATGGAAGTGGGAACCGTTTCGCCTGCTGAGGCGATGGGACTAACTGCACTTCTGTTACATTTTTGCTGTGGCTCTTATGCGGGCGCTGGGTTTGTGTGCGTGCGTGTTTGTGAACAGCAGGCTCTCCCCCGCTTTGTCCCCCTATTTGCCTTGCAACTGTCTCCTTCTGCTGGAGAGAATGTAAATGGCAGGCAATACACATGTTCTGACAAAAAAAACAACACACTAACGCAGACACGGAAATACACTTAAGCAAGCACAACCCAAAACTGCTTGAATATCTCCGGTTGTTTGTGGAAAATTCCGATTTCGCTCTTTACTTTTATTGCTGTTTTAACATTTGAAGGCCCCTTCACCCCATCAGATCTTAGCCATCTGATATTGCTGTTATCAGGCACCCATGGCATGTGTTCCCTGGGAAACTACGGGGAGGTACGTTCATAAGATGATGCGTTCAAGGAATTACGTCATTACGCATCCGTATAATGCAAGCTGAATCTGTTATTGTAAGTATGTCAAAGTTCTGTGGGCTGCTATGGTGCTACTGTTCCAGAGTACAAGAGATGGAACTCAACAAATCCCGCTCTTGTAATTTGCTGTCCATTTTCTGGTTGGGTAGACTTGATGGCGTCCCGATAACATTTCGCTGTCATAAATCGATTATAAACTGATTTATTTTGGTTTACTCTCCTGGTACCGTAAAATAAAACTAACCTGGTGGCATGCTCTGGTCAGTATTGTTTGAAACTTAACTTGTAGTATTCGCTATGGTTGTTGGAATTTTACTGTTCCTCGCTTGTCTTCCTCATTTTATAGTCACGCAGAGTAGTTATTTCAATTTGGGATTCTCAAAACCCCATTTCAAGAACACACTCTCATACTGTAACAGTTATTCTGAAATCGTTATTTATTAAAAATACTAACTCCTCAAGTCTTTGACTAAGAAGGTTTGAGGGACCCGAACTCTCGTGTATCATATTTATTGGAAGGTTAATGCTACAGGTAGTACTTTGTGAAGAGCTAAGATTGTACCCCCTCCTCCCCCTCCAGCTTATGAAAAAATATTCACCACATCAAGAACTAGAAAAATTGAAACATTTAAAGTACATGTATAGTATGGATGGTCACACCCAGGTCCAAGAGAAGTCCCAGTACCAAGGGGATCATGACTGGCCCTATGCTTGACCTCTCTTCTGCACAAATTCAAGCACTTTCCTAATGTCCAGCGACATTGTGTTACCGTATTTGAAGGTATCTGACTGTTACGTTGTCCTTAGGTCTCGTCAGAACTCTAGACACTGCCTCCTCTACCTGCCTGAGCGCAGATGGGCGGGGGCGCTTTTTCGACTACTTCTGTCCGATGGGGTATAGCTGCATACCAGTGTCTAACTCGATTTCCTAGTTGCCTTTTCAATCTCTGTCCTTGTGGCATTACAATCTTGTTTTGTAAATTTTACAAGAAGACGTCAAGTATACAGTACTTGTTTTTGCTGCAGTCCCCCCCCCCCCTCTTCCATTAAACTCTACATTTTGTTGCACAGTCATGCATTGTACGTTGCTATGGCATGTTGTTGTTGCCATTATGGACAGAGAATCTCAAGGTGACTAAAACTAGACATTTTCTTTGAAGAAGAAACGTAATGCATTGATATGATGTGAGGGATGTAGACGAGTTTAACTAATATTCCTATTCATTATCACTAAGCACATGAATGAGATGTGCATAATTTGGATGTTTGGCATGAGATAATTTAGCAATATATTACTAAAGAGCCATGAGAAGAAAAAAGGTTCAGTGAACAAAACAATAGAGGTAAAGATCCTTCTCTTCCTGACTGTATTTTCTGAGTTAACTGAGAGCAGTCATTTCACTTAAAGCACAAGAGAATTTCTGTATGCAATTCACTGCCTTGCCCAATAGATGGCACCCTTTTATTTGTCATTATTGCAGGACATGTATTGCCCTACTTAACCAAAATAAATTGAGGGAGATTCATCAATTGTTAAGACAACAATATATACTAATTTCTGAAGTAATTAGTCTTTCTATGTTTAGCCATGGAGATGAGGGATTTTTGCTGTACATTTGAGGTAACATTCTCTTGAGGTACATCAAGCAAACAATTTAAAACAAAGTATCTGACCAACCCTTGTAGGGTAACTGTCTATAAGAAGGAATGCCCACTGAAATAGAACCAACCATTCCCCTTAATGACATTATGCTAAAACCCAAACAATGCTGTGTGTGTGTGTGTTTGAGTGTGTTTGAGTGTGTTTGAGTGTGCTTGAGTGTGTTGGTGCGCTTATGTTTTATGAAACTTTTTGCAAAAAAGCATTGCAGCTCCAATAAGGCACAAGTAACAGTCGTTTCCAGTAGAATGGCGACGGCTGACACTTAAGAATGCGTGCGCTCAGCCCTCCCCTTTGTATGTACCAGCACCACACGCTCGCATCAACGGAACGCTATGGCTAATAAGAAACACCTTGAACATTGAGCTTGAAGAGACTGCAACATGTTTTGTATTTAATGAGAGGACAATGAGAGGTTGTATAAATATGTTTCAAGTTATTTTTGTAAACCCAATGTTTTACAGTGTTTTTTAAGATGAGAATGTCGGCTATATTGATAGGCACTACAAAAAGATTGGACGAGATGCTCTCAACTGAGTTTGGGATGCAGTCAGTATTTATCTGAGACGTTTAAGCCTGTCAAAGGTTATCCCAAGCAAGCCTGTTAAAATCGAAGGTTTCTCGTTAGCAAACTACTTTCCTCATTGCTGACCTGAAGTTATGATTTGAGAGTATATATTTATAGTAAGATTTTTTCAGAAGTTTCATTTTGGAATGTTTAGTTGATCATTTTTAGGATGTTCTTTCGTACGTGACTAATTGTCTAGCAGACCGGCTTTTAATTGTTTGTGTTTTTTACGTTTTGTTTACTTTTTTCCTTTCAGATCGCCACCAATTTGAGCTATGCTAAGACTTTAATACAAGACTTGATTGCTGGTGTATGCAACCTATGCTCTTGCTCCAACCTTTCCCCTGGGAATTGGTATGCCTGCGAATTTGTTACAAAAAGCCCAGTATTTTTTGTACATTTCTCTCATTTCGATGGACAGATTTGTCATCGTCAACAATATTTACATGGGATACTTAAGTTGCATGGGACTGGAACTGTTGCATGTAAATGGCAAATCAATTTAAACAAATTTGTGCATTACTTTTGAGCTGATTTCAGGCTGTCTTGGTTTTCGGATCTTTGTGTGTGTGCGTGTTAGGAAAGGAGAGCCCAGGCTGTGTGACAGTGCAATCTGGATGGAAAGAACATCTGATTTTACGTTATATTTTTTGCACCGTTTGAATAAATGTATTTCAACAACGCTATTGCTATCTCTTTCTTTGAACAGGTTTGATTTTCATGTTATGTCTATGTCTCTCTTCTTTTCAAGGATGAATGTAAAATAATCAATCGCCTTTACTTGGTAAGTGGGTATAATGTTAAGAGGTGAAAGCAGAGGATGTAATTGAACTCGGATCACCACAATAGAGCTACCTTTTGTCGTGAACACAATTCCAACAGTATATCATGTGGCTGTAATGTTAGATGAGAAGGGAAAAGCTGTTGATATATGAGTAAGAATAAAATCATTTCTATATCCATATTTGACAAATTATGCATTTCTAGTCTATTGCAAATGTGCTGTTTTTGAATTTGGGTGCATTGCCATCACCTTAAGAACCCAAACAAGACGTAATACTTGTCGAACATACGGCTTACAGGAACTGAAAGCTTTAAAAATAGTCTGAACAAAATACTATGGCAAATTACCTTTGCATAAATGACAGACCAACTCTTAATTCAGATGATTCAAAAGCCAGTGTCTGGGGCTGTTTTATGTATTCGAGAAATTGGAGCCCCTTATGTAATATTGAACAGTTTCCCATGTGGTAAAAAATCCAGACCTCTTTCTATTATAGTTCACAAGGACATTGTCTCCCCACCTGTGCACAGGGACAAACTGTACCTCAGGACCATCCAGGACCATTCTTTTTTTCTCATGGGAAGACATTTCTACCTTATTTTTAACCAATATATTTGTGGAACACTTTTTACAGTTTAGATTTGATGACAAAGCAGCCTGGCCATACACACAGGTACCTTGGTTTACCTTGTCAATATTTAACTTACTAATATGAAAATGTATGCTTTTCAAACAGCCTATGTATGTGGTTAAACCTTTGTGAATTTTGGTTTATAATAAGTCATTATGCCAATAAAATGTATTTCTTGAGATTTGGATATTTCCCAAGTATAGTTCAGAGGCAGCAATGCCAGTTAAATAATGACAAACAGATGATTGGAAAAACTGCTGTTTGTGCAGGTTGCAAGAAGGTATTAGCAGTTTGTTTTAACACTCTGTTGCTACTTTCTCTGCGTTCCTCAAATGCTTTTAGCCTCAGCATTGAATGGAGAAACCTAGACTGCATTTTAGATAGTGCCCATGCATCTGTTAACCAATGCTTCTATTTGATCTAAACCATTACATTTGGTCATTTAGCAGACGCTCTTATCCAGAGCGACTTACAGTAAGTACAGGGACATTCCCACCGAGGCAAGTAGGGTGAAGTGCCTTGCCCAAGGACACAACGTCATTTGTCACGGACGGGAATCGAACCAACAGACCAGTAACTTAGATGTCATTGGCCTATGTTCTGGATAAACTGACCAATTTTGTAGCCTATAACTTAATCTGTAAACCAAGTGTGTCAGGGAGTGCTTCAACATTATTTAAAGTTGTTCTTAGGATTGTGTTCCAGGAGTACACTCGCACGTTGGGTTCTCACTGTAGACTGAATAAGGCTGGCCACTGTAGACTGAATGCATCAGTGTTAACTCACAGAAGGCTGGCCCTTTAAGAAGGCTTTACCGCACTTGGTGTTTTCAGCAGTGTGTCATTTTCACTATGGCGAGGAGATAAACAAATGGAAAGCAACGGGTTCCAGAGGTGAACACTTTCTTCCCTGTTGTGACGAACTACGCAAATAGGAGCAAATCTATTTTTTGATGATGGGCGTCCTATTAACCCTCGTGCTGCCTTCGGGTCACATGACCCAAAGGTTCATAACGAACCATCGTTGTGTTTACCCAATTTTACCCAATACAAAAACAAATACAAATAATTTTCTTTTAACCTTCGCAATGTGGGGGGTCTGAGACAGCCCAACGGTTAAAAGAAAATGCTTCACTTTGTTTTTGTATGCGGTAAAGTTGTCGCAATACGACGGTGGGTCACAATGACTGATGGGTCAGAACGACCCGAAGATAACACAAGGGTTAAATAATGAAAGCATGGATAAACGAATCCATTGCTGTATGCTTTAAATTTCCCAAAAATTATTTACTAGTAACATTATAAGTAGCCTACCTCTCTTCTCGAAGCCGGGTGATGCCAAGCAAGCTACCGACACCGCTGAACAAAGTAGACGACCTCGGTTAGTCGATCAGCCTATGGAGCGTATACTAAATCTTTCGCGGTCGTCATTATAGCCTTGTTTTCATCGGGAGCTCATAATTTAGACTTTTCATTGGAGTGCACTGAGTTCTGTTGGACGTCCAACATGTTAACGGGATCTAAAACCACGTTCAAAGTAAGGCAAATGGTTCCAGATATGAAGGTAGGTTTCCCTTTCCCAATGTTTCACGTAGAATATAAAATTATGAACCTCCTGCTTGGGGTGGAATAATATTAAACTAAACTGTAGTCAACCTAGGCTATGTCGTTTTGGACTTGATGTACACTATGTGTGTTGAATACGGTGGTTACATTGCATAGAACTTAAGTGGAAGGGTTACAATTGAGCTACAATTGTTACATTTTATGGAAAATTTAGAATGGAGACCATATTATCAGAAAAGATGCCTGTCTCAGATGAGCATCAAGTTTTCATTTGGCTATTTCTTTACTATATTGCAATCAGCACTATGAGTTACAGGATCACGATTCACCTCCTGCTTTAAACGAAATATTGTTCAGAGATTGCGTTAATAAGAGATTGATGTTTCTACCCAAACTGATAATTATAGGCTTGCTAAACACGTCTTCGGTTCTGTAGAAACTATTCAGCACCACACATGAGCCTTTAAAAAACACATACCACTAAAGATAATATGACAGTTCCTGAAATAAAAGAGTAGTGGTTTTTGTATCAGATCATTATTTTTATTTAGGTCTTTACTCTATATTTTGGCAATTAAACAGAGTGATGCAACTGTGTTCCGCACCAGGAGGGACATTGCCTTTACAAGTGGTGCTTCTGTCTGTATAATTACACACAAACACACACACTCACTTAAGTCTTTGGCAATCTGCTCATTATTGTAGGCTAAGTGAGTTCTGTGGATTTGTTCTCAACACATTCAACATTCTCTACATGCACTCACCTGACAGTGAGCCATGAAAGAAAAGGTTCCAAAAGGACACCATTTCTAAAAGGTTCCTATGTACAAATGTATGGACAGACAAAGAGCAATACACATACAGTATATATATATATATGTATAATATATGTCCCTGTGTGTATCCCATTCTTCAGGATACCATGGTGCTCTCTTTGTGCTTATTACATCTTCCTCCTTGGTTATTTGGAGCCACCGCAGTCCGCAGGGGGAAACGTTACCAGATGTCTCATAACCCGCCCTCAGGCACAGCCTACAGTACATATAGAGTGGGGGCATGTGCACAACATCTGGCTGTTGCCATGGAGACAGCAGTTGGAGGCGCAGGAGTTTTGAATCTGATTATCTGAACATGAGGGCCTGTCTGGCCAAAATATCACAGCTCCCTCAACCCACTATCCATCTTCAAAGGAATTTGACTCCCATATAGGAAAGGCCAGGTTGGCACACACTAGCTAAATGCGAGAGTGTATGAATCGTCCCGTGTTGAAATGACAATGCAAGAGTTTTTTTTTTGCAAATGCATAATGCATCTGAAATCATTCTCACGGTGATTTCAACTAGATGTTGCTATTGTTGCAGTTTTTTGCAAAATGTTTGCAAATTACAATGATAGCGGAAGCTAGAGCTGCCCTAATTGACAGTAGAATTACAGTTCAGGTAGTTAGTTAGTGTTATACCCCATGGAGGATATAATTCAGTTTGAGTAACGGACTGGTTGCATTCCCTTTTCCCTCTCTATTCCCTTGTGTTTTCATATCGTTCTACTTGCAGCTTGCTCAGAGTATAAGCACAATGCTCCCACAGAAGTGAAAATGTCAAATGGAGGCTCAGACTCAGTGTGGCTCCATTCAGTGTGGCTGGAGATCCAGGACTGATAGTAGAGGGTTAGAAAGGCACACACCCCCACACCCGGTCCCACAGGACCCAGTCCTCAGTTCCTGAGGTGGCCTGAGCTTCCTACAGTCAAACAATGTGTCCTCTGATGACTAGACCAGAATTGTGGTTGTGAAAACGTCTGGATTGGTCTTCCATTTTTTGATTAGTAGCTTGTTTTTTTTGGTCCGTTGTTTTTGAATGTACTTGGTCATGTCTGTGGTCGCAGTAGTTTAACAATGAATGTTTAAGAATAGCTTTTTGACTAGAGTGAGTAATGGTGTCGTGGTGTTGTTACACAGTCTGAGTAAACAGTTACATGCTAAACTGAAAAGCTCTCTCTCTCAAACAAACACACACACACACACACACTTATGCACACACAATAATCAGGAATGAATCATTTACCTTTGATCCCCTGACAGCAATTGTGTCAGCTATTGTGCAGATGTTGTTGTGATGAGACTGTTCACACATAAGAACATCAAAGTTGTGAGATGAAAAGAAAAAAAGAGAATTAGGATGTGAAATATTTATCAGCATTAACTGCAATTCTCTTGTATGGAAGATTATTAGGACCAGTCACTGATTGTAGCAAGTCAAGACTAGACAAAGACTATTGTATGTGAGAAAGGGCTAGCAAGCCAAAGGCAACGCTATACATGTTCCCTCTCCTTTAATTTAAATGATACACTCCATAGTAATAACTTCAGGCTAGAATGTGAAAGGGATTTAAAGTGTCATGTACTCTTGGCAAGGAATTTTACATTCTTCATTGCAGTAATTTACTATGCATGTAGCCCTCTTTGTTGCAATTTTTTGTTGTTTATCGCCATTTTATTCAAGTCTTATACATTTGCTTGGATGGGATATTTGCTTCTTGGTTGTTTTATTTCTACTAGTTTGCCATAGGAAATATAGTACACAGTCACACTGTCCTAACAGCATTAGAAAGGGCCCAATATTAAAGCACAGCCACAGGTCATGGCTAGACAGAAATCTGTTTTGTATTTCAGTCCATCTCTTGAAAAGAAATGTGTTTTAGTAGTCGCTTTAAAGAGGACAAGAAGCCCAGATAATGTCATTGTTTTCATTTTTACTGCCAGGAGCCACAGTTGCATATGGGACTGTTTACGAGTAAACAGACCTATTTGTTTGAGCTGCATTGTTTACAATGCAGCTCAAACAAACGGGCCACAATCTTCCTCAGCAATACACAGGCTCATACTGAAAACAATTCCCCCCATGGTAACTATCCAGTCCCAAATATGGACGCTTTTACGGTATTTCTTGGTTATGCTTATTACAATTCTACAACATAAACGTTTTATCGTATTAGCCCGCCACGTTCGCCCCTGCAAATTCCCCTAACTGTGATTTTGTGTATTTCATATGGAAGTCCAGGTATGTCTTCCAATGACGCACACACTCACACACACTCACACATGCTGACTGCAGACGTCTGGTCACAGTAGCAAGGGGAAGCCATGAGCAATGGAAACTGCAATAGGCCTTGGCTACTGGCCCTGAGGACAAAGTGAAGGAGGGCAGGAGCGAGGGAGAGAGGCGGCACAGAGAAGTAGAAGTAGTGAAAGTGATAAAGTACATGCTGATGCCACACAATTAAACTGAAGTGGAAGAGTGTAAACTCAGCAGAAAGAGACCCAGGAAATGTGGTTCTCTGGTCTCTGGGTGCAAACTGTCCACAGTCTTTTTGGTCATTGTTATCATTGACAGTGACAGCGGGTTTTTCATTCTGACCTGGAAATGTTCTAATTCTCTTTTAGATTCAGATGATGCCTTCTTCAAGTACCTGATATATCAATGATGTTCTATTTTGATGTTATGCCATCTTTCAAAATTTAAATCTGTTCAGTAGATTTTGTGTCAAGTCCTTAAAACTCAAGGACAAGGTTTTGGAAGTCCCAAGTATGTTGCATGCAACAAGGAACTCTTCAGAGAAAAAAAATAACAAAATCAAAATAACCTTGGATGTACCAAAAAAGAACCAGGAATTTAGCTGGAGGGGTTTTAGTTAGAAACAAGGCATTGGTGTTGAACCTTAAGGAAAAAAAGTCAGAAAATGGAAAAGTAAGAGTCTTCAAGCAGACTCCAAGAGGTTTAAGTTTTAGTGTTCCCTTCAATTTAAAATAGACTTGTTTTTAACAAGTATTTTTTGTTGACTCAGGTCTTGGTGCTGAGATTCAGTGAATAACATTTCTGAAACAAAAGCCTTTTCTATGCTGTTTTGGTAGAGCCACAGGACCTTTATCTTTTGTTTTTAAAGGGTGAAAGATTAGTGCAGACCCTGAATTACTCAACTCCAGCAGTTTGATTTGGTTGGTTATAGTTGGCTATAAAATGTTATTTCACTCTATAGAGAGTGAGAAGTGATTTTTGAAAATGCATTTGCCAGATGACTTGAGACAAAAGCTCATATATTTAGACCACAAGATACTGTAGCATTTGGATTCACTACAATTCTCAGCTTTTACAGATTAGTTTTTCTTGGCGCCAGTAGGCTATTGTATGATCAAAAGAGCGATATTAGGCATCATGTCTTCAAATGAAGTTTGAAGTGTAAAAATATATTTTATTGGTTTTGTAGACCTAATTTTTAATATTTTAGTTAATTTAGTTTTGGTTATTAAATGGAAATATTCACAGGAAATATCACTAAACATATTTATGTTACTTTTGTTGCAATAAGATTTTCTTCTATGTTAGCTGATGCAACAGTAACATCAAACAGCATTCTCGTGTTAGCTAATACAGAATTGTTTCATGACTACACACTATAAAACAAGGTTTGGAATGTTTTTACTATACAAACACTCCTTGAGTCAGCAGATTACCAATACTGACCAAACTGGTGTTGAGAAAGTACTTATCGTCAGGCTTTATAGCAAAAGGACACTTACTGACAGGGTGGTCAAAAGGCTGTGAAGTATTCTTAGACAAGAATATTTGACTATATCTGATAAAACCACAAGCTTTTTTCAGTCTTTTGTCCTTGCATACTGTGCAATTTTGTACAGTATGTGCTAGCTGGTTCTAGACTTTGTGGGTTTGTGAGACTGAGTAGTGCAGCTAGTAGAACCGATGATGGTACTATACTCTATCACATTATAGAGAACGCCAAAAGGAAACAAAACATGGAAACTAAAGCAGATGGAACATCTTGTGGTTGATGTCGTCTTTTAGTAAGAGCATGAATGAGAAGCACACATGCTAAATTACCTACCACAGCTGCCAGTTCAATACAATATGTAGGCCTACTCTAACAACATGTTATATTAAAGGTATTCAACTTGTTTTGGAACCAAATTTACTCCATCTGGTAGAATACCACCAGTCATTACTTATTGTAGCGTCCACAGAGAGACTAAGCCTACCTAGCCTTCCTAGCACCAGGGACAGCAGCCAACAGACATGAGTGGCCGACCCGAGGGGAGCCAAGCTCCCCGGAAGACTTGTCTTTTTTTGTTTGAACATTGACTTTCTTTTGTGAATTAAACACACTTGAGCGCTACTGGCCGTTCTCTGTCTCTGAGTCTCCAGTAGTGTAGGCTTCACAGCATGTCTCTCTGTGGTTGCGACGTTATATGTATCATCCATACTGTTGTGTTAAAAAGTGACAGTTTTCCCTCTAGTTTCTGAAGTGATGTCTAGGATGGAAGAAGTGTGTACGATCACAACACCTGCTTTTTCCTCTGCAGGAGAGGATGCTGAGTCAGAGTGGTCTTAATACTCGGGGTCGAGATATGTTTGGTCTACGCTGCCTACCAGGTAAGACACACACACACACTTTTAAATGTTAGAGGTGGTGAGGAGGGTTATCATTTATACTTGGTTGCTTGTATGTCAGAAAATACAATCTTTGTCTGACATGATCCACAGAAATGTGTGTGTGATGAATTGTCCAAGTCAATTCTGCTGTTCCCAAACCACAGTATGTTACTTTGAGAAACAAGGACTCGCAATCTCACTGGCCCCCTCATGGTTGGACTAATTGATCCAGAGTCAGATATTTTTCACACACCATTTGTTCTAAGGTCAGGGCACGTTAACAGTTTGTGGACAGTGACTTTTTGTTGGCTCTGTAATCAATAACTGTACTTTTGGGTTTGAAATTTGATTACTGCTATCATTGGTTACATTGTCAGTGAAAACGAAAAAGCCAGTTTGTGTTGTAACAGTATCTATTTCAACAGCTTTGACCTTAAGACTAAAGAAAACCTATAGTATTCTATCGTCTTAGTTCTCAGGTCAGCCTCAACAGACAAAGCTACAAATCAAGAAAAGCCATTGACAGCTGTTACATGCACACACACCTTAAATGGGAGGACTAGATAGTAAAAGTTCTCCAGATGTGTATGAAAATACCTTTGAGTAAAAGCAACAGTCTGTACAGTCCCATATTACTTTATTAATCCCACAGTAGCAGAGTACACAGGTAAAACAAAAAAAAAGCTAACATCCGTCCGTCCAAATGGTTTTGAATCAAAACGTATCTCTTACTAGTTTTTACATTCAGCTTCCAATAGATAGACGGATGCACTGCCGAAAGAAGCTAGCCTATGCGCTGCTAATCTGTAGCATGTGTGAGAACAGTGTGGCAGTGTGCTGGGGAGTGCAGCGCTGCTGCTGGCCACTGCCGGGCCTAGTCGTAAGCACTGTGTCAGCAGTACGCAGCGCCAGGAGCTTTACACAGGAATGTTGCTGTCCGGGGGCTTGCTGATGCCAAGCTAATCTTTAACATTTCATATCAGCAGCTATTCACAGCGTTCTCCGTGGGACTCGGGTGCGTGTTTGTGTTCGGGAGGGAGTGTTTGGGTGTGAAGGGGAGTGTGTGCCCTTGTCCCTTTCACTTTCCGCTGACTTCCACTGTATACTGTTGACCTGTACCAGTCTAATTAGTGTCTGAAGCTGCTTGTAAAATAGTTCCCAGCCTTACACTGTATCTTGTTGATGAGTACAGCTGGCCCATTGAGTTGTTTTGGTTGTAGTGTCACTGTCAAAAACAGTTTTGCTCTATTTCTCTTCCTCACAAGCTCTCAGTATTTCCCCCACGTCTTTATCTCTCTTTTGTGACTATCTGTCTCTCTTTCTTTCGCTCTCTTTCTTTCTATTTCTCTCTCTCTGTTCCTGTTCTCTTTCTCCATCCAGTTCTCCTGACACATTTGAGCACACACGCACACACACCTGCAGGCTGCATCTCCTAAACACACACCTACAGTCAGAATGCTACCCGTTCCCCGGGCGTATACCGCACCAGATCGGCATCCGCTACATTCTCAGATGACACCCGGACACAGGACAGTCGAAACCAAATCGGGCCCTGGGAGGTGAATGGGTCAGGCTAGCACAAATAGCAAACAGGCGGGTAGATAGATGGATAGATCGTGTACCTTTTGAATGTGAGGGGCCCTATACGGTCGATCTAGAAACAATGCCAAAGGGAGAGGACCCTCCTCGGAGCCAACACACTGTCCCCTTTGTCTTCGCTCTTATGTTTCACCGGATTTGGAGGTTGTCAATCATGCGATAGTGATGGTTAGCCTTGTTGAGTGGTTGACAAGGAAAGAGGAGGTTGAGTTTGTCAATAAAGTTTCCGTTTTGAATATTAAAGTAGTGTCTGATTGTTACTTGCAGTCGGTTTCTTGCATTGATCTTAATTTGAAGAGGGCTGATGTATTGAAGTGCCGTAGAAATGTACATTATTGCCCAGATGATAGTCATTGGCTGAGTGCACCCGGCACTGTGTGTGTTCCGAGTTCATGAGTCGATCAAACTTAACCCCCAATGGTTAGCTAACAGCCAGAAGCATCAATTCTTCATGCACACTGGATTGAAATGAAGACCATTTGGAGAAAAATCAATTTAAAGATAATTTAGGGAGATGGTTCATATCAAATGGTTTGTATCTCAGGGTGTTTTATCGTCCTATTCCAAACAGAAACTACAGCGACGCTTCACATTAAGGATATACTAACTACCATGAAACTACATATAAATACCTATAGTAGAAACATTGTAGGTACAAAGGAATAGATATATGTATTTAAATTGTATATGTAAGCGGATAGTTTCTCACAAAAGTGTGAGAAGGCACAGTATGGGGGAGGGGTGGTCGGGGCAGTTGAAGGTTGTTACCAAAACAAAATCAATGTTATCATCCACTTAACCCTGGAAAGCCCAACCTCCCCCATACCAATTTTCACTTGTGCAATAACCGCTTAGCTGTAATAAATGGGAAGTACAATGTTGTTACTATATGTATTGCTCTGTGGTTATAGGGTAGCTAATGTAACCTTAATGTAAAGTGTTCCCTGTCCAGTGAGTGAGCCGGTTTGTTTTGTGAATGTGTGGTATCGTAGTTCCATTCAGTTGTGCGATTGTCAGTCAGTATGGTATTCTGTGTTTGTGTATGTCAAAGAGTGAAATTGGCTTTTGAAACTGAGTTTGTATGCCTGTCAAGGGGGAAAGGGGGGAGGGTTCAAAGGTCAAAGTTCAGAAAAGATAGCGTAAAACTGTTTAAAACCACATAACGACCGGTCTAGTTCAGTAAACACCTTCAGTGGGAGAGGCACTTCCCATGCTGTATTAACTACCTGCAGACTCTAAGGAACTCTCTCAATGAACGCAAAGAACTCCAGAAACGTAGTTGACTTCCTGTCCCTTGCCTCACATCTGTAGACCATGATGTCTTAGGAATGTTTTCAGCCCTGTTGCACCCCGGGGAGGCATAAAATGGAGCAGCGATTCATACTGAGACCAATTGTCCTCAGAGAAATGAGCACTCCTCAAAAACAAGGACTTATTTGTGCCAACTTTAACGTCTTTAGAGCTACGAGGTATGGTTTAAATCTCACGATAAGACCAGTGCATGAGGAACTTGCAGAGAGCTAAGGTTCTTTGATCCAATACTTTGAGAAGGAACTTAGTGTAAACATACAATATTTCTGAGGAACTCTTTGAAGATTTCTTTGTAGCTTTTCCAAAGCTTAATTGGCTTTTTCTTTCTAAAGCGTAGGAACAGTATTGGTGTGTTAGTTGCTGTGAGAGAACCAAGAATTTAGTTTCTATGTTCAGAAAAACATGCTGTTAATCAGGGTATACATTTTTCTTTATGCAAGGGTTGATAACAAATATTTTGATTATATGTACTTTGTAAGACACTGCAGCATTTCTGGTTTACTTTGTTATTTTGAGTAGGAAAAATGTCAGTCCCTCACAAAACCTTCATTGGTTCTTAAAGTGCGAATCAAAACACTCCTCTCACCACGTTGGCCAAGCCCTTCCCTTTTTAGAGACAAAGCGGTCATTTTTCCCCTAACTCTACCCTTGACTATGTTGCCATGGCAACACACATCTAGCCGGCAATTGCTTTGTTGCAGTAGAGCCTTTGTGTGTGTGTGTGTGTGTGTGTGTGTGTGTGTGTGTGTGTGTGTGTGTGTGTGTTCGTATGAAAGTGTGAATGTTTATAGGGGAAAATGGTTGTTTTTAAAAGCATGTTAAGGAATTTTTAATTGTGTAGCTTATTCCCACACTCAAAGAAAACAGATGTTCTTTATCTGACCTAAACAAAGAAAACAATAGTAATTATAAAGGCATCTTATTTTAAAATATAAATGTATGACTAATGCCTTATGGAATAGCAAGGATAATCTTTTAAAATATATTTTCAATCTGTGTTCTTTTTATAGTAAGTCAAAATCCTCAATGTATTACAGGTGTGTGGAAAGGCCTTCAGATGCTGGAACGCCTCTCCTCCTCCTGTCTAAATTCCAATAAAATTCCATGCTGTGTTAACACACATTGTAACACACCATGCAAACAGTAAATTCCATACTGAACCTATGAACCGTTGCGTTTGATGGATCCATTTACACACACACTGTAAACAGTAAACTTCCCACGGAACCGTTGAACCTTCTCTGTGTGTGTGTCCCAGGAGAGTGTGTCCTCCAGCGGGCAGTGCTGGTGAGGAAGAAGCTAACGCCCAGGGAAGGGGGTGGCTGGTTGGCAGGCACGCTCTTTTGTACCCACTTTAGGGTGGCGTTTGTACCCCAGGATGGTCCCAAACCTGACGTGAGTGGCTTTACTGACACATTTTTGTAAGGTTCTATGTGTGCTTGTGTACATGTATAACGTCCTGGTGTGTGTGTGTGTGTGTGTGCTTTCGAGTACACAAATCATTTTACAGTACCTAAAAACTTTGACCTACTTTTACTAGGACAACGCAGACCCAGTGCTTCTGGGAGATCACGATGTGGCTTTGGCCTCCATAGATAAAGTTGTAGCTGGTAAGATACTCTTAGGCCTCTTCGATTTTCTGAACTGTTCGTAGCAGATTGCTGTTCGATCCCATTAACCGCGTGAGTGTGTCCTCGTCTGCAGTGGGCCCATCCAGAACCAAACTTGTGACTCCAAACTCCTCACTAAAGTTCACACCGGAAGAGCTGGTGTTGTATTGTAGGGACCTTCGAGTCCTCTGCTTCCTGTTCGACCGCCTTACCCCCGACACACAGGCTATAGAGGTGCGTGCGCCGTTTAGTCTGTTTACAAGTTGATCTCTGCGTGTATGTGTGTGTTTTGTGTATGCTGAGGTTATGATTTGGGGTTCATATAACACATAGCTGGCAATTAGCATGAAATTACAGAGATCCAGCTGATATGTCTGGTGATCTGAGTCTGGGTCATTGGTATGAGACAGGGTCTCCATTCTGAAAGCTGATGCACTTACTCAGGCTGAGAAGCTGTATGACTTGTTTGGCTGCTCCTCAGATAACCTACACCATTGCCAAGACCTACCAGCCTACAAAGCCAGGGACAGTCCTCTCCTTCCAGAATGCTGCCCTGGGGAGTGTTGGTGAGTCCCTCTTCCGCACGTGCCAACACACTTTTTAGCTTTCTAACTTGAACTGATTAGCTGCGCAATAATCTGAGTGGACGAAAATGTAAACAGTTCTGAGAAATGTCACGAGTATGGTGTAGACGTCCTCACAAGCCACCAACACACACATTACGCATGTGCGTAGGACATTTTGTGATTCAAAAATCCATGGGACCAAAAACATTTGAGGTGTGCTGGCTGGCTTTGATAAAGATCTCAAGATATCCGACCTGACTTCTCTTCTCTTCAAAATAGGAAAACATACTCAGACTGAGTCATAATGGAAGCTTAACGACCCCCTTGCATCAAAAAGTGCAACCAGATGTTTGAAAGTTTTATTTTAAGGGTTTATAATATCCAGCCCCGAGTATAATTGGGTATTGTGACATTTAGTAATAACAACTACAGTACATTCATTAACTTAAAGTTGTAGACACTTCAACCCCACCCTTTGAAATGCCACTACGGTACCCTTTTAACCATTTCCTCTCCTATAAAAAACATATACAGTTTCACATAGTTAATCGTTTACAGAAACTTGATACATCTGTACTATACTGTATACACTGCCATACTGACAATACAGTATGTTAGGCCAACCAGGACACAGATGCCAGTCAGCCAGATGAATAATGTAAAGCCAGCTGAAACATGTCACCAGTCCACCCCTGCTGAACCTTGTCAAAGGTTCAGATGTGGTCAGTGTGCAGTCAGCGCCATAGGCATCGCTCTGCTGACTGTACAACCACGAACGCTCAATCTTTTGATCTGTTGTGAGATTTACTGTCAGGGCAAGTACAGGATGACACCTTGGTAACATTTTATCTTAAATGCTCATGTATTATTGTAACCTCATTGTAATACCTGTAGTGACAACATTAATTACACACCAACAGTAATTACCTAGTTATTATGGTTTGGCGGTAGAAGGGTGTTTCACAAGTAAACATATAGGGGAAAGGAGGCGTTTTAGATTTTTTTTTATTATTATTTTTTTATTATTATTGTCAAATAATATAAGGCACTGAAGTCTTATCCAGTTCCCCTTCTTTTTGTGTTTTTGTTTCCCATGCTAGATCTTAATTCATCAACTTGCTATTTTCTTCTATTTGGACTTACACTTTTTTAAAGATGCCCACACATGTGTCTCCTCCTCTAGAGATGAAGCAGTTTCTAAGCAACCGCAGGCGCGACGCCTCCATGAACTGGTTTGAGTGTTCGTCTGACTGGGAGCGGGAGCTGGAGAGAACTGGGGCCTGTGGCTGGAGGGTCAGCTCCGTCAACGACCGCTTTGAGATGTCCACCAGGTATAGAGACAACCACATTCGAGACTCTTTACTTTGTTTGTCATGGTGTTGTCTTCAAAACACACAAATCCTTAGGTGTAGTTATGATGAATAAACCATCTACCAAGCAGTAAATGTTTTTCTCAAGGACCTTCCAATGCTGAATTAGCAAGCCTAGGTCATTAGACAGATTTAACTCACTGACAATCTTTTCTCAATTTTCCCTTCAGTCTGCCAAGGTTTAACATAGTGCCTCAGAAGGTTCTAGACACTGAGCTAAAGAAGACCTTTGCACACTTCAACGAGGGACGCATACCTGTGAGTTCCATCAATATCCCCCAAAATTCAACCATCCACTTTCAACAAATCACATGCTTCAATAAATGGTCTTAAGTGCTCATTTATATCTCCAAACAAGTGTTAAAAAATTATATTCGGTCGTGAATGTGGACTGTGGGCATACTGTGTTTCAGCGCTGGTGTTGGCGCCACCCTCGGGGAAGCGACCTGCTACGGATGGCCAGCTTCCAGAACAACATCTATCACGAGAAGGATGATATCAGGTCCTGTCGTTTGTACCTCTTCAGTTGCAATCAGAGACTGTTCAAGCATTGCTAAATTGTTGTCCTGTCTGTGACAAAAAAAAAGTTAGATGTTTGAACACTATTCCCTTTGTCTCCTCCGTGCAGGAACCTGGAGTTGATCCTGTTCGGAGGACAGTCTCTGTGTGTGGTGGTGGAGCTGGGTGAAGAGATGCCTTCACCTGCAGACATCCAGCTGTCTCACACTCGCTTGCGTGCCCTGTGTCTGGGAGGTCAGTGGCACGCTTGAAATCTGCCCACACATATTTCACATTATGAAAATAGCATTATTAAAATCTTTCAAATGGGTTTTCTCCAGCTTGCCACAATGTGTGAGGCAAGCTAAAACAAGTCTCCCTCCAGTGTTTAACTCATCCTGTCAAGTCCATAAAAATCATTTGTCTTCATGCCACCAGTTAAACATTAGACTAAAGGGTTGAGTAAAAAAACAAAAACAATAGCTGAACTGTTCTCTGTCCAGCCTTGTGCTTTGTCCTTATCTGTTCATAAAATCCCGGTGCATTAGCAGCGGCCTTAATCCTGAGGGTTAGGTGACAGGCAGTGTTTATGGACGACGTAAACAGGTGTTCTTCTAATTACATGTATTTTCAATTACAATGCTACTGACACAGAGACAAGAGAGAGGCTGTATGTGAACCTTTAACAGCTTTACACTCTTAACGCAGACAGGAATCTGTGATTAGGTTGTAGTAAGACAGGTCAAAATGTGAATGACTTATTACAACATACAAAAGTAATCATTAAGAAATGTTCCCTTATGACTCCATCGCACACTTTCTAAAAAATCTGAAATCAGAATGTTTGAATTAAGGATGTGGAATGTGGTTTTGGGGTGAAAGGGGGATGTTTTGAACGACTCTTCTCCCATACTTTGACAGTTCAAAACAAGCGTTGACAGATGGTTTTATTGTGGTTGTGTGTAGCTTCACACAGCACATTCCATAGCTGGTTAATCCCCTTTGTAGAACAAAGGCCACAGTCGGTCCCACTGCTGTCCGTCAAATTTACAAGTAAGTAAGTAAGTAAGACTTTATTTATATAGCACATTTCATACAAGAATTGTAGCTCAAGGTGCTTTACATACAATCAATAAAAACAATAATACAAGTGATAAACAATTCAAACAAAAATAAAAATCCCAATAAGATCTCTGTTCAAGAGAGAAAACAACTTTAAAAAGTAGGAAAACCCTTTTGAGATAAAATTACTTAAATGCTTCGGTAAAAAGGTAGGTTTTAAGCTGTCTTTTAAAAATGTCTAGAGTGTTTGCTTCCCTAATATTTATGGGTAATTTGTTCCATAGTTTTGGGGCGTAATTGACAAAGGCCGAATCACCAATCTTCTTATGACTGCTTCTGGTGACCTCTAATAGGCCTGCATTTGATGATCGCAGTGTTCTAGCTGGTGTGTAGTTTATAAAGGAGTTAGCAATGTAGCTAGGTCCTTGTCCGTGTAGAGCTTTGTATGTGAGGAAAAGGACCTTAAAGTCAATTCTGAAGGCAACAGGGAGCCAGTGTAAAGTAGCTAGGACAGGACTAATGTGTTCTCTCCTTTTAGTTTTGGTTAATAATCTAGCTGCAGAATTTTGAATGAGCTGTAGTCTTTCAGTGGTTTTCTTGGGAAGACCAGTGAAAAGTGTGTTACAGTAGTCCAGCCGGCTGGATATAAAAGCATGAATTAACTTCTCTGCATCATTTTGGTTTATGAATGGTCGTACCTTTGCTATATTCCTCAGGTGAAAGAAAGCTGTTTTGGTCACTTTATTAATGTGAGAGTTGAAATTCAAATCTGAGTCCAGGATTACACCGAGACTCGTCACCTCTGGTTTAAGACAGGGGGTTAAGCCTCCAAGATTCTTAATAAGCATCTCTCTTTTGGATTTGGGGCCACATAGTAGGACTTCGGTTTTGTCTTCATTTAATTTAAGAAAGTTATCATTCATCCATTTGTTTATTGCCAACAGGCAGTTGGTAATGGAATTGATGGCCGTTGCATCGTTGGGTTCAGTGGATATATATAGTTGTGCGTCATCCGCATAGCTATGGAAATCTATGTTATGTTCTCTGATTATGTCGCCGAGTGGTAACATATAAAGAGAAAAAAGTAATGGACCTAAGCAGCTTCCTTGAGCAACCCTGTAGCAGTTCTCATGTTTCTTGGACCTATGGTCACCTAAACTAACATAAAACTTCCTTCCTGTGATATATGATTTCAGCCAGTTCAATCCACTATCCGTGAACCCAATAAGCTTTTCCAGTCTATTGATTAGGATGTCGTGATCAATTTTATCAAATGCTGCACTGAGATCTAACAGGATAAGGATAGAGACTTTATTTGCATCAGAGTTTAGTCTGAGGTCGCTAATTATTTTGGTGAGAGCAGTTTCAGTACTGTGATATTTCCTGAAACCTGACTTCGAGACTTCCAGGATGTTATTTTCTTCAAGAAAATAATTTAATTGGACTAAAACTATCTTTTCCAGTACTTTACTAATAAATGGAAGGTTTGATATTGGTCTGTAATTTGCAAGTAGACTGTTATCCAATTTGGGTTTCTTTAATAGGGGCTTTACAACAGCTGTTTTGAAGGCATCTGGGAAGACGCCAGTTCTAAGGGATGTGTTTATAATCTCTAGCACCGGACCTGAGACACTATCAAACACTCGCTTAAAGAATGTTGTGGGTATAGGATCAATATCTGAGGTTGTGGAGTTAGATTCGCTGACAATTTTGGAAAGTTCACTAAGTGTGATACAGGTAAATGTGCTCATGGTTATGTTGCAGAATCTACTGATGTCAGTTCCGACCCCACTATTAATAATACTCGCTCTGATCAAAGTTATTTTGTTCTTGAAGAACAAAGCAAGCTCTTCACATTTAACTGCTGAGGATGGAGGTGGGGCAGGGACAGTGTTTAGCAGCTGGTCAATGGTGGAGAAAAGAACTCTGGAATTTCTGGCATTTTCTGTAATAATGTTGGAGAAATATTCTCTCCTTGCTAGACGGATGGTTTTGTTATAGGTGGTTAGTGTATCTTTGTAGATATCTAGTGACACATAGTGATAATAGTTCAGAGAAATCTTGTATGAATATTGGCGAGTGCTTGGGTGGCCGATATATAATAACAAAAAGTATTGATTCGGTTTTGAGCTCTATAGCAAGATATCCATATGATGTGAATTCACCTAGCTCAGTGATTTTGAACAACAGTTTAGAGGAGAAAATAGCTGCGACTCCTCCACCTTTTTTTGATGTCCTTGAAACTTGGTGAAAGCTGTAATCAGGCGGACACGCTTCTATCAAAGTTGCTGTTGCCGTGTCATTGTTTAGCCAGGTTTCTGTTAGACAGATGCAGTCTAAGTTGTTTTCTTTGACCAGATCATTAACTAGAAATGTTTTGTTATTTAGTGATCTAACATTTAGAAGGGCCAGTTTCATCTGTGGGGTATTAACAGATAAAACAGGGGTAGATAAATCTGTTGGAAGAATATGGATAGTTCTGTGACTTCTAACACTAGTTTCAGGTTTGTAACCATGCATTTTACCATGCCATTTTCTGTTTGTGATGATGACCGGTATGTCCAATGAAATAGCATGGTGGCTGTCCTAGCGTAGCTTTTCTTTGGGAAAGTCTCTGTCACTGAGCTGTTCCATCACAAGGGAATTCATCCGGGGGGTGCAGATCTGTGCAGGGCCCATGTCCTTGCAGGACAAGACAGTCCTCTTCCTGGCTCCCACTCTCTCACACACATACAAACAGGAAGAACACAGAACACACACCATCCATTGTCATACCCAACATCACATCATCACCACAGCAAAAGTAGGAGAATACACTATATGTTTTACAACTCCCCAAATCCCCTATTACAATTGTAAAGATACATTAATCTTATTTTCAGGAAGGTTAATATTTTTACATTTCAAGACAGTATACTTTGAAGCGAGCAGGTAGAACTGCATTTCTACAGAAAATGGCTGTCTAATTGAGCTGTCTCTTTTTTTTTTGTGGTGCTTCTTCAGACATCTCCACATCTGTGTCTGTGCCTGATGACAAATGGCTGTCTACCCTGGAGAGCACTCATTGGCTGGACTACACCAGGTAACTGTGGCTGATTGATTGGTCTGGAGTCTGGCCAATCATCCATAGTGAATGCCACAAGCCTCCATTGATTTGATTGATGTTGAATGTCGCTCCGCCTGTAGTCTGAATATAATTATTCAGACTGAATATAATTATTCAGACTACCTTGATGTCCGATCTCTTACAGATTAATCTGTGTCTATGACACCTGCATATTATTCACTTCATAGTAATCTTAATACATGTACATGAATATTAAGAAATGGTAAAAGAAATACATAACTGTACCATTGATGCAGTTAAAGGCTTAAACATGTAGACACTGAATGCAGTTCTAGTGTATTCGGTGTTTAGGAAGAACAGGAGTAATATAACCCATTAATGGTGTTAACATAAACTCTATTGTCATTCTCTCTTTCTCCATCTCTGTCCCTCCCCTCTTCCTCTCCTCCCAGGTGCTGTCTGAGGAAAGCAGCCGAGGTGGCCTGCCTGCTCCGAGGCGGTCACCTGACCGTGGTGCTGCAAGGTAGGTGTCACGTGATGTGTCGGGGGCCATCTCAGATTATTCAACCCATTCATTATTCACATCCTTCTCCTCATTAAAAGCGTATTAGGGCTTACCCTGAAGGAGTCTCATACCAGTGCTCTCCTATACACCTACAGCACTTTCTAGGACACTGTTACAACCGCTTGCATTGTTGTGGTTGTGTGATGCTGATGTAGTACATGAGGGGGGGGGGGGTTCAAGCAGTTGTGGCTTACTGTACTGAAATGATGGAAAACACCTTCGCTAATTCAGATTATGTCTGGAATGCTGGTTGCTTGTCCTTCGTGAGCTATTGTTGTTCCAAACACGGCAACAATGTGTGGTTGCATTTGTTTGCCAAAAAAAACGACTTTCTCCCAAGCATAAGATGTCCTTAGGAAAGAACAATGTTGCCTACGTAGTGTAAGAATTACTAATCTTCTTTTTAAATTATGACTTCAGTTGTTTAGTATTTGCTGTCAACAATTTAGTGAGCATATGTCTGTCTACATACTTAAACAAAGGAAGATGTTTGAGACGTATTTATTGCGTTACTGAAATGATGAAATGACAGCTGGTAGCTACTTCCCTTTGATATTGTTATTGCAGTTGAAGGCCTTTTCAGTCAGGCCCAGCCTGGTCCTGCCTTTTCCTTCTTGTTGTACATGTTGGACTTGGATAGTATACATATTTTATCATACACTTGGGTGTATTCCTAAGAATGAATAATAACAATAGCAATTAAAATGTATTCATTAAGCAGGCGCCTTTCTCCAAAGCAATACACAGGATAGATTTTTTTTATTTCATTTGATCACCCATAAAAACTGCATTCTACAGACTCGCATACTGGCTTTAAGCAGCAATAGCAACTCCATGCTGTGTATGGTAAACACACATCCAAACCCCATGCTGCCGCCACATGTGAATTGACTGCTGACGGTCTGTTTTCTATGCTGTTGTTGTCTGTGTACAGAGGCGGAGGACCGGGACATGAACTGTGTGGTGTCCAGCCTGGTGCAGGTGATGTGCGACCCCCACAGCAGGACCAGGGCAGGCTTCCAGGGCCTGGTGCAGAAGGAGTGGGTCATGGCCGGACATCGTTTTTACAGCCGCATCAACTACAACCGGGACAGCGACAAGGAAGAGGTTGCTGAAAAAAGTCCATGTTTTCAATGGCTGTTATTTGAATGAATAAACATTTTTGGAATTCTAATTCTCTTTCCGCCCTTCACCAGGCTCCAGTTTTCCTGCTATTTTTGGACTGTGTGTGGCAGCTGTGGTCTCAGTACCCCTCCCGCTTCCAGCTGACCAGTGACTTCTTGCTGGCCCTCCACGACAGCGTCCACCTGCCCCTCTTTAGCAGCTTCCTGGCCAACTGCCAGAGGGAGAGGTGCAAACGCACCCAGGTAGTCTAGCGAGTCCCTGCAAATCTGTTCGTCACAAAACTGAGTTTTATACATTCACGTATTTTGGGGTGTGATGGGAAATTTGAAGACCTGGAATTTCGTACAGACCAGTAAAGATTTTTCAGTAGTACAAGTCTCAAACCTATGAATCAAAAATTCCCAAATAATTCCCTTCTCTTTTTTAAATTGTATTTCTCCACTCCGCCTTCAAAGAACCTATCCCAGAGTTACACCCTCGTCAATGGCTGGAGAGACGTGCTTCCCCAAGGCTCTTCCCAGGAGACCTCAGACCCCCCTCTGCCCCCCGTGTGGGACTGGGGCCTTCAGTACAGCAGCCAAAGGCGGGCACGCTTCACCCAGCCTGTGTCCCCACCCGCACCGCCCCCGCCCATACTGAATGGCAACCTTAACACCAACCCAGATGCACACAGGGTAGGGATGGAATAGAACGATTTAGAATGCATCCTGATTCTCAGAAATCCAAGCTACTTGACCCTTAGTCCCTGGTTCACACTATTGCGCATTAGTCATCGTATGTCTCATATCCGTTTTGGAAATGAGCCTTAGCAGCTCTTAAGATAGAAGTTGTATGGATTGCCTTAACAGAAATGTCTATAAGGTGAGGTTTTTCAAACTCTCAAAAGTATAACCTTCCGGCATATACGGCTTTTAAAACTTGAGCAAGTCATAGACTTTTTTCCCCTACACAATTGGCTTGCTTAAAATCTCACTGAACGTGTGCACCTTGAATTACTGCACCCCCTTCTGGTAGACACTCAGTACCGCAATGTGTTAATAATAGACAAAACACGAGCATGCTGCCTCAAACACTGCCATGCCAAAGTGGTGCCAAGTCACTGATACATTCTTTCGCTCTCTCCCTCCGGTCCTACACCCTCTCTCCCCCTCTCATTCTTTCTCCCTCCCCATTTCTCCCTCAGCTCGGTGACACCATCCCAGGCTCTGTGTTCCAGCTCTCCAGAGGCTCCTTCTCCTGTCCTGCCAACCTGCTTCCCTGGCGTAGTGGAGGCGGCTCAGGTGTTTACCGGAAGAGCCACCGAAGAGCCCCCTCCTCTGAGAACCTGCCTGGCCTGGAGAGGCTGCTGAAGGCTTGGGCCCTCACAGAGCTCCCCCACAGTCTCCCCAGCACCATCACCACCGGGCCCCTGGACCCATTTGAGCCCCTGCTGCCTCTGCTCCTCGGACCCTGTGTTGGGGTGTGGAGAGACTGCTACCTCCGAGGGGCACTTCATGCACAGGTCCATTTTCTCTCTATGTTGTTGGGTTCCAAACATTTCAATAGAGAAGAAGTGTGTGCTGTTGGATGGGCCTTGTCTTTCTGCAGTGTTCTGAATAATAGCTTCAAGGCCTGTTGAAATAAAAATAGATAGCTATTGTGTTTTCTAGCACTGATTATAAAGCAGGCTCTTATGAAACCAATGATTGGCAGTTTATTCATGTTTATCATGCTTAAAAAGCTTTGTGTCCCACAAAGCCTTGAAGTCTTGTTACCATGGTGATCTTGGTGTTTTTGTTATTTTGGTGAGAACCGAGTTCAATGGTAGCTGAAAGACAGAATAGAACAATAATGTGTTTCATAAAAAAAAAATGATTACATGCATGTTTCCTTGCTAGACTTGAAACTATACTAACTGAAGTAATTGATTAATTTGTGGATGGATGAATTCACTCAAATCCCACCCTGCTGTGTAATTCCCAGGCATTCTCCCACCCTATCTCCTCCAACACACATCACCCTGTAGAGCAGCTGGCCTGGGAGGTACAGAACCTCCAAGACAAGCTAACATTAGCCTCCACCGCCGGGGAGAACCAACCTCATAAGAGACCAGAGCCCCGAAGGACAGATACCAACCTCAACCAGAACACCAACAACGGCACATTCCTTTTTCCAGCCTCAAGACCGCCGGGCCCAGCCACGACCAGACCAGTGCCCCCAACTTCCAACCACCAGACCAGGGGGCCTCCTCTCTCCACGGCCCCACAGTTGAGGCCTGGTCACAGGGAGAGCAGCCACAAGCACACCTTCCTCTTTGGTCAACCCTCAGACGCTCGCCCAGACCAACGCTACTTTCCTGCACCTAATAATGCCAAGTTTCCCAAGAGCAATGGATCTTCACTTGGTTCTTGAGCTCCCCTCATCTGTTAGCACCTACAGTCCTATCCCAGTCTCACGCATTTCTATTGGCTGTGAACTGTTATTAGCTCGTTCACAGGAACACCCTGAAACTCACGACCCCCTTCCCTCGACACTGAAGATGTGATTTCTCTGCCTGTCACAGCATAGTGAAGTGACTGTTAGGTGAAGAAGAACAGGGTGTCTGTTTTAGGCAGGGAGGATGACAGCAGTTGTAAGGCAGTGTTTAGCTCAAAGCACAAGACAACATTTTCCAGTTTTTGTTCCCTGTTGGCCACTGAATAATGTAGTTACTATTTTCATGAGAAATGTTTTGAAATGCAAGCTACAACCCAAAATAAAGCCACAGAAAGTACAAACAGAAACCATAATAATTTGTTTAAAAGCCATGTGAATTAGCTTTTGATCAAAAATCCAGATTTTTGACCAGATGGCTTAATAATGTTTTGTTTTAGCATCAAAGGATACATTGACACATATGTCCAATACCAGTTCAACCCATAACAGTGTTACAAAAAAGCTGATGGCCAAATGCTAAGAAGAGACATTGGTGTCACCCACAAACATTTTTAACTTGGCATTGTGTCCAGCAAATCTGATCTAGAATTTGGGGCATGAAAGCTATTTTGGTACTGCTCTCATATCCTTCTACTTGCATGTCTGCTAGAGGCCTAAATTCAGTTCTAACTGTTACAATGTATTAGCCGGTGTGTGTGTGTGGCACTATGTACACAATGACTGAGTTGGTATCCATGACTGATGAGGTGTGATCACGACTTACATTTCTAGATGTTCTATGTGGCATCTTTATTGAGTATTATGCAGAAAGTATTATTGACCTGTTTTGTTTATATGACTTTTGACAGTGTAATAATAAGGAAGAAAAAATATTTAAAAATTGTTTGGACCAGGATATCTTTTTGTAAATCATGCTTGTATGATGGTTGATACTTATACTTACAGTATTTTTCATTTGGTACTGTTAGGAAACCGATTATCAGTAAGGGAATAATTATTGTCTTAAACTTTAAGAAAATAACATGTAATATACTTTCATCTTTTGTTCTGACCGCTAGTTTTATAATGCAAATACCATTTCGGTGTGTAATATTACAAACAGGAATCGGTACGAAGTCTTTTAGTCCAGGGAATATTGTATTTTGCATTATATCATTACTACGCAGCAAATACATTGGCATCCCATAAGGTTGTGAAAATGCATCTTCATTTTAACACAGCTCATACATTTTTCTTATGCATGTACTTTTTTTGTACATGATAGCAGTGATTTTGCCTTGTTCTTCCATGGAAAAAACACAAGCTTGCAACACCTTTACAAGTAGTGAGCTACAAGAATACTTAGTTTATGATTCCAAAACTTTAGGTAAAACCTTCCTAGTTCAAGCATCCAATTACCACTTGTAGTCCAACGGTCTACATTATTGCAATACTTTAGAATGTATTAAATGTTCATTTGCCAGTTGTACATATTTTTTGTATCTGCATGCTTTTGTCTATAATATCTTTATGAATAAATTGTATGATTTATTCTCAAGTCTCCAAACCCATCTTTATATTTGGTAAAAATAAACTTAGTTTCCATTTAAGAGAAGCACCCTTACTGTCCATCTTTATTTTTTCTGCAAAATAAATATTTACATTAAGATTTAACAGCACTTTACACATAACATGGGAGTGTACAATATATCTTCTATCCGATAAAATCCATAATCTCCATGTACACGCACATGAAGAAACATCAAAATAAGTTTTTTTTTCTTTGTTTACTTTCACAACAAATGAATAGTTTTAAACGGTCTGACACAAACTATTACAAACATCTAATAATATTTTATAGAAAAACATGATGGTATGGCACTTTCCTCTGAAGGTTTTCGCCCAAATAAGATCAAAATCAATACAAATTGTAAAGTTGCATGCATTTTCCACTATCTTCACTATTGCAATTAAAATGTTTATAGATTAACCAAACGAGAGAACTGAAACAGAACAAATAGCTGTTTGCTGCACTCAAATGTTATTGATCACAATTTAGCTGTATGAGAAACATATTATTTTCATAAACCTGAACTTGTTACACAAAAATTGGCGTATTTCTCCTCAGAGAAGGCTAATACATAGTCAGGACTTCGCTAGTAATAAAAGGTGACCTCAACACTACCCCCACCAACTCCCGTGCTCCTTGACCACTTGCTGATGCTGCAGCATGCCAAGGGGGCCACAGAAGTACCCTGAAGAGGAAGGATCCAGTTCTCCTAGCTGACGGAGGGACTTGCACATGGGACAGGGGTAGTCGGAGAGGCCCTCTATGTCTTCAAAGGCCAGGTTGACTATCTGGTCAGTGCAGGGGTCGCAGTAGAGATGGCCACAGGATAGGCGCTTGAGACGGGCCTCGTAAGAGATGCAGCACTGGCAGTGGGGGAGGTCAGGTCCCAAGGAGAGCGAGCCTGTCAGTGAGCTACTTTCTATACTGCCTGCTTGGCTGGTGCTCAGCTTGGTGGGAGACCTGGCGGAATGAGGTGGGGAGGGATTGGTTAAGGGACTCAACAGTATGAGATGCTTTACAGGGTAGGATCCAACTACTAAACGTTATTCAGGGAAATCCCCAGGAGTTCTAGGAATATTGTCTGGACAACCACTTCTTACAGATTTTTTGTAGGCCGCTTTTTTGCATTGACTATTTATTATAGTTGCCGTACAAAGTATAATTCCCAACTATTTAGTCTAGGAAACTAAAACATGATAAATAAATAACTTTAGCTACAAGGTCATTACTTCAAGATTCAGAAATTTCTGATAAATTTCACAACCAAAAAGGAAGATAGCCTAGATGCTTCACAACGCTGTTGTCATAACAACATAGCCTACAATACGTGATTTGCCATTGGAGTTTATTGTCGGCTTCAATAGTTTGCATACTATGACAGCAAAATAAAAAATAACATAACAAAGGAAATGCCATTTTTTCAAAAATGTATGGTAGCATATGAAAGTGAGACTGGATTTGCATAAATTATTTTACAAATTATATTCAACCATTTTGGGAATTTCATACCTTGAAGATGTCGAATCTTTCAAACAGTCGAAGCTCAGAGCGGTTAAAATTCTCCAGAAAAGGTCCATCCCGGTGTCTCTCATGGTAGTGCCAATATTTCAGCAACCTGGATTTTGTTTAACATCTTCTTCGCGTTGGTCATATTATAGCCTGCATTTTTTCCTGCTAATCATCAAACCCAAACCAGAATTTTCGACCACGCTAACTGTGCCATCCGCTATCAAGGTGGCGATGTACTGTCCCCTTGCGCCGGTATCAGCTAACAAAATTAGCCTATTGAACAAGAAAAGCCAGTTGCTTTCGATTGTGTGCGTTCCCTACCTGATCCCTATGGCATGGCCACGATCAGAAACTACAACACTTGCAGCTGGAGTAATTACTTTGTAGCAATCAATGTGCACGCGACGCATGTCGGTTTGATCATATAAGGTTTAAATACATTTTGGTCATTGGCTAATTCATGTACATTTTCAAAATTAACCCACAAACTGCATAACACAAAATACATGTAACATGCATGCATGTTTCAGCGTTTGTGATTTTAAGTGGAATTTTTGGTCATGGTAGGCTATAACGAGAGGAGATTACATTTTTAAAAGCACAGGGTGGCGATATACACCTATTAACGACTATCAGGATGGGCTCAATTTCTTTTACTTCAAATGTTCAGATTTGTATTTGTTATTTTATTTTGTGATTACTGCCAAAGTCCAAACATATATTTTAACAACGATGGAACTGTAGCCTTATAGTAGAATGAGATCCATATTACACATGGTCTCATCAGAAACACAATAAGAACATCGTGGAGGTACACCTAGTAAATCCTGTGTCTGTTCCCTTTTACCCAGAAAATATATTATTTTATAGAGACCAAAAAATGTCTGAGATATCATTATTGCTGTAGAGACAATACAATACAGGACAGTGATTTCTAAAATGAAGTATAAATAACACTAAAATACCCCCTAATATATTTAAGATACTGGTCTGGATTGTTTTATTTCTTTGTTAGAATGGTAATCTTTTCTGTCAGTTCTGTGGATCTCACACAAGCCGTTCCATCTGCTGACTGGTTTGGGGGCAATTTGTGCAGCTGTGAGGGAGTGTTCATCAGGTCTGTCAGTTTCCTAACAGGTTCCTCACAGGGCAATGGGTTATTATATATATATGTTTCTCCTCCTCTCTCCACTGGAGCTTGGGCCATCTGTAGAAATTACTGCGATTCAAGATGGCTCATCCCCGTTAGTCATGTTCTAAAGCACCTTTAATTGCAGAGTGTGTGTTCAGAATGTAGAGTATGAATTGGCATCAGACACTAATTTTCTGCTGTTTACTGAACAAACTATAAAGTGTGTGTGTGTGTGTGTGTAAATACTTGTATATGTTATGCTTTTATTTAATAGTGGATTAGAATTATTCTATTACCATGAGGATTGAGTAGACCAGACTCTTCGTGTTGCGGGAACTGGCACCATAGGCTCACAGCAGGCCTCTTTCTTTTAATGCAAGTCATTAAAAAACCCCAGCATGACCTCCCTGATGAAAACAGGACAAAAATCAAAGCACTCACAGAGCATTACTTCTATTCTGACGTTAAATGCGTACTATACAAGCTGGATTGTGATGCAGTTCGAGCGAGGACTCACATTTCAATCTCAAATGCATGCATTTCACTTCAGTGTCATTTGTGAAACATTATGAAGAGAGCTTATGTCTGTTGACTTTTGACACCGCCTTTCAAACTTCTTACCAACTAACCATGCTGAATTGGAAGTCAAGTGATGTGTTTTGTAACATATTCCACAGTCCACGTCTGCCTGGGTGGGTGAACAAAGTGATGCCAGGCAGGGACTGACCCTTTGTACTGATAACTACTGACTTAGAACATCAAAGAGGTTAGGTCAGGAGTAGCCTTCTGTGGGGTGGTTGGAAGTTTTGCCCTGCATCACCATCAAATCATCTGTCAACCTAAATCACTCTTTTATCTTCCTTCCTGTTTAAAAACAGGGCATGAGATTACAGAAGGAATTGGGTACTGTGACTAACAGATACTGGCCTCAGGACTGGTCCAAACTGCAGCTGGTCAATATATCACTCTAATAGACAATGGCAGTTAAAAGCCTAAAGACAAATTGGCATGGCGTCATCTGGACCCAGATCATGATAGAAGAGTGGCAGTTGGCTTGGTGACAGGTGATAGGACATGTTGTTGGGTTGGTGTTTTTAGATAGCACTATGGGATAAAAAATATTACGGAATCTTGGAGTGGTGGCTCTAGCAATGTTGTGTCTAGCACTGAGGTGAATCCTAATATTATCATCCTAATATTAATCAGATATGATCTGCTGGATTAACAATTGATAGGATGTATAAAACATATGTAATGCATACAGAATCTTATTGAAGCCATTGCTACTTTACTTGAATCATCCAAATCAATGTCACACACACTAAGAAATGTTCATGGCCAATTATAGACACGAGCTGCAGCACGTGTGGGGAGAGGCATCTCGTGCACAGCTCATTGCACCAACCATTTGGTGCATATGGCAAAAATGACAGTCGAATCCATTTGCCATCAATAGAAATGCACAGGTTATATAGCCTACAATCCATTTCAAAATATTACAGCAATAAAGTAAAGTAGGGTATACTACCACTTTATTTAAGAGTCAAAGTCTAAGTCCTTTGATATTCAAACGTCCAACGTCAAGCAAACACTGGTCCCCTCTCCCAGAATGGTGTGCGCGAGAAGAGAAATGGAAGTAAAGAGAGGAGGGGGTTGCTTGAAGAAGGATGCTGTGTAGTAGGGTTGCGCTCGTAGCCTACTACGTCAGCCATCCTGGTGCACATCACAGGGACTGGGTGAACAACTACGGACCAATTTTCAGTCAACCGGATTTTACATCTTTTGCTTTTTGACGGAGTGCCATTCTATTAAAAAAAGATATATATATAAATCAAGGTTTAAAACCGGAAACACCTTGATCTCTTTTCACTCAAGGTAAGGATTTGAATTCGTCGTTTTCATATAATGTTGTCTACCTTGTATGCTGCGTTAATAGGTATAACTAGGCCTACCTCTTTTTAACATAATGTGATTATGAGCTCTTATAATTCTCAAGAGTGTTAAAAGAGAGTTAAGAGGATACAGTAGCCTTTTATGAGCGGTACAAATACAGCAACCTTCGACCGGTCCAATATGGACCACCACCCTCCTTTCAAAATGAACCAATCGACCTAACAAATGTCAATTGAAGACATGCTACACATCAGCTGTACACATCTGCGTTGAAACTAAACACAGACATGAAGAATTGAATATACCAATATACACTCCTTGTCTTTTTTTCTGTGGCCCGGGGGTCTCGTGCGTAAGAAACATCAAGTGACATCACAGCCATTAGGCTAGTCTACAACCATATTCTAAAACAGGGATAACCTGATTAAATGACACTGTAGATTCTACAGCAATAATAGACCATTTGGAGTGGAGGTTTTACACACAGATCCTGTAATTCAATTGATGGGAATTTGCCGTTTGTTTAAAATTACTCTCATCCTTCTTTCTCATACTGCTGCTCTAATATATTCACCCCTCAGACGACCGTTGAACACCGGTATTTTTGTAGTCTACATTCATCGAATGGGAGAGTGGCATAAGGTTTTGACCGCGTATTGTGTTGCGTATTTCAACGCGCCAAAATGACCTTGCAGAACTCTCACTCACCAGGGACATACGACGTTAGGCCAACATTTGACAATCGTAGGCTATTTCTCAACGAGAACATTTCTTATTTTCATTTTTTCTTTTTATACTATTGGTGCCGTAGTTCTGTCACAATGACCTTGCCACGGGAAAGTAAAGCTACAATCCATTTACGGATGGGTTGATTTAATGGGATTCTTATAGGCCTGTGTTTATGAGCTCAAACAAGGAGTCAACCCGCGTACGCAGCCCATGACCTATAGGCGTCTTTTTATTTGAAAACGGTTAGGCTATCGTATTAAGACAACCTTTTTGCATTGGTATATTGAACAAATTATGATCATTAGCTACACCCAGTCCACTTATGTACAATGTATATTGCAATCTTGGACTGTGCTTATCCACAGCATTTCAAGTATTAAGTTACATGTATTTGATAATAAACCATACCTCTGCATTAGTTTCTGCACTTTTTAGGCCACGAGAAGACTCCCAAATAGACAGGTATCGTTAATGTTTCCAATAGGCCGAGACATATTTCCCAGACACTTACTGTAGCTTTTGCTGTTGCCCTGTTGCAATACCACCTTGTTATTCAGTGTTTCGTGAGGATGTTTTCTTTAACCATGCACCTACTTCTTTGTCAGTCCATAGTCTATTTGTCTACTTTGATGGTGCCATATTGCTCCTTGTAGTGTAACCTTGAGTGTACTCATCATATGGTGTGTATTGTGTACTATAGGTGTTGTGCACAGTACACACCATCTGTATCGAGTGTTGTGTACAAAGACTGAATACATTGTGAATGACATGATATAGCCAAGACACTCTTCACTCTGATTATCTTCATTGATTAAGTTATTTACCATTCTACCATTAACCTTCTTCAAATTGGAATACACAGTGCAAGTCATGAAAGTTGGACAAGCAAAAAGGATGGACATATATTCTTATAGCATTACAGTATACAGTGGCACAAATCAATCATTAACATCCAACACCTTTCATGACGGGGTTGTGAAGGATCAAGATGTCTTTGTGGCAGCAACAAGGGATACCAAGTAATGAATCCGTTCTAAAGTTCCCTTAAACATGAAGTGTCATCACTCCTAAATACTGCTTCAGCTTCCACACTTAGCCATCAAAGGGGGGGGGAGAGAGAGAGAGAGAGAGAGAGAGAGAGAGAGAGAGAGAGAGAGAGAGAGAGAGAGGTGCTGGTCTGTTTGGTGTTCTCATTGTCTGCCTGCTCCCCTTGATGATTAGGCTGTGCTCTGGGCCTGCCACCGAGATTAGCCTTGTCACAAGTCCCAACTCGCCTCTGCAGAAGGAAGGAGCGCTGAAGCTCAGTGAATTAACAGACCCCTAAAATAACCAATGAAACAGCCTGTCTCCTTTAATCTAGTATCTATAGCTCTATATTAATGTCAGTTTAACAGTAGGTGCTATCACATAAACACAGACTAAAGCACGCCTGCCGTCTATCACCAACTACACTATTTTGGCAGATTCAACATAGTTACTTGACTTTGCTGTATTGGTGATGGAGATAATCGATTGCCTTTCCCATCCGGTGTTCTGAAAGATGGAGGCTTGATTAATGATTTGTGTCTAACACACAACCATCAATCTTTGAATGACAGAACATTTGCTTTCAATCGGTCTCACTGTTATGTAGTTTCCTGTAGCTCATGGCACAGATCAACAGAATTTTCAATGGTAAAAATGTAAACGGTTCTGGAAACATCTATTGTCACACAACAAACATCTCCAGTACATAAGAAAACAAGAAAGTTAGGTACAGAATTAGAAATTGTCTAATTGCACACAACTATGATGGACTACATTGCAACTTTATATTTTCAATTGTTAAGGGAAGACTACTTGCTATAGAGTCCACATAATGCAGTGGTAAGAATATCTGCATAGTGAGACCAGCATCATAATCTCTTCCTGTAATCCCTGCTGCATATTCTTGGTTCTGTTGGAGAAATTCAGCTCTGGTGCGGCACTGCAATGTGCCATTCTCTATATGCTACATTTACATTTAGTCATTTAGCAGACGCTCTTATCCAGAGCGACTTACAGTAAGTACAGGGACATTCCCCTGAGGCAAGTAGGGTGAAGTGCCTTGCCCAAGGACACAACGTCAGTTGGCATGACCGGGAATCGAGCTGGCAACCTTCGGATTACTAGCCCGATTCCCTCACCGCTCAGCCACCTGACTCCCCATATGCTCATGTTAAGAAACTTTACCTTTGGTGGCTTGGCCACCATGTTATTAGCGATTCAAAAGTAACCTACTTTAAAGGCCTGTTTTAAAAGGATAGCTATGAAAATCACTTATGAGACTAGGGATTCCATCCAAACCTGTCACACACCAAACATGTGGACTGATCCACCTGTTCAGGACACTCCCATTCCTTTTCTACCATGTTTTTGTTTTTGAGTATTCCAAGCAGCAGTTTTTCCGCTTAAAGTAGAGGTCAGATTTTCATGCCTGCGAGCATTGATCCAGCTTGAATTAGCTGATTTGGACACTTCAATACTTACATAAAATGTACAGCACAGAATTGGATTAACCATAACTTTGTTCATGATCACCTTTCCTTTAATATACATTTGTATTTTTGTTTTTGTATTCAAATATATAATTTAAGTACAAACCTGTATAGGCAGTTCGATTACTAGTGCAGCGAAATATGGAAAAACTACCGCTGCTTTTCTGTCCAATAAATAAAACTAAAAGAACTAATGTGTTGTTTATAATCTTATTGTACATGTGCCATTTCTAAAATAAGAAACAAAACATTGTGAATATAATATTTTCTCCCTGCCAAAAGAAATGATTCCCAGTAGAATCAGACTGTGGACACTAGATGCATCAGTTTCCTTGTGACTATCCATTTTGCAGTGAGTAAACCAAAATGGCTGCAGAGAGTATGACACACTGCTTGACATGGTGTTGCTAACTGCTGTAGCGCGACCGGGGTGACTGTGTACACTGAGAGATCCCACACAAGGGATGCTGACGTGACTCATTTAAGGATTCTACCCTACAGGGGACTCCTGTATGCTCGGGCTGTACTATGTCTGGGTGGGGTGGGGCTTGAATGAAAAGCCTCCCCCTCTGTTTTGTGCTGTCCTGTCCTTATCCAAGGGTGGTCCGTACGGCGTTGGAGCTGGCAGGAACACAGTGTATACAAGTATAAATAGAGAGAGCCTTTTCCTGTGAGACTTCGACCCAGGTATCTCACCACCACAAACGGAATACATTTTTTCAAGGTCCTGTCATTGGGAGTTTATCACCCGCTTGGCCATATATCATCACTGAGGGATGACTCGGCTGTCCTTGTGGCCAGAAAACTGAGCATGAATAATTTATGGATGTTTCAAGTCACTCAGCCCACCCTTTAAGGTTCACACTCAATTATCTTGTAACTGAATGATGGAGGAAGAAAACTAGTTTGATAAACCAAATTAGCTACCCGAAAAATATGAGTGTAAACTCTTACATTGTGTTTGGCTTTGAATGGAATAGATTGATATGAAATCAAGGGTGTCTGTGTTAGTGTGTGCATCCCTGTGGAGTCTTCAGACCTCTTTCCACATGCCTCACTACTTTCTTCCACCTACAGTACCTTTCTTTAATTGTAATCAAGATTTGCCATGGTGCTCATCTGCACGTGTTATGGTGCAGTCGAGCCAGCAGGAGAGGGCCACGTAAACATGACCCTCGTCCTTCGTCTGAGCGTGTCCACATGGTGGCCAGGGAGCATGGAACCAGCGTAGGTGTTTGTTGAATTAGTTGCAATTCGTTTTTAAACAGATTGTGTGCCAGCAGATTGGTGAGTTGGCCTAGCATGGTGTGCTGCTGCACACATAACGCCACAGCCTTGCCAAGGCGCATGACCAAAACACACGCGAACCCACACACACACACATTTGACTTTGAATGCGATCATAATAGAGATGACAACAAAGACACTCTGCCATCTGCAACCTCAAAGCACTTTCTGTTGCCCCCCCCCCCCCCCCCCCCCCCCTGTAGCTGCTTACAGAAGCATACTTCAACCCGTTCTCCTCGACTGTTCCTTCGGTTTCTTCGACACGTTAACTGTCTCCAATATGAACAAACTCATTCGTATCACACACATGCCTCGAAAATCATTGGCCTCCCCAGCTCCAACCTCTCAGACAGCAACAGAAAAGCCATTACATGCAGAACACGAACCATTGCACTCCAGGCACTCACTCCCTAAAACCATTGTTCACACTGCTTTCATCAGGTGGCAGATACAGATCCATGGCCTGGAAACGGGCACGCCATGACACAAGTTTTGTTCCCTCTGCCATTATATCATAAAACAAAACACCCTGGTAACTTATATATGGAAAAGTGCTCTAGGTTTATTAGTATGTGTCATTTAGTTTTGTTGTGTTGACTGTATCGATGTAATCTATGTGTTTATGTGAGGCACTGGACTGGCAACAAAGTTACTTGGAAAAGGGCAATATAGAATATATTTACTTATAAATCCGTTTTATGAAGACACTATTGCCTCATAAATGAGATACCTTAGCTTGTTAAACAATTTACTTCATATTCTGATTTGGCATAATGGGTATTCACAGAGTCTGTATTCTGGACACCAAACAGTTGAAGACGTTTTCTTTTGTGTTTCAGCTCATTAGTTGTGAGTTGTTGCTGTGGCTACAGCTTAGCTGAACTTGAGCTGCACTTCTGTGGACTCTAGCGTGGATACTGAAGACTCATCAGACCCTGGAGTGGCTAAACTTGTTTCCGGTGGTTTCCAGCCACCATTTTAAAACTGTTTGTAGCCAATGATCGTCCTAATGACCTCATCATTGAATGCAAATCTATTTCTACATTACTGTGGCTAAGGCTGGTAATGAGCACTTGAAATTTTCCTTGATTGACTTAGAGATTGCACCAATCTAAGGTGTTGAATAAATCTAGTCAATGCTGCATTTCATTAGCAGCTCTGCGCTTGCAACCATGGTGACTCACCCTCTAGAACCTTCTCGCCACTTCAAACACAGTTACCTTCTGCCATCTGAAGTGCGCTGATGTGCACACCTGTTCAGCAATATACAATTTAAGTCTTCAAAACAATGTTTGCTATATTCTGAATACTAAACCCCAGTTTTCTATACATACTGTGCAATGTATGGACACATATAAAGATAGCAAACACAAATGTTGAGAACAAGCTATCAAAAAAAAGGACCAAACATGGCTTGACAGTCAGTGTCCATTTCAGTCTGTTGCTATGTACCTGGGATCAGACGAATAATCCACCCACCCTAACAACCACATGGGAGCCATTACAGACGTTTGTAGTTGTTTGAAATGGCAGACGGCCAATACAAAAAGGGTGATGTGATGCAGGTGTCAGATGAGATTTATGTGTGTGTGTGGGGGGGGGGGGGTGTATGTGGGTGTGTGAGAGAGACAGAGATAAAGCGTGAAAGAGTGAGAGAGAGATGAACAGTTGGGGTATTATTAGCAGACAGAAGTGAGTCATCCATGTTGATAATTGGATGCTGCTAACTAATGGGAGGCGACTTTAAATGAATGCATTTACCATCTTTGATCTTCTAGACGTTTCTTTTTTTCATATTTTTGGCTCAACACTTCACAATTCATTTTGTAGACACTACCTGTCAGAGACTATATTTGTTGTAAATGGTTCGCGTATGTATATATTTTTCTACTTTTACTTGTGGTCATACTCACAACATTGATTTACTCTGCATTAACCAAACCAACTTATATTATACACTCCTTCCATTCCCTGGTGCTGCTTCCTTGTTAAACTGCAAGATACTTGAATCACACACCCATACTGCAGACCCATCATGGCATCAGTTATCAGATCAGCTTCTCTCTATTCTCCATTGGTTGACTTGCCCAGTCTCTCTGAGCAGGTGTGACCCTATAGCAATAGCTCATCCCTCTGTCAAAAGGGCCAACCAGCTGCCAGAGCATAGCACAATCTGTTTCTGACGTGTTGTGTGCATATGTCACAGAGAGAGGGAGAGAGGGTGAGTGTACGTGAGAATTCTTTTGCAGACAGAATTTCTAATGGCATAGAATTCTTAGGCGTTCCATATTTCAGTCCTTTGCCATGAATAAGCATGAGATCAACCTGAAAAGTCCTCATTCTCATTCAAGTCTGCTGAGCTTGATTTAAATGTTGGCTAACTCAGTTGGTTTATTTAAGACAGTGTTTCTGATTTTCTAGTTCATTTAATCATTGTGGATCGTCTCATAAATTACCTTAACGTTTGCCAAGCTTCTCTTGATAAACAGACTTGCCACGCTTAGACGGCATCGTCTAACACAGGTAACAATACCATGGGAAGATAAGCCATGCTGTCAAGGAAATTATTTCAACCATGGATTCCAAGAAATTCTCTGTGGTATCTTGTCAAAGCTAGTTTATTCAGAGGTCATGATTTGGAGTGGAGGAAGGAGAGACTTGCTCTCTGTGCCTCTGTGTACTAGCTGGTGTTTTTCCTTTTCATTCATTTCAAATGGTTGGACTGTTCAATTGCTGTTGACATTTCCATTTTATCTCCTGCATCTATTTTGTATTTCTATCAGAACGGTAAATCAAACAAGTAAACTCGGTTTAGGGGTTATCTTCTCCTCCCGGTCCATATTCAAATAACTACCTCTAAGCAATCAGATTTCGTCTCCCCCCTACTTCTGAAACAAGGATGTTTCCAGCTGTCAATCAAATGCAAAAATGTACTTATTGATTCATCTAAGTGTCCACACCCTTAGAATTGGCAAATTGAACAACAGGCTGCATTTAAATATATGTATAGTGATTGTGAAATTCTATATTTATAATTTGCTCCTTTGTCTGATGTAATTTACCACCCTTTTCCAACTAACAAATATAGCAAATGCTTTTTTCGTTAGTGTGCCAACTGTCTTACATGCTAGCTAGATAATGTTACCCTAGCTTCCGGGAGGGCTACTTCCTGTTTGACCATACTCTTTTGTTGGCCTGCTGTTAGCCTGCCCTGAATTGTGCGGGTGTGGAGAAGCTCTACAACTAACCCTGTGGCATCTCCTCAGTTCACTAGAAGGAAATTGGATTACATAATTAAGTCTTTCATCAATGGCAAACGACAGCTCAGGCTTTCTAGCTGGTCTCTCTTAAACAGTTCATTTATTATCAATTTACACTTCATTAAAAATGCCAGGATAGTTAGGAGATGTGCTTCATTTTAGAATAACTTTGCTATCCTATCAACATTATTGCGGTCTGTTTAGTATTAAGCCTCTCTTGTTTACTGTGTGAGCATAATCATTCATTGCTTGTTAAGACAATGGCTTTATCACTTCATGATAGACAATTTGAGGTGTAACTCTGTAGCCTCTGTAACTGGTAATATCACACCTGTCCTCCTTGTATCTGGTGTGTATCATTACCATACAGTTCTTTGGATTTATCATCAAATCTCCAAGGCAGCGATTGTGAGGTCTTGCTAAAACCATCTCACCCAAGTTCCTCTATTTATGTTGAAATCAAGCTGTACCACTGCAGTGACACCTGAAGCATGCCTAATACTTTGCTGTGTAGTGGACAGAACAAGTGCAAATACATAAATGGGAAGCTACACGCATGGGCTATAGTAGACAATGTCACACTTAATAAAGTCTCTCACAGCTGTGTTGTTGATCAAATATTTCCTTCCTGAGTTGGTAGGCCTATTTGTACTTGGTATCCTATACACACTGCTGATGATGATAGTGGGATGATTGCATGGTGTGCTAATGAATGCTCATTCATCATGATATTGCACATAGCATTCACTGATACAGTAGAACGTTTACTAGGATTTTCCTGGATTCTGAGATTTTATCATTCGGATTTCTGTGATATTGGCCAGAATATTGTTGCTGTCTGCAGACCCCTGTTGCTGTCTGCAGGGAGCACATCACAGGTATTAAAAGCTACCCCACAGTGCTCGCCCCTCTCCACATTTTCTGTTTATCTGATACTGTTGTGGCATTTTCATTTCTCCATGTGCCAAAACTTTTGGATGAATTTAATTGGTAAAACATTGGTCTTCTCATTAGTTATGAATTGCATATGAAAGAAGGTGACAGATTGTGACGCGCATTGTGATAAATCTAGGAGTTGTCATAGTACGAGGGGGGCAAATTCTTTGGCTGAGGCACCACAAAAAGTTCAATTTGAGAATGCCATTGGAAATCCTATCCTCAAGCTGGTAAGATCAGCAACAAATTTAAACATGCAAGAGGTTAAAATGTCTTTACTTGAATGCATGCATGGTTTCAGTGTCCAGTTTGTAATTAAATGTTTGTTTTTACAAATTCCCTAGAGAGTGTTAGTCGTAGAAATGGAATTGAAATATTGCTGGAGGCAAGAGGCCTTGTATGTTTACATTTATTGCAAACATGATCGATCCTGGAAAAGGGGAAAGTCTGTGGGAATTCTCTCATGGGTGTACATAGGGAAACGTCCCTATGGTGGAAAGAACACGTGTGGTGTTAATCTCTGTTTGGTGTCCTCCATTAAAAGGTGTAACACTGTTAACTCTATTGTCTGTTGTGCGTGTTAACGTGCACACCGCGCCCTGTTCTTCCCCTGCTCACCTGGAACAAGAAGCAGCTTTTACTATATTGCCGGCCAAAAATACAATTATATGACAATACCTTTCAGCAGTTAGACCGTTAAACTTTACTGTACAGTCTCAACATGGAATTGTCAGTATGTCAAATGTCCTTATTATAGTTCCCTATTATTCTTGATATTACAATCTGAAATTGTAAATATATGGTTAAGCATGTTCAATCTCCTCTTTTGTCTTTCTCAAAGTCATCGTTTTGGGTTCTGCCATGTGGTGCCAGATTCACTGCATTCAAATCCTTTGACAAGATTTTCCTGTAAGCCTTACTATAGTCAGTTGGGAACAGTTATTTGACACATATACAGAATATGAACAGTTTGACAGTATAAATACTGTATGTGCAGTTGTAGGATTGAGCATGGCTGTGTAACTTCCTCAGGTCTTCAGTATTCTCCTCTCCTGCAGAGGTTCTCTGAGCTGCTTGCTTCAAAGCTTCAGAGAATTCAACAGAGTCCTACAGTGACAGACAGCCACATCCCTATACCATCCTTTCAAGGGAAACACTTAGCTTCACACTGCCTCTAACACACCTCATTTTGTTTCCTTTTGTTGTCAGAGACTGGAAGCCGGTCAGTTTGGTGCTACTGCTGAAACATTGACAGGTGTCAGTTTTGAGTCAAGGAAGCTTAATGCTCATGCTCGAATATTTCTGGTTTATGGCCGTGTTTGTGTGTCAAGGTGCCCTCTGCTCTGACACTTTTAAGGGTAACGACCAGTTCTTCTGCCATATTTTTCTGGATGGATGTTTGTCTCTCCAGGCTCTTAAATGGAGCAGCAAGGTTACAAAGCGCAGCACAGAAAGGTTAGCACAGTTCCAAAACAAAAAGACAGTGGAAAGAAGTACCCAACAGAGGAATAATTGTGGGGAACAGTGACCCTGTCTAGAAATAGCAGGCAACAGGAAAGAGACACAGACTGTGGCAGAAAAGGGAAGGTGAAATGCAGCGGAAGACAGTGGGAAGAAGATGGATGCTGCAGAGATGGAGATAGGAGCACTCATTTAGTGAGAGAAGAGAAAGATATCGCTACACCCAGAGTCAGACGTGTTTGTGTGTAGGGGATGTGTGTTGGTTCACTGAGTGCCAAGCAGAGCTTGTTTAAGGGGAAGGTTCTTTGCAAAATGCCAATGTTCACTACATAAGCTGTCTGAGAGACTAGTGAAAACATGACATGCAAGTAAAGGCTTTGCTTGCATTAGTAAGACATTCATCTCTTTCAATCCTCATACTGTTGGCACCCAGATTGTCAGTAAACGTTTTCCAATTACTATGGTGTGTGGCATCTTGGTGGCAGCTGCCATTGTAAAAGTATGTTCCCTTTAAGGTTTGATTAATGCTAAACTGTTTGGAGTACCCTTTCAAGTCAAGATTGATGGCTGGTAGTAGAGAGGTGTTCAGTGATTGCTGGCCACAAACAAACTCAAGCTGACGTCACTCCAAGACATTGGCTCCTTGTCATGTCCTCCCATTACTGTCATCAAGTCTCAGATAAATACATCCGATAAGGTGGGCTCGGCAACTGGGCTATGGCAGTTATTTGTGGTTGAAAGGATGTGAATATTAAGAACCATCCTTTAGCTAATGTCCTCTTACCTGGGTTAACCACAAATGTAATTGGAACATAAAAAAAGCAGATCAAGGATGACTGGTTCTACTGTGTTTGTAGGTCTTGAAATGGTAGACGTTGTAAAAGAAAGTGATGGTTGCAAAAGTTGATATATTGTGTCAACACCTATTTTTTTATCTTCCGTAGGTCGCTGCCCTAACTCTGTATTCTGGCCGAGTCAAGAGAGGAAGAAGGGAGCTGTCCGGGGTGCTGAATTCCAGATCCATAGAAATCCACATTGCCCATTCATGCGCCTGGGCCATTCCTGATCCCTCCGATTCCTAGCAGAAACCAAGCAGCTCCACATCCAAAAATGGACGACGGCTCGTACCGAGACGGGCGTACGGACTTCATCCGCGGCGCCAAAGACATCGCCAAAGTGGTCAAGAAGCAGGCGGGCAAAAAGGTTGGGCGGGGAGTGGACAAAATGGCCGACGAGTACACCAAACGCTCGTACAAGCGCTTCGAGGAGGACGACGACGACGACGACTACCCCGGAGCCCAGGATCAGGACGGCGGCGGCTACTACCGCAACGACAGCCGGGCCAACGACGACGAGGGCGGCCACAGCGACTCCACAGAGGGCCACGACGAAGACGACGAGATCTACGAGGGCGAGTACCAGGGCATCCCGCGGGCAGAGTCGGGCAAGACGGGCCCCGCGGACGGCGTGGCGGACGCCCAGGCCCAGCTCCGGGACCTGTCGCAGTACGAGGGCGAGCGCCGGAAGGACCAGGAGGAGCTGGCGGAGCAGTACGAGACCATCCTGCAGGAGTGCGGTCACGGCAAGTTCCAGTGGACGCTCTACTTTGTGCTGGGCCTGGCGCTCATGGCCGACGGCGTGGAGATCTTCGTGGTGGGCTTCGTGCTGCCCAGCGCCGAGAAGGACATGTGTCTGTCCGAGCCCAACAAAGGAATGCTGGGTAAGGTGGCTCTGTGTGGGTGAGAGAGAGAGTGTGTGCGTGAGTGTGTGCGTGCGTGTGTGCGTGCGTGTGTGCGTGAGTGTGTGCGTGCGTGTCAGCATTAGGGGTGGGCGGTATACCGGTATGAACGCGAATACCGGTATTGCGTTGTGCCATGATATGGATTTTGCCATATCATGGATATCACGATATATTAATAAATGTATTAAGTTAAGTGTTTCTGTTTGGTATAAAATATAAGTCAAGTGATAGTTCTCACCGGTTATCCGACATCGACCAACAAACAGTAGCCTATAGGCTCTGTAATTTGTGTCGTCGAATTGTGCTATCCAAAGGTGGAAACACTATCTTTTTCACTACCTCAAAGCCATGCATGTGCGCGAATATGAACAATCTACCAGAATGCATTTGACAAATCCAATGCCAGGTTGGTTAGAATCGTGAAATGTTTATTGTAGCCATTCAGCTAGGGTGACCAGACGTCCTCTTTTAACCGGACATGTCCTCTTTTCGAGACCTAAAAAATGCGTCGGGCAGGGATTCCAAAACTGTCCGGGATTTTGCCTCGTCAGATATTTGTGTTTCTCTGGGTCTTTCACAAACTATTACGCCCTTATAAGTTTTGGAAAGGGTATCTCCCTTACGTTCCACCTTCTTGCGCGAGCTCTGACTGTAGAGAGAAATGTCATTTTGATCAGATAGTGCGGCATGCATTACATGACCAGCCCCCCCCCCCCGGTGACGCGACGAAGTGTCCTCTTCAGCCATGTAATAATTGTTTATAGCTCGAGCTAACTCACAACAAATATTTTACAGAGTTTTCTTGCGATCCCATAAACGTAGGCTACTGTTGAACGCGTAGGCTACTGAGAAGTCGGTCTGCATGGCAATTAAACATTGCAACATTTGGAAAATTCAACTCATGCGACACACCGGAGTTACCCAATCCAAATCCGTTTGAGTGCGGTAGATTAGCTGCTGCGGTGCGGTGTGGATTGTCATGACATTTTAAGAATAACTAATATATCATGATATATACCGTTACCGTCAGTGCTTACGAATTATACCGTGATAAACATTTTAGGCCATACCGCCCAGCCCTAGTCAGCATTCCCCACCCCATCCATCTGAACTCGTCCTTTCAGCAAGGGGCCGGTTCGTCGATGAACTTCTGAACCGTGACTTGCAGTTGCAGGCATTGTAATGAGGTTTTAAGGTGGCTCTCTATTTTGGGGTCTGTTTTGCTTTCTCTTTCTTTGCTCCTTATTCCCATTTCTCCACACGTGTCGTTTTGTTGGCTGTTTGCTGGCTGTTTTCCAGCTGTCTCTGACTGTCTTGATCCATCTCCCTTTCTACTTCTTGACGACTTGTTTCTCGCCTGTTTTCAAATACCTTTTGATATCTCGGTTCACATTTCATATTATTCACTACACAGAATGTAAGAATATCTCTTGCTACTTGGAGATGTCTTGATTTGGCTTCATTGGTTCACATCCAGCCATACATGCCAACTGGAGACATGAACCCCTGATACTACAAAGTGTGATGCCGAAGTTTGCCGAGTGCTCATGTGACCACTACCATTCCTGGGGGCCAATCAGATTCCATGCCTAACATACCATCTGTCATTGGCTGCTAAGCAAGGACACAACTAACAAAAAGCGAAAGCCTTCAGAGGCATCGAACGCAATGTGTGTGCCTGCTTGTGCTGTTTAAATTGTATGTAGGGGAGAGTGGTATTCAATAAAGCATAATATAATAGTATAATAGTATATTATATAATATATATAATATTCAATAATAGTATTGAATATCAGTTCAGTGTTAAAAGGGGTATCATGTTTTGGCAACGTGCTAATATTAGAAGCTGACTGATATTTCTCTTCCCAGGTGGAGAATATATATCACATGATTATTTGATCAGTAACGTATTGTTTTTCATTCAATCATTCATTCCTATAAAAGCAGGAGATGTATAATCTGCTATTCTTTTGAAACTGGCTTGTTTTTTTTTCCTGTAGGCTGTGCAAATGTGTACAGCGTCCGATATGTGTCTTTCTCTGCTGGACTATACTGTATGTGAGCATGCAAATGAAAATGTATGGACCCCCAGCCACGCCTCCTTCTAACGAAGCAGGCTTGCGTGTGTGCAGTGTGTGTGTGTAGTGTGTGTGTGCAGTGTGTGTGTGCAATGTGTGTGTTCTCTCATATATATGCTCACTGGCTGACATGCAAATGGGCATTGATGGATCGTGGTGTGCTCATTCGTGCGTGTGTGTGTGTGTGTGTATGCCCACAGTACAGTATGCATGTATATAGAGTATGTATGTGTATATATATGTGTATGTGTGTGTGTGTGTCTTTGTGTGTGCAGCATTGACTGGGAGAACCAGTAAGGAGAGGAGGGCCCTAGTCCCTGCCCCGTTACACAACACTCCTGACTCATGCTGGAGTGCCTCTTGTGCTCACGCTGCGGCCCATGGGCTCCCCCCTCCTCCCTCCTCCCTCCCTTTGAGGACTGTCGTCAGGAAGCCGCTGTTAGTGCTGTCAGGGTGCCAGCCTCTTTAACCTGACGCACTGTTGCGGAACCGCACTGAGTACGATCGCGTGTGTGTGTGGACGGTAATGGCCTGTAGAATATACACCCCTGCCGTACTCAGCATGGGCTTCTTCATTTCAGAGAGGTGAATTTGGAGAAAGAGATGCGGTATGCGCTGTCGGGTGCTCAAAATAGGATTCAACTTGTCATTGATTTGTCCTTGTATTGAATCCTCAGCTTTTTGAACGGGTGACGCTGTTTGGTGGATGGTGGCCATAGTTACAGGAATATATACTGTGACGGTTTGCTATCTCCGTCACCGAATACTTTCCCCCGAGTGCAGGACAGCAAAAACGAGACGATGAGACGGACAATTGCAGCAACACTTCGGTTATATTTTTGGGTTCAGAGGAGCCAGAACACTAGAAGGCACACTGCCGTACTAGGATTTCCAAAAACGGTAAATTAAACACTCTACGTCAAAACAAAGTTAACACCAACAATCGGCGAAATAACAGGCGGTCTCTCAACCAACGTCTGTCGAGTATATCTCCGGCTCCACTCTTCCCTTTCCTTCATCTAATCGGGACCTTTAAAGCAAGCACAATCAGGAATATGAGTCACACCTGTTTACTTGATCCCATCAATTAAGCGTCCTTAGGCCTACCTCCCAGGAGAGGGTGCCCCCAGACCCTGGATTCCCCTTGACCCCTCACAATACATATTATCTTTGTGATGTACACCATCGTGGCCACCCAACAACACAAGAGCTGCAGGACATGTAGCAGAAATATTTCACTGTCATACTGATTTCACAGTCCAAGAGATTTGAACTGAACTTAGACCCATTCCACACACACACACACATGTACACACAAGTGCGTTCCCACACATTAATGTACACTACTAACTGCACAATAGTTTTGGGGGATTCCATTGTGGATGAGCAAAAACTTTTCCATCTCTCACACCACATGGCCATTATGACCTTCTTCTTGGCTACTTGAATTTTTAAGCATAGTCGTGTTTTTTCAATGGAAATCCCCATAAAATCCAAACGAGACAAATTAGTAAACTATGTTGCCTTTTTGATGTCTGAGAAATGTCTGCCTGCTGTTCTGAGATAGCTAGGCTGCTGGTCCCTGAGGACAACAGGAACCTTTAGCTCCTTATGTCTCCCTGGCCTTTATCGTAAACGTGGAACTACTACGTCAAGCGTAGCGAAAGAGAGAAACAAGAAAGTGCGTAAAAGAAGGGGTGGACCATGACCAGTGTTTCTCACGTATCAGCATAGAGAGAGGACAAGAGCCAGCGGGGGGAGAAGGTCATCTACTAACACAGTTTGGCAACAGGTTCAGAGCTTATCTTAGCCATCAATTACTGTGGTACCAGCTGGCTTGTCAGGGGAGTTACAGTGTTTATACAAGGAGAAACATTCATATTTTATGTATGTATGATCGGGTAGCAACAGTTTTTCTGAACATTGAAGCAGTACAGCTTTAAGAGAGAGGCCCAATAATGTTTCCGAAGTGGATGAAGGCTTGGCCACTAATTCAGCTGGCCACAGTGTAGTGTTCTCTACTTTGAAGGAGTCTCTGCCCCTGGCTCCCTCATAAAGCCCTGTGCGCTCTCGCAGAAAGGGGAAAAAGGGCCATTAATAGCGAACCCTGTACCCTTCCCCCTCTCTCACTCCCACAAACACACAAGCTCACGAAATGTGTGTGTGCCCACACACGCACACACACTCACAGTCCTCCTCTCTAGCCATGGACCCGTCAAAGGGTTCTATCATGGTGTGGCTGCTTGCTTGCAGACTGTAGCCTCCTTCTTTCTCCACCCTCTCTCTCTCTGTCTCTCTCTCTCTCTCTCTCTCTCCCTTTCCTCACCTCCCCCCACTTCCTCTTTTGAATGATGTGGTGTTCAGCTGTCTGGAGGCTCCTCCTTTCTCTTTTTTCCCACCTCTCCTTCCCCCTGCCCCTCCCCCATCTTTCTATCTCTCTCTCTCTACATATATCTCTCTTTCTCCGTCCCTTTCTCCCACTCTCTGCTTCACTGTGCCTTTCACTAGTGTCTATCTCCCTTCTCTCTCTCTCTCTCTCTTTCTTTCTCTCCCCTCCCCCCTCCCTCTTTCCTCCATGGGAGTCTCCCCTTTGCCCAGGGCCTTTAAGGTACAGTACAGATCGTGGATAGAAAGTGCATCTGTGGTTAAGCAACAGCACTTAGGGTTGGTAGCATGATAACAAAACCACCACTGAACTCTGGAAAACAACCTTAATTAAAACACTCCATTAAGAATGAATGCAAAAAAGAAAATGTTGTTTTTAGATCCACAACAATACAGATTTAATCTTTAATACATACCAAGCCAAGCAGTAAAATATCTAACATTTGTCATGTCCCTCCGCTGGCACACCGGCCAGACTATTTACTGCACACAGATGTGCTGACATTGGCTGTGGATAACCTCTGTGGCCAACAATTGACAGAATGTGATAAAGAAGCAAAGAGACAGAGTGTGGGTGAGTGCTGACTGCCAATCAGCACCATGGACAGTTCCCCCAGCAGTGGCCCACAGACCGGAGGGCGATTGGTGGAGCCACGCAGGCTAAGGCCAATGCTACTGCATTGCGGCGATGGCTATCTAGCCCAGTTGTCATCACCGGCTCCCCTTCGCTGCTCAGACTCCATTGTTGAGACAAAGGGAGAGAGGACATGTGCTGACAGCTGCCTTTCTGACACCCCCACTGAGGCCGTCACAAACACATGCACGTATCATCTACCAGAACACGCAGACAAAGACAAACATTTGATAAAGCAAGAGTGGAAAAAAAATGCCAGCATTAGAAGGTATACATATACACAAGAATGCATCGCACGGCCGAGCAGATGCACACGTACACACTCGCACCAGCACGCAGACTTTCACCTCTCTCTGCCCTCTGGGATCCATTCAGAGGGACTGTGTGACGCCGACACGTCACACAGACCTGTGACGCACCAGCACGCATCATCAATGTTAACATTAGCCTTGTGCTATTTCAACACTGGCTCAACACTTTCTCAAAATGACTCCGCCGTTTGGCCAATGTAACCCCCCATTCACCTTAGCTATCCCGGTAATTAGCTTGTTAGCCCCTGTGATGGATTATCCCAGCTGATGCAACAGATCAACCCATTGTGAGCTCTTTGCCCTGGTTGTCTTTGTGAATGAGCACACATTGTCTTATCTGCCTGGCCAGTCCGGAGCCATTTAGCCACATTAGCACAAGGCTATTATGTTTTCCCTGCAATCACTCTTCACTGCTCCATGGTGGTTTCTGTGCCGCTAGGGAGGGTCCTGGCACAAAATGGCTGCCATGAGTCAGACAGATTCTGTGTTGCTACACAATTTAGGTTAGGGAGCATTAGCACTATATCCAGCTGATTTGAACTTCTCTGTGTAAGCTCAATTGGTATATTGGTATTTATATAATCATTATCTAGACTGTCTTTCCCAGTTTGAATTCATTGAAAGCACCAGCTAAATTACAGAATTTAGCTTTATAAGGAATTGTGTTAGCAAAGACCCATTAGCTTTACCCACTAGCTTATGCTCTGTAAGACAGAAATGCACATCATTTTCATTATCTATAAATCATCCCCACTACCAATAAACTACTCTCAAACACAGACATCACCAGGAAATCTACACAGAAAACTTTTTGTACACATTTCAGTAAAGATATCTCACCAATAAACCGTATCATTGGGCGCTTAGCTAGTTTGAACGCCAATGACAGGAAGTCAATGGGGGCCGTGAGCTGCAGCGGTGAGGGGTGAAGGAGAGCCTTCCTGGATTGGCGCCGCTGCCTTCGCTATGAGTCACACCTCACAATTCATGTCTAAGTTTGTGGGGAGGTGCTGTTCATTGTTATCAAGTTGTCATGTCTCTAAGGAAAATACCCTGATTTTGGTGTGATGAGCCTTCATGAGATGTTGATGAGATATCTTACACATTTCCTACTGATGATAGGAATAATAGTTTCAAACATTTAGTTGTCACAGTACTTTGTTTTGTCCTCCAGATCCCCCAGTGTATCTGCGTCATATAAACTGTATGAGTCTTATTTAAGTATGGACGGATTCTGATTCAATCTTTCTCAAACATCCCCTCCCCATCTTGTCTTTCACCCCCTCCTTTCCTCTCTATTTCTCCCTCACTCTCTCTCTCCCCCCCCCCCCCCCCAGGTCTGATCGTCTATCTCGGGATGATGGTGGGGGCATTCGTGTGGGGGGGTCTTGCTGACAGGATTGGCCGGCGACAGACTCTCCTCATCTCCCTCTCCATCAACAGCGTGTTTGCCTTCTTCTCCTCCTTTGTCCAAGGATACAGCTCCTTCCTCTTCTGCCGTCTGCTCTCCGGCGTGGGGTAAGGACACAGAATCGCCACCAGACCCTGGAGATCTCTTCACCGCTTAGCTATAAAACTTATGATATTAATTAGGATGTCCCTGTTTGACTCTTAGTCTGAAAGTAGTCCCAGCTTGCTAAGCGAAGTAAACATGATGAAATGTGTATGGGGTCTATCCATTATTGATGAAAGTATTGCTTTCAGTCTGGCCCAGATTCTTAAAGAGTCTAATGGGTTTTGTGACTTAATAGGCTGTGAAACTGTTCATCTCTTGTCTCACACTCTTTATTACTTCCCCTGTTCTTCTCTCTCTCTCTCTCTCTCTCTCTCTCTCTCTCTCTCTCTCTCTCTCTCTCTCTCTCTCTCTCTCTCTCTCTCTCTCTCTCTCTCTCTCTCTCCCTCCCTCTCTCTCTCTCTCTCTCTCTCTCTCTCCCTCCCTCCCTCTCTCTCTCTCTCTCTCTCTCTCTCTCTCCCTCTCTTACTGTCATTCTGTAATTCCTTCTTTCTTTCTTTCCTTCCTTCTGTCTTTTACTCTACATGTCTCTCTCTCGTTCTCTCTCTTGCTCCCCTCCCCCTGTTTCTCTCTCCACACTCAGTATCGGCGGCTCGATCCCCATCGTCTTCTCCTACTACTCAGAGTTCCTCGCTCAGGAGAAGAGAGGAGAGCACCTCAGCTGGCTCTGTATGTTCTGGATGATCGGTGGCATCTATGCCTCTGCCATGGCCTGGGCCATCATCCCTCACTATGGTGAGTATATCACATGTACTGGTTGGCCAGTTCATATGGCATTCAGTCAGTCTGACCAATTATTCAAAGATTAGTAAGAGAACTGCACTTTGGATAACGATGTAACTGAAGTGTGTACAGTGCAAAATCTAGAAACTGCGCTTTGGTTATCGGTTGACAACTGAAGTTGAGACAGTTATAGCTTAAGGAACCCAATGTAAAAATGGTAAACTACTTTAGTGCATCTGCCTTCCTTATTCATCCATTGTTCCTCACTCTTTCCACTGCCGTTTAGGCTGGAGTTTCCAGATGGGCTCGGCATATCAGTTCCATAGCTGGCGTGTGTTTGTGTTGGTGTGTGCCTTCCCCTCTGTGGCGGCCATCTCTGCCCTCACCACCATGCCCGAGAGCCCTCGCTTCTTCCTGGAGGTAACTGAACTAAACCACCCACTACAGTCATAAAAGATTGGGAACATAAATCAGTGTTTGCATTTTGTGGAATATAATTTGTTTCTCCACTGGAAATATAGATTGATGTGTTGAAATTCAACTTAAGGAGTTTTCTCATATGTAAAGATGAGATTTGTGATGTTGTCATTGACAGAACGGGAAGCATGACGAGGCGTGGATGATCCTGAAGCAGGTTCATGACACCAACATGAGGGCAAAGGGCTACCCCGAGAGGGTCTTTTCTGTAGGTTGCAATACTACATCATTACCAATGTTACCTCAGATTTGACTATTGGCTCAACATTCTAAATTTTTAACGTATATTTAGAACTTATTGAATGATAAATTGCTTTTACTGTGAATAAGTCCTGACATGTGCTGACGGGCGGCCATTTTGTCATCTCCCAGGTGACCACCATCAAGACGGTTAAGCAGATGGATGAGCTGGTAGACATGGGCGAGGGCACTGCCTGGCACCAGAAGTGGAAGATGAAGCTGACTGCCCTTTTCAACCAGGTAGTGTAAAAAGCAGTGAAGGATTCATTTTCTCAAAGAGCTCTTTATATATATTTTTTATACTGAATTTATTAATTTAACGGATTGGAATTCCCAGTTTTTATGGTGGACAATCCAAAATACATTTGGGTTGTATTAAAGTTGATATGTAGTTTATCAATCATTTTTACGACTCCTATCCATTCCTGTAAACTGGAGCTTATGTGGTGTATCTCTGTACACGAATAAACCAGGGAATGCGTGACAGGATACGCAGCTTATGTACAGTACAAACCCTGCTGCTCACGGGTTATGCTGTGCCTGTGTGCTTAGACTGACGAGTAGTGTTTACTGTGGGCTTGAACTGGGACTGTGGGAGGATGTGTTTCCTAGTGCTGGAGGCTTACTTTTAGATGCCTGGGATTAGATGTGTCCTCTGTCTTTCTGTCTGTCTCACGCTTTTTCTGTATGGTCTTGGTGTCTGTGTGCCTGTTTGTGTGAACCCCAACGCAGGTGTGGAGTAACTTCCTGACCATCTTCTCTCCTGAGTACCGCCGCACCACCTACATGATGATGGCAGTGTGGTTTTCTATGTCCTTCAGGTAAACACTCAAGAAACAGTTGTTTCTCTAGTCTCCCGGATCAGACTTTTGAATAAATCAGAAGACTGATAAGAAGGATGCTGAATTGTGTGGAGACGGTGGGTCCCACTTCCTCTCCTCCTCCCCGGGGCACAAACGGGAGTCAGGTGGCTGAGCGGTGAGGGAATCGGGCTAGTAATCCGAAGGTTGTCAGTTCGATTCCCGGTCATGCCAACTGACGTTGTGTCCTTGGGCAAGGCACTTCACCCTACTTGCCTCGGGGGAATGTCCCTGTACTTACTGTAAGTCGCTCTGGATAAGAGCGTCTGCTAAATGACTAAATGTAAATGTAAACATGTGCTGTTATACCAATAGAATTGCATTAACTAATCGCTGCATGAAATTAAAGTTGCATTCCTTTAGGTTACCCTAAACATAGTTCTCAACCTTGCTCTCTCTCTTTGCCTGCTCCCAGCTACTACGGTCTGACTGTGTGGTTCCCTGACATGATCAAGTACCTTCAGAAGCAAGAGTACTCTTCTCGCACCAAGGTCTTCATCAAGGAGAAGGTGGAACACGTTACTTTTAACTTTACCTTGGAGAACCAGGTGCACCGCAACGGAGAGTACTTTAACAACAAGTGAGTTCCTTTTCCTTCACTAGTGGCACCATGGTAACTCCAGCCCACTACCAGGAAGAAAACAAACTATTCTGACTGATTTAACATTAGAATAACTGTTTACATGAAAGATGAATGTTCATTTGTGGAATGCCCAAACTAACTATTGACTTGTTTGTCTTTGTAGGTTCATGAACCTGAAGATGAAGTCCATGGTGTTTGAGGATTCTCTGTTTGAGGAGTGCTACTTTGAAGACATCACCTCCAGCAACACATTCTTTAAAAACTGCACATTCATTGCCACCCTCTTCTACAACACAGGTTAGTTGATCATTATCTGTGTCTCTGCTAATGAGAGTTACCTCAAAGATGATGAACCATTCTGTTTTTACATCGATTTTAACTGCTGGTTTTAGCGGCTTGTGGTCTTGCCAAACCAAATGTGAAATAAATTCCATCCAATTCTTGTAACCACAGCTAACATGTTAGCAATGTTAAGTTAACAACATTAGATGCATAGCTCAATGACCCATCAAAGCTTATTTTAGATGAACAGCAGCATTTGAACATTTGAGCAGTTCTTCAATGACAAACTGTACATGTATTTGTACAATCCATCTCAAACGTGTTTTTACAGCATAGTTTTTACAGAACATAAGAAAAGGGGTTTTAGACACAGAATCATCTCCAATTACCTTTTTGCTTCATGCTAGACAAAATGGCTCAATTACTGTCACTCGCTCTACCAACTGGCCCTAAACCAAATGTAGCATTGCAGAGAGACGTATCCTAGCAACACAGACCCAATCCTTTGTTATTTCGCAGCATACCTGTCAATCACGTCTAACCCTACTGTATTTCAGATTTTTTAAAGTAAATTCCTCTCTGGAAAAATAGAGCATTTTTTTAAGACTGATGACAATGGAGGAAAAATGGCAACTCCAAAAAATCCATTTGGCAACTTATGGTTGAGTCAGCAACAAAATCTGTACGTTTACTCAAAAGTGATGAACAATTTTGCTCGACAAGCTTGTGCGTGTGTGCACACATACACCATCACAGGCCAATCTGCAGCCTCCTTGCTCATGGTGTTTTAAGTCATTATGCCAGTCAAACTCAGTCAGAGCTGCCATCAACGCAAGGCAGGAGTTCCTGATTAGCATTTGAATTGGAAACGGATTTGTTTACTTTCCCACTAAGGCTTAGAGGCTAGTAGATGGTTACGTTTCTGCACAAAGAGGTCTCTTTCATCAAATCATAATATTCAATTTACATATTGTATGTGTTAAAATGAAAACATTTAAAAGCTGTGTTCTATTTGAACTACATTTAGGACACCTGAAATAAGGCAGTGACTAGGTGTCTTCATCCCGTGTGACACCAGAAACCTTACTGTTCCTTATCTGTTATCAGAGTGATTTGACCGCATCAACTTTTCCTTAAGAAGTACCCGTTCACAACACACACTTCTAACATCACCTGATCAAGGCCCTTTTTTTCTCTCACCTCGTCCTCTCTTTGTCCATCATTTCCCCTTGCAGATCTCTTCAAGTACAGGCTTATCAACAGTAGACTGGTCAACAGCACTTTCCTCCACAACAAGGAAGGCTGCATGCTCAGTGATTTCAGTGATGAGAACAATGCGTACATGATCTACTTTGTCAGTTTCCTGGGCACTCTGGCGGTGTTGCCCGGCAACATCGTCTCAGCACTGCTCATGGACAAGATCGGACGCCTAAGGATGTTGGGTAAGAAGAGCGTCGCGATCGTCATGTGATGAAACGTGCGCCCGTGTTGGTCGTGGCCACTCGCAAACCAAACTCCGTTTCCCTGGTCATTCTAGTATTTGACATGGATTGTCTCTCATCAACTGCCCACATGTATGCATCTAAAACAGAAGGATTTAATTCTCCTCTCTCTCTTGTCTTTCTGAATGTCTCTCTCTCTCGTTTCTCCAGCTGGCTCCAGTGTGATCTCCTGTGTCAGCTGCTTCTTCCTGTCGTTCGGCAACAGCGAGTCGGCCATGATTGCTTTGCTCTGTCTTTTCGGGGGCATCAGCATTGCCTCCTGGAACGCCCTGGACGTGCTGACAGTGGAGCTCTACCCGTCTGATATAAGGTGAGAGTTCATCACCCATGCCACCCCGAACCCTCCACGACACCATGCAAGACGACTCGTATCTGCCTGGTTGGCTGTAGTTTTGATTGGGTTTAGTCCAAAGATGTGTCCTAGGATAATGGGCTAGTAAGGACACAGTGGTGTATCAGTGGCTGGACTCTGTGAGCCTCGTAGTCTCAGCACTGCCACCCTGTGGTTGAATAAAACACAGATGGATAGTCGTTATTTCAATGATACGTCCTTGTTTATGAAGCCGACTACAAAATCGAATCTTGCTATTTGGTTTGTTTTACGAGTACATTTGAGATCTGTAAAATACATAATTAGCCTGGGATTCATGATTGGTAAGACTTATGATGGTTTATGTGTTCTGGATAATACAATATTTAGTTCCTCCGTGTGGCCAAACAGTTTTCCTGCGGTGTTCGATCCATATACAGGTGTTGTTTGAATCACCTCATGGTTATTAGAGAAAGGTTTTTCTTTTGTTCAACCGTCACTAACCGCCCTCTTCCCAATTTTTTTTTCTCCTCCTGCTTTTTACCTCCAGAACCACAGCGTTTGGATTCCTTAACGCCCTCTGTAAGTTGGCAGCTGTTTTGGGGATAAGCATCTTCACCTCCTTCGTGGGCATCACCAAGGCCGTCCCCATCCTGTTTGCGTCGGGGGCTCTGGCGGCTGGGAGCTTCCTAGCGCTTAAGTTACCAGAGACACGGGGTCATGTGCTCAAATAGTGTGGCACCGCCCCCAGGGGGTAACTATTAGGATGGGAGGGGGGGAGAAGAAGAGTTAGCCACACTGTGAACAAACGGCCCAAGAGCCCCTCAAACTCTACCCAGTAAGCCCCAGAGAATAAAACTAGAAAGGGTCTGTTCACAGGCGTCAGACTGCATGCAGTAGCTGCACAGATCTGCTTAAGCTGTATAGCAAATTGCCTGATACTGGAATTAGTGTTTAGATATTCAGGTATTTGAAGCTGTGCAGCAACTGCTTATAATAGATACCTGTGAATAACCTCCAAGTCATAAAGGGAAGTGCAACCAAACTACGCCCCAAAAGCCAACAAGAGGCTCATTCATGATTGGTTGTACTGTAAATAAGAACAAAATTGAACAGTGTTTGTGGTCATTAGAGTTACTGAGTGTATGTAGTTTTTTCTTGATACAGTTGTGAAAGGATGTTTGAAAAAGCTTAGTTTAGATGCACTTTCCTTGTTGTAAACACATGCATCTGGGGTCCAAAAGGGAAGGGATTGGGGGCTTTGATAATTAACCATGCAAAATATCCCCCTTCCACCTACAACAATGACCACTAGCTACTGGCTTTAGAGTAATTAATGTTCTCATCCATTTCTCTGGTCAGTTCAATTCACCTCTCATCTCTCTGAGTCTACATTTTGCCATATAAGGATATAACTCAAAAATGCTAATGTATGCCTTGATTTAAAGCATTTTTGACTTTGTGATAAAAACCATGACACCTCCTGGCTTTTTGATCAACCAAGACCTGTCCTCATTCTTTACCTGCTTATGGTCTTGTGTTTGTCGACAGAATTACTGCCATTTTATAGATCTTTTGAAAAATTATGAAACATTCCAGCTTTGCTTTTATTATAGTTTGAATTTGAATATTGATAATGTGATCTGTTGAGATTTCTCCCTTTAAAACATTATTTCAGATCATTACCCGATTATAAGGTTACTTGAATCAATGGACAAATCACCTTTGATTAACACTTGACACTGTTAAAAATAGCACTAGATATTATTTGCCATCTCACATTTAAAGCACAACTGTTTGCCAGTGTGAATGTTATCAAACAATTTCTTGACAATGTTTGAAATCCCACATAGTTCAATTGACATTATTACTTCATTCTGTAGATCTTGGCTGTTGTTACATATGCCTTTTTCGGTACCCTCCTCCCTGCTCTAGTGATGTGTGTTTTGAGAGTGTTATGCATGTTACAAAGTATGTACGTAAAAATGTCAGTAAAACAACAGTAAGGCGTTTTCATGTTGCGGTGTATCAAGTAGTGATATTTTAATTAATTCTCTGGCTCCATAGCATACTGGATTTACTCTGCTACACCACCGATAACAAAACTTGTTGCATTTCCAAAATCCACATTGATGGGCTCAACTTAGATTTGTTCTGTTATCTGTTTTGTATTTGTATATTCTTTTCCACACCCTGTGCTTTGGTATCATCAACATCCCCTCCAAGACAATTGTTTTGATGGAAAACATCAAATTTGTTGAGAAAGATGTAATGTACGCACAATATGGTTTAAGACTGTATTGAAAACATTTATATATTGTAAATTTACATGTCGAGAGAACGTCTAGGCGTGAAAGTGTGTTTGAAAAAAAAAAAAGAAAAGCTAATTGCTATCACACAAAGGGAAGATAAAAATGTGTTTAGGGAAACACTAAACTTTGGACCAATGTGATAGGTTCCTGGTAGAATCCACTTAATGTGTACTTCTTTTTTGTTCTAAAGATGTTTATCTGGTGCGACATGTGTAAGACGTTCTTCAAATGAGCACATATTGTGTACTGATATAAAATACCTACACGCTGTACATCATAGCCCACATGTTAGAATCTTATTGTATGGATGTGAATGTGTTTTTGTGCAATATTGAACCTGTATGTGCAATATTGAACATTTATGTTCTGTTTTTATATATTTCCTATTTTCAGGTACATATTTTTATTTGATAATGTACACTTGATAGCTTAATTATTTGTAACTAATGTGGTTTTACATGTAAAAGCTGCTTATTTGATCCTACGATCAAACCAGTCTTAAAGATTCCAACCTCAGTAGTTGAACTATCAAAGTGTGTAGACGACATTTTGACTAAACATTGAAACAAAAGGGAGTTTTAGAGCTTCATGTGTTTCCTTACCCCTTTGGTCTTTATTTTCCGTGTGGCAAAGCACATTCTTATTGAGGTGAGCAAAACGCAGATTTATTTGCATAGAAATACACTTTTCACAAAGTGGCAATGAGGGACATCAGATAGGAACATTTTGTTTTGGGTGGTACAAACAAATGCGTGGAGGCGTATTTTATTTTTTCTTATGATATTACTGGCAGACAACATACTGCTTTTAATGGGTAATGGATATTTAACTCAATGATTTAGCTAAAGGTTTATTTCTGAGATAGTAAAGAATATATTACATTTTCTCTCTTGGCACACTAGCCAATACTGTTTTTTCAGCCAAGAATGATATGTTCACAATTGCATGCTACAACGCAACAAAAGAGAAGCACTGATCAAGGAAATGAAGTACCCAAACTGCCATGTTGTAGGATAGCAGCCATATTGTTTGTAGACTTAAGTTATCGATAGAGACCAATCACCACTGCACTAAATGTACTTACTTGTACATGCACAGTTGATAATGCCTTGTGTTCTTATCCTATAAGGTTAGTCTTGCAAAAATATACACAATTAAGCAGCACATGAATAGTACTAAAGGTAAATACTTCGCTAGAGCACAAAGACTATTCAAACTACCAAATCACAAGGAACTGTGTGGTTAACATACATGCAGTTGTGAACAGGTCACAGCAACACAGTCACCTAACTTTAAGCATACAGATCACAAACTCAATTATCTGCCCCCTCATTTAAAGCTAATGCATAAAACACAACCAGAGGTTTAGATTGTCCCTTGTGTTCCATAACACTTGGTTGACATCCACATTTATTGAAGATTTTTTATGAAATTATCTTTAAGCGTGCCATAAGTACCATCTCCCATCAATTATTGCCAAATGTTTTGTAAGTGTCAGTAATATAAATACAGCAGTGCATATATACATGACAGTACAGTAAGAATACAGTACAGTGAATTATAACATAGATCTATGATTCTTTAAATAATACTATAGAAAAAAAGCTGATTTAAAAAATACATTCTGGAAATGAATAGCCAGTCTGTTATAATGCTATGGCCATAATTTCCTCTAAGAAGCACATTACAACTTTTAAAAGTACATATTCTTTGGTACAAATTCAGCCTTAGCATTACAGCATGTTCCTAACCTATAACTCCATGTCCTGTCTCTGTTGTCTAAATCACTCATGACATAATAATCAAGGATGTCAATATTGATGTTGTATGATATGGAACGCTATGAAATGCTGACCTATCAATTGAATCTCAGCGAATCAGTTCAGGATCTGTTCAATTGAGATTTCTTCAAGTTGTTGCATATCTTAAATTATGTTACAGGGTTTTTTGTATTCTTAACTTGTTGCTTTGGCAACAGTCAATCGTGAGTGCAAAAAGTTATTAAAGCAATAAGTGTTAGGGTATTTTGTCTATTTTGTTCTAACCCCCCAAACTATTGGGATTTGAAGCACATTATGCTGGCCTTGTAGAGTGAAATGCTGGGTGTTGGCATCTACTATTGGGAGTGAACTGCATACATTCATGTCCAATCTCTAAAAACTACCCTTGGTCTTTGAGGCTCTGTCAATAAGAATGCATTGTCATTAATTACATGTAACAAAGAATTTATCACATTGTCATTGTACTGTGGTGTAGAAACTGTAGTTATTTGTATGTAAGTATAAAACCTGTATGTGGAACCATAAAATATACAAAAGACAAAAAAAAAACTACTGAAGTGTAAATGAAAATATTGTATGTTGTCTTTGAGTTTGTGTATTTTGTAAATGAGAATGGAATCTAAGTAAATACAATATTAAATACTACTGGTTATGAAGAATAGATACATGTTACAGCGTCATAATTCTATTCAAAGTGTGAAATTTACTTTTCTCTTATATTTTCTCATTGTTAATTTATGATGGGGTTCGCACTGTGTTGTGCAATTGAACTATTCAGAACCGCAATGGATAGCAAAGAAATATGAAGAATAAATTACTGTCATAATGATGATGAATAACTAGTTTTTTGTGTGTGCTTCTAAGATCGATTCACATTTTATTGTCATGAGTTTTTGTGAAAAAATGCTGAAAATGAGGAGAGGAAACGAGGAAAGAGAGAGGTGTAGAGGGCTACTAGTGGTCTTGCAGGCCCTGGTGGTCTAGCAGGCCCCTGGTGGAGAGGGGGATCCTGGTGGTCTAGCTGGCCCCTGGTGGTCTAGCAGGCCCCTGGTGGTCTAGCTGGCCCCTGGTGGTCTAGCTGGCCCCTGGTGGAGAGGGGGATCCTGGTGGTCTAGCAGGCCCCTGGTGGAGAGGGGGATCCTGGTGGTCTAGCAGGCCCCTGGTGGAGAGGGGGATCCTGGTGGTCTAGCAGGCCCCTGGTGGAGAGGGGGATCCTGGTGGTCTAGCTGGCCCCTGGTGGAGAGGGGGATCCTGGTGGTCTAGCAGGCCCCTGGTGGAGAGGGGGATCCTGGTGGTCTAGCTGGCCCCTGGTGGTCTAGCTGGCCCCTGGTGGTCTAGCAGGCCACTGGTGGTCTAGCTGGCCCCTGGTGGTCTAGCAGGCCCCTGGTGGTCTAGCAGGCCCCTGGTGGTCTAGCTGGCCCCTGGTGGTCTAGCTGGCCCCTGGTGGTCTAGCTGGCCCCTGGTGGTCTAGCAGGCCACTGGTGGAGAGGGGGATCCTGGTGGTCTAGCTGGCCCCTGGTGGTCTAGCAGGCCACTGGTGGAGAGGGGGATCCTGGTGGTCTAGCAGGCCCCTGTGTCCTTCACCTTCTCCACTAAAACTAGAAAGACTAAGAGAGAAAGAAAATAACTTCAACTCAAGTTGAATCCCTCAATGTTACGCTGATGAGTGAAGGTCAGAGAAGCCTTACCTGTAGGTGTAGAACAGGATGTAGGCCAGAGATGCACAATCCCCCCGCACCGTGGCCTCGTCTGTTATCGTCACATTTGTGTCATCCAGAGTGAGCCACCTATCACCCTGGCCCTCGGCAACGTCACTGATGTAATGGCCTGAGGAGCAATAAAGATTGGATCAGTTCAAGCAGTTGGTTAGTGTGTCTTTGTGTGTCTAGGTAGTAAAACAGGGTCTTTGCAGACAATTACCGGTGTTCATGCTGTCTCCCACATGAGAGATGATCCCAGACAGGCGGTAAACTCCAGTGTCTGGGTTGTCCATCTGAAATAAGGAAGTATGTGAGTTTACTCATTAAAATGGCCGCAGCTTTTTCCCCGACCATTACAGGAAAAAACACAAACCCAAAACATCTTAGCGACTTTCTTCTTCTTTTTTTTGATGCTATCTTTGACGGATCTCTAATCTCAATAATTGACTCAATCTTTCAGTGTCATTCATTTTGACAACTCCCTCTCTCTCTCTTCCTCTCTTTTCCTATTTATTTCCTCACCACAGCTGTCCCTTTGCTCTCTGGATTCAGTGTCTGGCTGTTGGTAACTGACCCTGGAGTTGGGGTGAGGTCAAATATTGTAAATAACAGAAACAAAGCTTGAACAAAGCTTACTCAGATCCTAACTTGCCTACAGAGTCCCATTGTTTGCATCAGGTCTGTTTAACCCTTGTGTTATCTTCGGGTCATTCTGACCCATCAGTCATTGTGACCCACCGTCGTATTGCGACAAATTTACCGCATACAAAAACAAAGTGAAGCATTTTCTTTTAAAAGCTAGGCTGTCTCAGACCCCCCACATTGCAAAGGTTAAAAGAAAATTATTTTAATTTGTTTTTGTATTGGGTAAAATTGGGTAAACACAACGATGGTTCGTTATGAACCTTTGGGTCATGTGACCCGAAGGCAGCACGAGGGTTAAGTCTGTATGTGTGCATGATAGAACAGCTTTCTACCTGTATTGGAGGAAAGTGCGGCAGCAGTCTGGGTGTCAGTAGTACTGCTGTTTATCTGAGGACCGTCGGGCCTGTGTCAAGCACATTCCAATGAGAATTAGCAATGAGCAATAATGCCATACTTGCACATGGTATCAGTCCTGCTGTTTGCCACAGTGCAGAGGCGCTACCAGCTGCGAGCGGTGAGCAGGTGACACACGTCACCAAGCGTGAGGCAGAAACAGCAGCCGATGCACGACTACTGGCACGGTATGTGTGTCACAAGATACTTTACAAGCTATACTGAACAGATTTACCGGAGATTGTTTGTATGGCAAAGAAAGTGAGAAAAAAAATCATTAAGCAACAAAATTCAAATTTAGAGCAAAAAGTTATTATAAAGTTAAAAGTTATTACTTGAGCAGGTAAGTTCTTGTTAAAGAACTGTTGTTTTAATCATGAAGAAAGTTTGAGGTACTTTTTCGTGGAGTGTAGAATTTGTGTGCAGATTCTTACTTGGATGTTTCATCCCCACAGACTGACAGACAGGACAGTGGTAGAATTCCTGGGATGGCCATGGCTTCAGTCATTTTGACCAGTTTCCCATGCTCAAAACTGAACCTCTTCATATGGAGAACTAGAACACTACACCCAGAAACAGACATGGCCGACAGAAGCCAGCACTGAATGAATGCAATCAATTACCAGTCACCATTACACCAATCAGTAAATCAATCATTTACACCTTGAGGTCTGGTTTTGGACTAAGTACGAATGCAATAGTGTTGTGCTGAGAGGATCTTACCGGGGAAGGGAGAGGAGTTTGCTGACCACGGACGCCTGCTCACCCAGACACAGCTGACATCTGCACTCAACATCTGCTGCCTAGACGTACACACCACAGCGGGAACATTTTGGAGCCTTGTTACCTAGATTAAAACTAATAACTTAACCCAGTGCTAGATGTTCTAAGTTCAAAGTATGGGAATCATGGTGAGTTGAACATGCATCATTAGATTCAAATTCCATCTGAGTAAACTATAAATACTCTGACCTTGAAGTACAGACACAAACTTTTCTTAAGGCATGGAGTTAACTCCAGGGACAGGAAGTTGAAAGGTTCTTCTCTGTAAACCTTCTCTTCACACCTTAGGGAGGGGGGGGGGGGGATATGGAGAAGACCAATATCAATCCTAAACCACTTAATTGTCTTCTACTCCTGATGCTTTGATATTTTGATGTCAACGTCAGCAGGGCCTCAGGGCCCCAGAGGAGTGAGCTGTTTACCTGCAGCAGGTGCGTTCGATCTGTATCTTAAACTCCAGGCTGGCCACTGGGCAGATGTATTGTCGCAGAGACTCCCCCTCAGCCTTAAGTTGGCACAGGACAAATATAAGGAGCTCGTGTGCGTCCTTGGAGCAAGAAAGAGAACACAAAACAAACAACGGTACATGTAAATATGACGGTAACATTTTGAGGAACAACATCAAGTTTTCCTGCTAATGCAATAGCGATTTATTCTGCATTTGTTACCTGCTCGTAGTTTCCGAGGTAACTGTCGTTGTATTGTGCTAGACAGCATTTGACCCTGTACAGAATCTTCTTTTTTATATTTTTGGAAGTTCTCCTGCCCGTGCTGGTGTAGTTTCTGGCTGCCTGGAGTTCATGGAAGCATCTGTGCACAGATAGAGCAGGTAGCATAGTATCAGTGCTAGGTTGGAGGTCTTAAAGGATACTAGTGTAGAGATAGAGAGATGGGTAGGGTAGCATGGTATCAGTGATGAAGTAGAGGTATCATATTAGTGCACAGAGAGCCTTTTTCCCAGTGTTTTTCCCTGTTCTCAATGCTTGAGGATGGATGAGCATGTGTCCGAAGCAGTGGCGAAAAACTGCTATCAATTTTGGGGGGGGACAATTATATGACATTTTCTCAAGAGCAATTCCTGAGGGGGACACCAAAATTACCGCTGTAACACATAGCCTACATTGTAATATGTTAAATGTATATTATTAATATTATTATTGAAATTTCCTTATGTTTACAGCGATTTATTGGGGGGGACAAATCATATTTTTCTCAGGGTGTCCCACTTCGGACCACAGGCAGAAATCCCAGGGGGGGCTGCAGCTGTACCTCAGTAAAACTGAAGAAGAAGAAGGCCCCCAGATCTCTTCCTGCTTCGTGATGTTGGCGGAGAATTCCGGAAGTGCAAACAAGCACTGCAGGGTTGCATTAAGAAAGCACGTGTTTCCGATATTAGGCAACCTGTGTGAAAAGATATCCAGAGTTACATACTGTAACAATTCCTATGTAACTACAGTACCATGTTGTTTCTATGGGTATTGCTGTAGGGGTTATGTAGTAGTTAATGTAACCTCAATGTAAACCATAGATTCAAGCAATTCACTCATTAGGTTACTTTGATTCTAGGACCACAAAATACATCAATCTAGGAAACACAATGTTTTCAAAGTTCAGTATTTAGAGTATTTCACCCCAGCAGCTTCATCCTGTCTTTTCCTTCTCCCTGGCCACTCTGAAACTCCAGAAAGCTGAGTAGACTCTTGAGGGTTGACATGAGATCTGCTTGTTGCTTTGTTGTGGCGGACAAGTCCTGGACAGCCACAGCGCTGAAGGAGCGGGAAAAGAGTAGAGACAGAGAGGTGGATGAGAGTTGAAAAAGAAAGAAGCGGTTAGGTCCATCGCAAACAATGTTTTGTTTCATTCTTCTGGGTTTTCTGATGAGAACGTGAACTACTTTGATTTGAGCCCACTGACATGCAGGAAGTTGTTGAACCTACCTGTCGAGAGACACAGAGGACTGTTGGAGGGTCATATTGCCTTCTGAGGAGAGACAGAGGAAATGACATGGTTATGAGGGGACCGTGTGGGTGAGGAGGAATACAGAAATGTGTGCCTGTGTAAGCCTCTCTTGTCACACACCTCCAGTCGCTGCCAAACTCTGGATCGGCCTATCCTCCACCAGAGCGCTGAAAACAAACAGACTCGATGAGCTCAATACATTCCAATTACTAAATAATTCTTTAGGACTTTATCAAAATGATAAAAAGGACGGGTATCCAGTGGCATGAGACTGAATGTCAGAATCTACCTCTCTGGACTTGCACTGCTGCTTTGGTCCTGACTGACAGAGGACCAGGCGGAGCTGGGGGAGCTGCCGGCAGGTGTGGGGAGCTTCAGGAGGATAGGAGCAGGGAGAGGGACCGGGGAGGGGCTGGGGGTAAGAAGGCAATGGATGGGAGACAGAGGCAGTGGTGAGGGGGTGAGAGGGGACGGGGAGGCTGGATGGGAGGGAATAGGAGATTCGGCTATCACTGCCGTGAGGAAATGGACTGGAGATGGGGTGGGGTTAGGATGGGAGATGGGGGACTTGGGGAGGACATTAATCAGTTTAGGGGTTGGGATGGGAAAGGGGGTAGGACTGGAAGGTGGAGTGGGGCAGTCAGCTAAAAGGCTGGCCTGAGAAGGGAAGAGAGAGGAGAGGTGGAGTGAGGTGAGGCTGGATGCCCCAGAGAACAAGGAAAGCGAGTCTGGCGCAAGGAAATCTAGGGAGTTCGAGGAAGAAAGGGAATGGAGAGAGGGGGGCGGGCTAGAGGAAGGAGAGAGGGAACTGCAGGATTGATGCTCCAGTCCCATCTTCTTCTCCTGCTTTGCCGAGGTGGAGCAAGTTGGCAGGAGGCTATCAGCGATTGATGGAGCATGGTGGATGGAGATGGATGGAGGAGTTGAGCTCTGCACATCTACCTTGATCCTGTCTTCATCCACAGCTGATTGAGCTTTGTGCTTTTTTAGCTTTTTGTGCTTTTTTGCCTTTTTGGGCTGTTTGGAGAAACAGCAGAGTTTATTTTAACTGATGTATTTGTGAAAGAAACTTCTACCACAGTTGTACTGTCTTGAAAGAAAATAACTTTCAGGCCAAGTGTTCTGCTGGTGTGAAAATGTGTACACAGATCATTTTACCTAAACTCTTAGAAGACAGCAGTAGTGCAGTTTCAATGATTATGTAAAACAAACATACTTAATCAAAAAAGCACCCATGGCTTTCTTCCATTTTAATCAGTGATCAGAAGTAGGTTTGTGTGATTTTACTATTTTGATAAAATAATTAATTGTGATTTAAGTTATTATAGTATAATATTCTTATTCCTATATACTTATATCTATCAAAATGAATTCAACACGATCTGATATTAGATTCTAAAATAAACATACCTTTAAACAAGAGAAGCATGATCCCATTTTGCATGTAAGTTGTACAATGACAAGTTTGACACAGAACACCTGGCTGTATCTACTTGGGCATTGTGATGTCATTATGTTTCCAACAACTAATAGGTGTGTTCGAATTCATGCAGCGCCGGCTGCAGCCGGCTGACTTGAAGCGGAGAATGCCATTGGCTGCTGAGAATGCCATTGGCTGCTTCAAGTCAGCCGGGCTGCAGGCGGTTGCAGGCGACGCCGGCGCTGCATGAAGTCGAACGTACCTAATGATGATAAAAGTTGTCATGCACTACACACAAGCCACCTTGATCTCATGTTGCCCTATTCTTATTTTTATACATATATTTTATATTTACATTGATTGGTTCTTGGAATTAGACTATTGTACATTTCTACTTTTTTAATTTAAGATCCGTATATGTGTATTGTATGCACCTTCCTGCCACAGTAAATTCATTAGTTTGTGTAAACTTACATGGCGAATAAACCTGATTCTGACTCTGTTTATTTACAGTAAAACAAGATGTATATTTCAATCCTATTACCTTGACCTATCAAAATAACACAATCACATGAAATATGAAATGTATTTACATTCAACTTTAACCGTGAAGACTCAGTCCTAAACAGATAATCTAAACTGGAGAAAAGTTATTCCAGTGCCATAGGTGGCAGTAATGAACCAGTAGCGTTTATGCCTACCGACGTTTCACAACACTGAACGAGAAAAAGAAGGACTTGTAGTTCTTGCTCTACTCGTGAAGAACAGATTCAGAACAGAGGACAAGCCATTCAAGTTGGTACGATACGATAAGTAGACTATTTAATCGTCATAAAGTGTAATAACACTACTACTTACCTTACAGTGTAAATCAACACATATAGCTGACGTTTACCACATATTCGAATCCAAATGTTTTGCAACTACGTACTGTCGTATTCGGCTGTTTGTTGTGCTATTTTGTAAATAATCAGTTGTAGCATTACTATTACTCTAGCTAGCAAGTTATCTGTTTGACAACCGGACTAGAATGGAAAACACACAGTCCACAAACATAATTAAGTCGTTATACTTGTTATCAAGATATATTATATCAAACATCTAGCTACATGTCTTACCAAGTACGTTTGATTTGCAGGATAGCAATGTCTGCTGCTGTTAGCTAGCTTGTTAACAAGCTAACCAATTCTCCTAACAAACTCCGCACATGACCCCCACATTGGCACACCATGAGCTAATACGTGCAATTCTGTTTGTTTGGTTTTTTTTTTAGGTTGAGAGGTTCATAGCATTGACCCCGATGCTGTCCACTGTTATCCGCAGTGCTCGTCAAATTTCGACCACCTCTACCTTTACGAGGACCTTAGCCCACTTCAAACCCCACATGGACGTAAACCCCAACCGGCCTGTCGAAGGGACCATACGGACCAAGCTCACCCAGGCTCTTGAGCCTGAACACTTAGAAGTTCACAATGAAAGCCACATGCACGCCGTGCCCTCTGGCTCCGAGTCCCATTTCAGAGTCCTTGTGGTCAGTCCACGCTTTGATGGCCTCTCCTTAATACAGCGCCACCGCTTGGTCAACGAAGCTCTAAGTGAGGAGCTCCGAACCTGTGTCCATGCTCTGGCTATCCAAGCTAAGACCCCTCAGCAGTGGGGCAGAAACCCCAGTCTGGCCAAGAGCCCTCCGTGCATGGGAGGCTCAAGGGGGGATCACACAGTCGAGGAGAAACTCAAGGCTGGGCAGGAGTGAGCTCAATGGGCCCGGGCAGGGCACTCCAAACTGGACTGATGAATTTAAAAGTGAAGTGTCAATTTTACATTTAATATATGGCTAATGTGATCAGTTAAATACCCTGTTGTTAAATAAACCTTTTTTTCTTATTGAAATCATAGTCTGACTAACCACAACCACACTTCTGCCTTTGAAAATTGGATGTTTGCAAAGATGGTTACCTATTAAAGTACAGTGGTTTCTGAGCTGACATAAGTTCTCCTTTGTCTAATTATAAATATTCCATATTTTAAAAGTGTAACTAAACTCCAAAATCGTAATTTTTTTTATTTTACCAGAACGCAGCTTTTGAAAATATGTAGTGTTAGCCTAAGGCTGAGGCAAGTTCTGTTACAAGACAGTTTGCAGAGAATTGGCGTCACTGCCAGTTCCTCAGTTTGCCCACTTGAGGGCAGCATAACGTAAAGCTACAGTTTGTTGAATATGATGGAGACAGGCCTTCGGTCATTATGTCTAGTTTGTTGTCTGAATAAAAAGAACAGTATGCGGAATATCTAGATAAAAAGTATTCGTTTATTTTCAGCAAACTCAGGTGGTGAAGTGGAATTAGGACCGACTCGCTTAGGCGGAAAGAGAAGGGTTGATAACGGTGGTCTAACAGTGCCTTGCATTAACATTACTTAGAGTAGATCAGGTATCCTTGCTAGATTAGAGTTAAATACCGACTTAACGTGCCTAAGACTTTTCACTCTCGAGTGAGACAAGAGGTTGTCTCGTGTTTGATATATTCTTAAATTTTCTGTGTGCATGTGTTGCTATTTCTGTCTCTAGAGGATGCATGTGTGTCAGTGTGAAGGCCATCTTGCCCTTCTCTCAATGCCGATGAGTAGCCTATAAGAACACTGTTATTACAAAAACATGGAAGAGTAATGGTAAAAAAGGAGCATGACTGAAACCAAAACAATAAACAACCCATGATTTTCTTCATGTCCTTTATATAATTGAGAAATGACTTTGTAATATTTTGACAGTTTTGTTTTGCTGTAGGCTAAATCAACATACAACGAGAAATCAACACGTTGCGAAGACTATAACACATTTTGAATCGGATTGCTTTAAACAATGCAATACATCTGTGGGGAATGCACCATTGCTACAATTCCGAAGTCCAAAGCTTTCAAAAGCTCATAAAGGTGCTTCGTCGGTGGAATGCAGAGTCAACTGAAGGTAAAGCTTGTTGACTTCTGCAGTTGTTCTCCGGCTGGAACAGACAACCTGTCAGGCCTCACAAAAGGGTACTGTGAGGAGAAGGAACAACTGGTGTCACTGGTTTGTAAAAAGAAAACAGTAACCACAACCAGTTTATGACCCTCCCCTGTCCACTTGTGTCAGACCTTAAGGGAAGACTTACTCACAGGGCAGACCTTCAACAGAGAGCAAAGGAATTGCAAAACAGGTCTTGTGTTTGGAGATGCACAGAATATATCAGTGTCACAATACCAGCTGCTCTTTTGATGGAGAGACATGTCAAGTACTCAAAAGTGATGAAGAAGAGTGCTTGGACTTGCCTTACAATTACATTTAAACTTTTTAAGACATTTAGGTAGTACATCACCCAGCTAGCCTTTACATATCTTCCACAGAGAAAATTACCAGGTTGGTTTGAATGTCTTAATAGGCTATGACTTGTTATGACATGTATACAGCAGCCTAGTGTAGTGAAATAGACTTAATGTAAAATTAAAAGGCATTCCTTGATTTAGAGAACTAAAGTCATAGTAAAGGTTCTAAGTAATTTGAGTTAAATTGAACACATTTAAAAAGTATAAATACATAATATATTTTACAATATGGAAAATCAACATTTAAAATCAACACAGTTTACCATTGTGAATTGACTGTACCGAAGAAGAACTGAGCGCAACCCTGCTAGGTAGTCTTCCTCTGTTCAATCCCACGGCCATGATGGATCAGTAGGCCAGTAGGTCTCAAGGCTGCCTGTGTAGCCCGGTCTGGGTCCTCCATCAGTGGGAACCCACCTCGGCGGCAGGCAGGCTGGTCCTGCGTCAGAGCCCCAGGACGGATGGTGCCAGGACGGACCGGGGTCGGCTGGGACCCTGGGCAGGGCATGGTTCCCGCGATTGGATGCCCCCCCTGATTTACGCTCCGGCTCCGGACCAGAGGGCTGCCTCTGCACAGCTGACCCCTCCAGGTTGGGGGTCAGAGAGTGGGCTGGAGGGAGGGGGGGGGGGGTGATTGGGGTATTGGCCACCACCAAATGGGTGTCTGAGAAAGGCTGGTATGACCGTCCCAGGGGACTGGCCTCCTTCACGTCTCCGCTGGTCAGCTGCAGTGTCTGTGCAGCATGTGTGCGTGCAGGGGGAGAAGGCCTGTTAAACACGTTTAATTAAAGCCCACTAATAACAATAATCGTCAAACATTTACGTGTTTTGAATGATAAACCAGATATTGTTACTGGACAGAAAGGATTTATGGGAAAATGCCACTGATAATAAATATCAAAGGTTTATTCCTACAATCATTTTTTTCAATCGATAGATACATAGATAAATAGATACATAGATAAAAACCTTTAACGTAAAACACTGATGACGAAAACAAAAACTATTAGTATGAGTTCGCAAAACAAATCTGATAAATACACATTGCTGGGTTTACTGATGAGAAAAAAAACAAAGTTGGATTTAAGGTGCTGGTAATAGCCTATTAAGCCCTTTAATTGGAAAGTTTTCTCAGTCTCGCACTACACTGCTCACTAATGAAATCAGTGAATAGGCGTCTTGAAAGAGAGGAACAAAAGGAGAGATAGGGGGAAGACAATATCCTTGTGTGGGAGAATTAGTTACACTCAGTAGTCTAAGTATTCAAAGCAGATAGAAAAAGGGGCTTGTGTGTGTGTGTGGGGGGGGGGAGGGGGATTAAGAGAAAAGTCCACACAGGTGGGCTGCTGTGAGGAGGGGGTCACATGACAGGACGTTACCTCGTTTGATAAACAACAGCCGGGTCCACTGGAGGAAGGAAGGCAGTTATTTTATAGGGGGAATTAACCGGCCCTCCACATCAGGCATTTATTAGCGTAAATCTCCCAGGTGTGCCAAGTAAGTAAAACATCTTGGAGCTTCACGTTGATGTGGAACAGCCTGGATCAATACTTTTTCATGACAAACAGTAAATAGTCCCACTGCCCATATTTGTATTTGAACAGTAGTAATTCTAAACTATCCAAACAGATTGACAAGAACGAGGTTAACATATCTACAACTTCTTCGTAATTATATTTTGTGGAAATCTAATTACCCAGTATAATCGTTTCACTACTCCATGTAAAACTAGGTTTTTCTCAGACGCTTCGAAATGAGATGTCAAGTTAAGTGAACATCTGCATCTTCACAGATGTGTCTGCCTTTGTGTCAATGGTTTTTCCATGACAGCCGTAAGTCATGAGAGTTCAAGCGAGGCTGGTTAGGCGTGTTTTTGGGCCAGAGTGCACAGGCCAAGGCCTTATCCCTAAGCCCTACACACTCAGTCAATGACACGTATGCTTTTCCTAATCACCCCTCGAGGGCACTAACCAGGGGAGTGTACATGTCAAGACAGATGGGACAGAGATAAGACTCCCTCTTTCAACCCCTCTCGCTGTCCTCCCTCTGCCCTCTCTCTCGGCTCCCTCTCAACTTTTGCGCAACCCTCTGTGATCTTCACTCTCACTTGCTATCTTTGAACCCTGTTCTCATTCCTCCCTCAACCTTCCCTCAACTCTGTCAATCAGCTTTCTTTTACTTCCCCCCCCCCATCTCTCTATCGATCTTTGCGTTGCCTCCCACACCGAGCCTTGTTCAACTCTCCCTTCAACCTTTCTCCAGCGCCTTATCAACTTTCCCCTCAACTGTGTCTCATGTCAACCCCCCCAATCTACCCACACACATATCTACCCCCCATACACTGTACATCCTTTTTCAACATTTTCTAGACCTTTCCTCAGTCTTTTTTTTCCTAACTTCCATCTCCGAGTCACTTGGCTCACCTCTTAATTCCCCTGTGCTCACTGCTGATGCAGGAAGATTAGCATGGTTGAGCCCCTTGGAGAGCGGACAGGCTTTTTGATTATGTTTCTATTTAACGCGCAGCTTGAAACTATTATCATATCATCGTATTATGTTATTGCTCAGCCCCCCTGAGAATGACTAAACAATGATGTTTTTTTGCCAAGAGGTAGTATGTTATTCAAACAACAATGTTGAAAAAATATTTCAGGGTGTTTGAGTGACAGCCGTGCAGCGCACATGCATGGACGACGGGCTGTGTGGTGGAATGATGTTCAGCCACAAAAGCAGCCATGATCCATGATCAGCCATGAGCCATAATCTTTGAGTTTTATGGTTCTTGTGGAATGGGGAGGTTTATGGTTAGTAAGATGCATTCACAATGATGGCCACTCATAAAGCGTATCCTCAGTGTAAAATGTATCCCCTTTTAAAATACGGCAGAAAAACACTTAGTTGGGATTGAGCAGCTGAATACTTCAGACAAACACCAAATATGCGTAATCACTTGAGATAGACTGGAGTAATGATGTTTCTCCACCTCAGCATGATCGTGTTTTGGTGACAAGGTTTATTTATGTGATGATACATTCATACCAAACCCCTGCTATTCTTTCGCCTATTCACAAACGCAGACACCTGGGAAGAGTGATGTAGCCAACATCAACCTATGGAATAGATTGGTGGGCCCAATGTAGCAGGCACAAAGGTCCTTCATCTGCGAGGTCAGTGAATGGGGGGGGGTTAATCTCTGCTACTCCAGATGTACAGATGACTCAAAAGAACTGCGAACGCTTTGCCGTGAGACGAACGCCGACAAAACGTGATCTATTGTTCATGTGTCGGGCCGCCAGTGATATACTCTATCCTACTCTCTCGGACAAAACATACCCAGCGATTATACAAGCGGGGCTGTTTTGCCTGCAAAACGCCAGCTCGGGGACTTTGGCCACCAGGCTGCTTGACCCTGGGGTCTCACTCTCCTTTGTCTCCACTGACCCCTGTTTCTTTTACCCCCCCTCTGAACCTAAAACCCCTGACCCCCCCCCCCCTTCTCCCACACACCCTTCACACACAAATAAAGAAATGGGGCCCTGCAGTTTATTTTATTAGCACTTTGAAACCCCAGCCTTTAAACGGAGAGGAGAAAAAAAAAATAGAAGTCTTTAATTTGTGGAGTTATTAGGGAGCACATAAAACAACAGGGCTGAGTGTGAAGGGCTGGGTCAACTCCAGGTTTGCTGTATGTGGAAAACAACATCTTCTAATCTTTAGGGGCCCATCTCAATTTCTGCTTTGAAATTAATGGAATTAGCAACTAAAGTGTGTATGTCGGCTCTAAGGGATGTGTATTTGTGCTTTGGGGACTGTATGTTGGAATGTGTGAAAGCATGTGTGTGTTAGCGTGTGTGTGTGTTTTAGTAGAAGTCAGTGGAGACTGCACATTTACACGTCTTTCTCAGTCCACGAAGACAACGATTCTTCCAAATCAAGTTAATTCACTCACTCTGTGCCACTCCTAAAGATGATAACATAATTGAGTGACAAGCATTCGATATGGACTGAAGAGGAGGAGGGGGAAGCTAACTTTCGAATTGTGGATGATAATGGCTGGCCAGTCTGCTCAAGAGAACCCTCCAAATGAGGGTGTGAAAGGGAGGTCTAAGGGCATGACATCACTAACTCTACCCCTCATTCTGAACATTGGAATGACCCTGAGGGTACGGGTGTTGACTCTGGCCTCAATTTAGGGTTTGCCGGGGAAAAGAAACACCGGGAAGAGTGAACCGAGCAGAAGTTTTCCAGAATTGCACTACTTCCAGTTCTGTATTGATCCTTCTCAGTGTGACTCTAGCTTGCGGAAGAGGATATGTGTTGGGAGGAAGCCCCTACAACTTCCTGTGTTTGCGTTACTGCACGGTAAACACATCCTCTGATTGGGCCACGCTCCAGCGCTTCTGCAGGGTCTCCTCCTGTCCCGGTCTCTCTTTCCTTTCTCCAGTTCCACTTCCCCTCTTCGTCTTCTTTCTCTGGATGGCTCTCGTCGGCTCTCCAACTGTTTAGTAAACACCCTGACAGACCCTCTCTCCCCAAACCTTTCCCCCTCTCCCCCACAAGCTTGCGTTTCTTTGTTTGTGTCCATCTAGGTAGAAAATGGTTGACATCCACTGGTAGGCCTCGGCGGTGTTAGGCTGTGTGCGAGATAAGAGATCCTAAGTGCTCGTTCTGGGAGAGGGGTTCAGTGTTGAGTGCTGGTATCTGGTAGCTGGTATACCTTGCCTGAGGGAGAGGGAGGCCATAAGGCACAACACTGGACAGTTTCCTTTTTCAGAAAGAAAGGTGTTTACTGTTGCTTTACTGTTGCTTGAGTCTAAACTTTAACGAGTCAAAACTCGTTAAAAGTTTAAGTAAAAAAGGAAGCAACTGCCAAATGTATTGTTTTATTTAAAAGAATTCTCATCAAAATACTAAACACAAAATCATGGTAGGGAGGTCGTTTAAAGCCCTGGAGCCGGGCTCAACCCAGACAATCGGACAGAAAGTCAACTTATTTCCAGGCAGGCAGGCAGACAGACAGACAGACAGACAGACAGACAGGCAGACCAACAGAGAGGCAAAAAAACAGACAGGCTGCCTGACAGATGTACGTCCGTGCTGTAGGCTAAGATTCGTGTATTATAAGTGGCTTGCTCCGGGATGACCAAGTAGGTCAAGAGAACCAGCACAGGGGTAAAAGGGCTCACAAAGGCGTGAGGAGAAGGTCAACCGTGAAACAGCCCCCTCCTCTTGCCACTGTGACCCCCCAGGGAGGAGGCCATGCGAGGGGACTCCATGGCAAGGTGTGTGCGTGCAATTGTGTGCACATGCATGGATTTGTCAGCGCTGTCATGTGTGTGTTCCATAGTGACTTTGTGTGTGTGTGTATTGTGCAAGTATGTATTAATGAGAGAGAGAGAGTGTGTGTGTGATGCGCATGCACGTGCTCTTTTATGTGTGTGTGAGTGTGTGTGTTGGTGGGTGAGTCCTTGTTATCCACCCTGTAGTCAAACTACCCATCCTTGTCACACCCTGTCGCCCGCATGTCGCCGCGGTGAGTAGTTTTCTCGCCCTCTCTCCAGATCATCGCCCCGCTGCAACACCACCACTACTTCTGATCTACAATCACCCAAGATTACTTTTGGAGCAATTGAACTCTTTTCTATTTAATTTGATTCATAATTATGTATTATTACTATGAGAATATTGAAACATATTTTAAGGGGTTATTTATAAAACGTTTTTGGAGAGTATCTATATATATTAAAATAAAATCATGGTATTTTTAAGCAGACAGTTCTGATGATTGGAGACTTCAAGCAGCAACAAGTCTCATCCCCATAAAGAATTACAGAAACATAAAATGGATTCATAACTTTACATGAAATAGGGGACACTTTTATGTCTTGCCTGTTCGGACAAACTTTTGATTCATTCCTCTTCTGTATACAAATGACTGTGATGACATGAGAAAAGGGATTCGCTTCGGTGATTCTAGCTTCCAAACTAGATAAATTGTTAAACTACTCAGAGTGTGTTGCCCTCTGGAACACAATCGATCATCCCTGAGATGGACGTTACATAAGAGCACAGAGGGTGATTTCCCCTGTGAGCTAATAGAAGGCGCCTCTTTCGGCAAATATCTGCATTATGAATGGAGTGACCATTTAACCTAGAGTGACCAGTGACAGCTTGCAAGTGACAATACAGGAATTTACAGTAAATGACTGTCAAAGAATGGGGTGGAGAGGCAGGGTGCGGGGTGGGGGTGAGGGGTGGGGGTGGGGGTGGGGGTGAGGGGTGGGGGTGAGGGGTGGGGGTGGGGGTGGGGGTGAGGGGTGGGGGTGGGGGGTGGGGGTGGGGGTGAGGGGTGGGGGTGAGGGGTGGGGGTGGGGGTGGGGGTGAGGGGTGGGGGTGGGGGTGAGGGGTGGGGGTGAGGGGTGGGGGTGAGGGGTGGGGGTGGGGGTGGGGGTGAGGGGTGGGGGTGGGGGTGAGGGGTGGGGGTGGGGGTGGGGGTGAGGGGTGGGGGTGGGGGTGGGGGGTGGGGGTGGGGGTGAGGGGTGGGGGTGTTAGAATGTGAGATTTAAGAAACAGTGTGTGTGAGTGAATGTGGATGTGAATGGGGAATGTCTGCATTGGTATGTTCTAGGTATGGGAGTTTGTGTGTGTGTGAGTGTATGTGAGTCAGGTGGCTGAGCGGTTAGGGAATCGGGCTAGTAATCAGAAGGTTGCTGGTTTGATCCCCGGCTCTGCCAAATGACTTTGTGTCCTTGGGCAAGGCACTTCACCCTACTTGTCTCGGGGGAATGTCCCTGTACTTACTGTAAGTCGCTCTGGATAAGAGTGTCTGCTAAATGACTAAATGTAAATGTAATGTGTGTGTCTGTGCCAACACAATCATGTTGTTGGAGTTCTGTACTTGAGTTTTACAACAGCACTTTACAGTTTGTTCACAGTATTACGTGAGTGAGTGAGTTAGTAAGTGTGAAAGTGATGGATGGAGGAAGCAGCGAGCGAGGGAGAGAGCAACAGAGTGAGCAAGTGAGAGTGGCCGGGTGTTTGTGTGTGTGTATTAGAACTGGTAGGCGTACTAGCGGGCCAGCGGGTTAGCAGGGAGAAAGGTGGAGGGCCAGCCCAGGGACCTCCACCCCCTACCCCCACCCCCCTGGAGGTCAGGGAGGAGAGGATGAAACCTGTCATTAGGGAGGTGAGGGGAAGAAAGACCCTGGCAGGGGGGCCATTGTCCTGGGGGCGGGCGGGAGGGCCGGCCCTTTAGTGCCTCAAATAACACAGGCCCAGGCCGCCATTGTGCCAGGGTGAAAGGACCCAAAGGGCGGTGGGGGAGAGGTGGAGAGGGGGAGGGCGGTGGTCAGCAGGAGAAAGGACTCACTGGTGTTGGAGTTGAGATGTTCCTCTTTTTTGTTGGCTCATCACAAGAAAATATCTAGTATTTTCCCCCCAAAAAGAGAGACCAGAGTCCTGTTTTCTTTTGTGTTATGCTTTTTGTTTTTACCTTTCATATGCATCAGCGTATGTGTGTGTGTGAGAGAGAGAGTAGAGAGAGAGTGACTGTGTGTGTGTGCACATTGGCTGGGGAGGATTTTGCTTTATTGTCTTAGATTGTGTGTGCGTGTGTGTGTGTGTGTGTGGACATTGAAAGCCATAGTTGACATCTAAGCTGGGTCTCAATGCAGAGTCAGGACCTTTAAGTCATCCAACTGTTTTAAGAGGATGGGTCACACAGATAATGGGAGAGAAAGGCTAAAGACCAAAGCTTTCCTCTTTAGGGGGGCAGTGAAGAGATTCCTTGACGAGCTGTCAGTGCTCAGGACACCCCACAGCAAATAGAGCTGCCTTCAGGAAATATACTTAATTGACAAGTAGACTATAGTAGCTATTCCTACCAGAGAATACCCACATGGTCTGGCAATTGGCAGAAAAAATAAAATAAATTACAGTGCATACAGAAGACGATGACATCACTTTCGATGCAGATAATACACCCTAACACTTGATGACGGTACATTACAATTTATTTTTTATTGAACCATTTACCTGTTTATACATAACATACCACTGTTTAGCTAGTTGTGTATACTTTACTTAATACCTTAAAGCTGTTCCACACCACCAGAACACCTAATAAACAGATTGGACCAATTACTGACTCCATTAGAAGACTTTCACCCAATCCCAAAGTACTGATGACTTTAGAGGGCCAATAAAACTGCTGGGCTGTAACCTTAATGTTAGGGGACCTTTAGACCAGGAGGAACACGCACAGGTCAACACCATCCCACACTTACAACTCCTTGATTAACAGTCAATTGGTTCAAACTCTTCTGGATTGAGGAACTCAACCAAATCCAATCTCACCTTAAAAAAACAAGTGAGTCAAAGTTTTGTAGCCTAGAGGAAGTATTCACCTCTTTATCCGTACCAAAGTGCAACACAATGGTCAAAATGAAAGTGCTGAGTCTTGGTTCACACTGGCTTGGTTTGCACTTCTAATCAATGGCCATCACTGGTAGATGGAGAATCTGCCATTGATGGGTACCTGGAGTTTGTGAGGCAACTCATTCTTCTGAATAGTGAAACAAAAATAAATGCCATACCATCAAAATGTATCAGACAGCTAATACACCCAACACCTCAGTTTGAGACAAAGGGAGAGAAAGACAGAGAGAAAGTGGGGGGGGGGGGGCTGACTAGAGACTTTTAAGCAAAAACTTCTGTACACATTGGCATGAGTTAGGATGTATATTGGAAGTTGCCTAACACAACTTGAATCCATTGAAATGCGAAGAAAATTACAACAAACTTCCATGAAAGGTGAGATCTGTCGCAACTTGTAATGAAGGGAGGAAAAGGAGGGATGGAGGAGGAGAGACTGCTTGGCCTAATCACTTTCCCTGCTGACTTCACAGGAGGGAGGGAGCAAAAGATCACAGTCCCGCAAGCACCTCACTAGTAGTGGCCCCTGCCCCTCTCTCTACTCCCTCCTCTCCACCTTTTCTCCTCCCTCTACCCTCCCAGCCCCATTGAGCCAGCGCCTGGGGAGCCTGGTTCTCCACTTCTGCCTACTGAGCTATTGAGGAAGTGATGGATGGCTTCATAAAGAAGACTCCCTCTTTCTTTCTTTCTTTCTTTCTTTCTTTCCTTCTTTCTTTCTTTCTTTTTCTTTCTTTCTTTCTTTCTTTCCTTCCTTTTTTCTTTCTCTTTCTGTACCCCTCTATCTTATTTTTGAACCCCCCCGTCTCTCTATCTCACTTTTTTGGTCAATCTTCCCCCCCTCGATCCTCCAATTCCTCATCTTTCCTTGTGTTTTATCCCTTTCCTTGTCTTTCCATCTCTCCATCTCTCTCTCTGTCTTTAGGGATGGGGGTGGGCGGGTGGGTGCCGGTGAAGGAATCTCTCTCTTTCCCCCCGAGGCTGAGGACAGATGCAGAGGCCTTCCTTTCCCAGCATTCCCAGGGGAGCAAGTAGGGACCGTTCTTAACACCCTATTGGAGAGAAGAGGGAGAGGGGGAAGCCTGGTTTGTTGTCCTGGGGGTCACGTATTAAGAGTCAAGTGATGCATAAGTAATTTTTTGTTTGGGGTGATTTGGGAAAGAGTTTCTTATCGGCTTTGCCTGTAATTGTGCGTCTTTCCTTTCGAGTACCCCATGACATGGGGATTTTCTTAAATGTCAAATTCCTTTCGTCACGCTGACCAACATCTGCATGAATAGAAGTTAAATGCAGTTGTCAGTGTCAAAATATTTGGAGATTTTTGGGACCTTTTGACTCTTTCTCACAACAACTTTATCTTATTTTTGTTTGTGACTCTTATTTTGTCATTTGTAATTCTCTTGTATGCACTGCATTTGTTGAGCTGGCCTTAAAGCTCCAGAGGACATGTTCATACTGAGTGTGGACAGTCACCTCTTACCAGTCTGGTGGTTATTTGTTCCTTTATCCTCAGGCTATTGAATTGACAGCACATGATAGCTACTCTGTCAGGACCCCATTCAGGCCTCATGGCCTCCATAGCAAAGGCGTAAAAATCAGCTACATTTAATCGGACACGGCGGAGGGTTTAAAGAAAAAGATCAAGGGATCTTTCCGTTAATGGATTGGCTACAGTTTAGAGATCCACCACACTGAGTTACCTTAGTTGAAGGCACACCACTCACTAACAAACTAACTCAAACCACATGGCGTTTCCTGGAATTTCTCATCTCTCTTTTGAGCTTCAAACTCAACAAGTTTCCATTTCTACTTTCAAATGTTATTTTAATGTTTGACTCGGGGCCAGCAGGATTTGTTAGACAAACTCAAATGTGTTTTAAATGGATAATAAGTCAATTACTCCAAAATGATACAGAAAAAGAAAAGTCTACAAACGCGCCGTTTGAGAGACCACGGCCTGGTCCTCCAGTCTGTACGTTACAATTTCAAGCTTAAGGCCATGGCAATTCTTAGAAACACACAGAAAGAGACCATGTTCAGAAGGGTCCACCGCAGTCAAACAAAGCAGTAAATCAAGTCGTTTGACACATGTTCGCCAGACAGTTTGTCGTTTGTCGCCGGGCCTGAATGGAACTTTAAGCGAAGTGCGGACGCATCGGTCTGATCGGCATGGTTCGGACACAGCACAAGAGGCCTTTTGAGACAGCTGTAACACTGATTACATTGTGCGAGGGTCCAATCAAAGAGGAAAATGACGGGAGCAGTCACGCCGGACACACACAATGCACAAATGGCAGTGGTCAGATGGTGAGGGAAGAAGAGGTGGTGCTCCAGGGTTTTACAGACGCACTGGGGGCCCTCTGGGGCAGCCTTATGGGAACGGAGGACTCACACCCTCTGGAACACACACACACACTTACACACTTTGATACACGTGTAGCTAGACACTGTGACCGACATACACTGACATAGACATGTCGAGACTGATGCACATGCAGATACTCAGATGCACACATGTGTACACGTATTACTGGGATATACGCGCACCCGAGCAAGCGTGCTGCCTCTTATGTGACTGACACACACTTACGTTACACACTGTTACCCACGTATCAAGAGTCATTATGTCTGTGTGCCTCACGGGAACCAATGAGTGTTAGTTAGACTAGTGGTGTCCCAAATGGCAATCAGTATGTGTGTGTGTGTGTGTGTGTGTGTGGGAGGACTGCTAGAACAGGGGATTTTTTGTGTTAGGGGGAAAAGAGAGGCTTGGACACTTTATCTTCTCTTCTGTGTGCTGCCAAAAAGGTCAGAGGTCAAAAGTCAGGGCGATTGGAGAATTCCGTGCTGCATGCCGACAGATCGGGTTTCAAGGGTGGGGGAGGGTTGTGGACTGCCCTAAAGGGATAGGTGCCTCTATGTGTTTGTGTGTGTATGTGTGTGTGTGCTTCTGCGTGTGTGTATGTATGTGATTGTGTTTATGTGTGAGCTTGTCTGGACAGCTTTCTTTTAAAACGTCTCTCTACAGCTTTAGTGCTCATAGCTTTTGAAAACTTCCTCTTGATGTTTACTACTTTAAGGGAACCTTTTGGTAACGCAACGCAATTGAACCTTTTGGTAACGTAACACAAACAAACGCACACACACATACTCACACACTGAGTCCTAGCCATAGTTTTAACTGCCTCATCATTCTGCGTGTGTGAATAGCCTTGTCTTATGTGGCGTAAGCCTTCCCAGATAAGTTAGACCAGTGTAAAGGGGTAAAGAACCAATTCTGAGCCAAATTCTCATCTAAACACCAATGACTTAAGCGCTATTCAAAAGACTTAAGAACAGTGAGGGGATATACAGCGGGGTTTCCTAATCCCCAGGAAAACCCAAATAAATGTTTTAACCCATTCACTGACAAACATCATTGTGTTTGAAAAGGTCTTCATTTTCAATGAGAAAGTAAAATAATTGCTGAAACGTGACTATATAACATTTTCTCAATGTCTCAGACAAGAAAAAGTTAACCCCTCATCCTTAAAACGATTGACTCATCATGATCAATTAAGGCTTAGAAGACATCTTAGGTTACTCATTCGGCAAAAGGTTTGGTCATTCAAATGATTTGAAAGCAAAAAAAAACACCTCGGTGACCAACTCTCCCATTGTGGCTTTTGTAATTGATCATTAACGAACATGTGCTCCTGGTCTCCAGTGGCTCCCTGAGACCCCGAATAGAACCAGGAATAGAACAGGACAGCTGTTTCTCTATTGTACTTACCCGCAGAGCCGCAAAATAACACAACATTCCGTGCCTTGGCTATGTGCTGGAATTTATAGTGTTTACTCTCTAAGCTGTGAAAAGGCGACACAAAAAAGACTTTGACTCGTAGGAAACGTTAGGAGTATGTGCGCTTTTATAAATCTGAAAAGAGTGAGTGATTTATGAATGTGAGGTGCAAAGTTACTCTCAGCACTGAGGGGAAAGTTTTGAGGGAAATTGAGGTCAAACCTTGAAGATAATAACTTGTAAGAATGTATTCCAGAGGTAACATAGTCCCAGATAATCAATGATTCAACTATGACCTCGTCTTAAGGCTATGTCTTTGTGGATGACACTGTGTGTGAATAAGGACATTTCATGGAAATGTAACCTAAATCATGTTTTAAGATTTAAGGAACATTAAAAAAATATGAGGAGAGGTATGAAATGGGGATAAGGAGAGGATAAATGGCAGAGCAGTATTGGCCCACTTCACCAGTTTCTAGAAATAAACCAAGCTGTGTCTCGAAAAGGTTTTGTGAAATGTTGCCTATCTGCTGTTCTGGGGTCATTGTGGTTTGGTGGTTAGTTGGGGAAATGTCAGATTCAAGCCGTGGTCTCCTGAACAAGTGCTCCTCTCACTGTCCACTTCCCAGCTTTCACTGTACAACCCCAGGGCAGGAGAACAGCTAATACACAGTCAGGTCAAGGCCCCTCCCCAATATCCTCTTTCCATAATCAAAGAAACCCTCTGACACACACAACTGCATACACGCACACATACACACACGCAACACATATGCATGCAGACACACACGCGCGCACACACACCCCTGTACCCTTTCCCACATACAGAGTCTACCATCCCAACACAGCCCATACACTGAAGCTCTTTTACAGTATTAGATCCTTTACTACCCTCTTTCACGCTCCACTTTTCTTCTTCTTTCCTTCTTTCTTTTCTTTTACACGGCCAGAGGATCATGAAATGGTCCAAACGAGTCATTGATGGATCGGACAGGGGGTCTAAACTCAGGAGGGCCAGAGGGCAATCTCTGAGCCCCCCTTCCCATCCCGGTCCTTGGGCACTATGAAGGGTTGTGTTCGGATCAGGCCCACGTCTCAGTCCCTAATGGGGAGACTGGTTGGAGGGGGCTCTCTTCTTTGATGCTGGGGTCTTTAACAATGTATCCTTTCTATGATTGGGGTGAGAATTTGCCAGCAGGGTTCCAGAGAGAAGGGAAAATGTAAACGGGGGATTAATGGGACTAATGGCCCCTTGGCTTGTCGTTGACGTTAATTAGCGTTAATTAGGAGCCTCTTTCGTTTCACCGTGGCAAGGTGAGGCGGAATTTTGTACAATGGACGTTTACGTCCATACGTACACAGACACACCACCCGTGCAGGCACAAATAAAAACGTTCCGTCTCACACACGTGTGCACACACACACACACACACACACAGGCACACAAGCACACACACACACAGGCACATGCGCACACACAAAGCGAAACCTCTCTAGTTTCAGATTCGCAGCTCAGTGGCATTGTTTCGCTGAAGGCTTCCCTCTGTTTCCTCTACGCTGGTTGTCATAGGCCATTTGCTCTCACCACAGTGACTCCACTTCACTGGGGTTTGATGTTCACAGCCATTCAGGGATTTGTCTTCCATAGGGTTCCAAGGCACAAGATCCCCCCTTCACCTTTGCACGCTTTTTACTATAACTACAACAGTACTTTGTTACTTCACACCTCATATCTACTTTGTGCTTGTGTCTCCACTGATCCAGTATAATGGCTGCTTGGTGGAGGATTTAGGATTCGGATCTCTCTTATCCATGGCACGTACACACACACTAACGCACGTACACACATGCACACACACGCACATATCCTCTCACACAGTCTCTCTCACACACACATACACACATCTCAGCAACTGCTTGCTACCTGAACAGTGTCTTTCTTTTGACATACACGGCCACCCTTCTAGACAAGCTGACTGTTCAGCTTGATCCCTCAGCAGGATTCAGCAGTGTTAAATGAGGGCCCCCAGTACGATGGGAGTTTTTAAGTAAAAAAAAGAAGGAGAAAAAAAACCCGTCTCTCTGGCCAACACCTGGCATCACTTTATTAACCCTCGGCTGTCGACCCCTGAGAGCCAGAGAACAGCGGGGCCAAAGGGGGCCACGGGAGGGGGGGGGGGTTATGGGTGAGGGAGGGTTGTGTGTCTGTGTGTGTGCATGTGTGTATGTGTGTGTGGGAGGGGAGAGGAGGCCTTGCAAAGTACGTCACCACCCTGCCTTTGAAGGGAGAAGCGGTGCCCCGCACCGTAGTCCCGGCGATGACTTTACCAGTACCATGACCCCCGGTGACCCCAACCCCCCCACACACACACCTTCCCTCCCTCCCTCATTCCCTCCCTCACTCCCTCCCTCCCCACAGCTGCTGCCTCTCATTGGCCCGTTGTGGTGCCACAAGTAACAGGGAAAGAGGGAGAGAAGAAGAGGAAGGGTATGGAGGCATGGAAGAGGGGAACGGGGGGGGGGGGGGGGGCAAACGTAAAAGGTCAACTGTTGGTCAGGGTTTTTTATTGGGAGTGAAGGGAGGGAGCCGGGGGGAGGGGGAGGGGGGCAGAATGCGTTAAAGACCACCGTCTAAGATTTTAACTGCAGGGAGGGGAATTCTGCTTTTTTTCCACCCCTGCACACGTTAAGCAGTTGGACGATGACCGCGTCTGGAATGACCTGGCCTGATGGCCCAATCAGACACTGTTCCAGGGTCTGTTTTCTATTTTCACCCCTCAATGATTAAGGAGGAGGTTTGAGGCAGGCTAGCTGATTCTAGGTCAGACTCCAAAATCACCTCAGAGTTAAGTATCAAGCACAAATGAGACCTTATGACAATGTTGTGTTCTTCTAGTGGCTATCCCAGCTTCTGCTGGTAATGGCCTGTGTGTGGAGGACTTGAGGAGCTTCCATCACAGGGAAATCACATGGAGAAGAAGGCTGATCGAATCAAAGATTACAGGTCTGGGGTCAGTCTTAAACTTTTCCAAGGGTCTCTTGATTGTCCCTCAACCTGCTCAGCGATGACTACAAAATACATTTTACAGGAACTTTGATACCGAAGATCACAATCTTAAGTATGATTACTGTGCTGAAGAAATTGCTTCTGTTAGCGTTGGTGATTCCCTATAGGAAACATGACGCAAGGTAGAAAAGTGACCTCAAACCTCTTTCTCTTTCCATGATCCCAAAACGGGCTTGTGATGAGGCATGACGAGAGGCGCATTACATCGGTCGCCTGTCTACTTTAGGAGCAGACAGGACTCTATACAGTAACTAGCCATTCAGCCGTCATCTGCTGATAAATCACACAGGTATCTTCACTCACAATCTTAGCACATTGTCTGAAGATGCTGCCTCATTTCCTAGTGTCCTCCTTATCGCAGGCAGAACACAAAGATGACATTTGGCCAAACAGGCGCTCGTCTTTTCCGAGACGCACGCTCCAAACCCCATGTCAAGGTTCCAGTTCACAATGGATTAGAGGACCTTTCTGTAGAGCTTCTCTCAAACGGATGTGATTTGCGCCCGGAACAAAAAATCTGCAACGCAAGGTTATCTCCTAAAACGCCCATGCCACGCATTGTCAATGCCGTCCTGCTTCCTAGACTGAAGCTCTTTGGCTAGCCAGTCACAAGGGCCGGGCCCTCAGTGGGGGCAGAGGGGTTAATTTATTGCCCGATCGCATGACCACAGTTTCGGGGGGTGAAAACGGCTGTAAACATTGCATTATGGAGGTGGAAAACAAAGAGGAGGCAGAGATAGCATAGGGGTTGGGGCAAAATCCCTGATACACTGCCTTGTTAAGCTCATTGGTCACAGTCTCAGCACTTGATGATTTCTAATCGAGGATGTTGGGCCAAAAGGCTTTCACAAGGTTCTCTTACATAGTTTAATGTCTAAATTTGCACGGGGTTACATTGGGTTTCTTTAGGGATTTGGGGGTGTAAAAACACACGCATCCTCATAACAAACATCCTCAGAAAAGCCATGATGAAAGGATCAATAAAAATCTGGGAAATACTGGTAAGATCAGTGAAATGCATAAAGCACACAGTGGAGTAGCTCTCCTCTCTCTCTCTCTCTCTCTCTCTCTCTCTCTCTCTCTCTCTCTCTCTCTCTCTCTCTCTCTCTCTCTCTCTCTCTCTCTCTCTCTCTCTCTCTCTCTCTCTCTTTATCTCAGTAGGCATCTTTTTATGGAACTAACATTCCTGAAGTGGTCAAAACAGAAGCCCTTGTTTAGAGGTGAACCCTCCCACCCTGTCCCCTTTTTTCATCTTCCCAGTTTTGGAGCTGGGGGTCAAAGGTCAAGACCCCCTCCAGCTTCAGAGACATGTCAGGTCGTGCTAGCCACATAGCATTCCCTGTATAGCACCCCCTCTCCCTCCCTCCCTCCCTCCCTCCCTCCCTGAAAAGGCCCACTGAACCTAGGCTACTACAAGCATCCTTACACAAGAGGTGTTACTGAGTGCATGTGGTTTGAGTAAGTGTGGAGAGATAGCTGCAATTGCTTTGAAACAGTGTGTGTTTTGACTTTGTAAAATGTGTCCAAATCCATCTTTAATAATAGTTTGGTAGGAAACTACACACCAACAAACCAAAGTTTATTATGTATGTGTTTGTTTGTTTATTTGTTAGAGAGGTGTGGGTAAAGTTGTGTGTTGGCACCCATTGTCATGTTGATGAACCATTCAATGTTTATTCGGATGTGTCTGATTGGAGAGGGTGAGGTTTGTATTTCAACTTAAAATACAATTATTATACACATTGAATAATGTTGCATTAATATACGTGTGTTCAAGGGTTCTCTTCAAGTTCAGGTTAACAAAAACATACCACACTTTGGGAAAGAAAAATAGGAACAATAATATGAACAGTCTAAAAATAAAATATAGCCAAATCAGGACTGGGAGGCAACATTACAAAAACAGTACAATTCCTCCAAGGGCCAAAGTTGAACTGATAACAAAATAATGTGTTAAAGAAAAATACTTTTTTTGTGAGAATCTCATTGCTGAAGGTCATCGGACTTACTGAGACCTCTGTTGGTGTCATAGCTAAGTCAGCAAATGGCACCAACGTCATAATCCCACATGAGAAATTACATTTCAATGGACAAACAGGGAAAAATGGATAGGGGGAAATGAGTGACCCCTTCCAGCAGATAAACAAAAAACTGAATAAATCGTAGGGAACACTGGGGTGAGGGAAGCGACCCTCAAGGGGTCAAAGCAGGAACAGATAAATCTCCTTTAAGACGCCATGCTTCTCCCTGGTTAACCTCTTAATCAACCCCAATCGACCAGAGGAAACAGCAGCAGACTAGAAACCGTCATTTTGGAACCACTACATAAAGTGCAAACACTCCCATGTTTACTCTTGAACAACTGTCTCTCTTTCTATCTCTCTCTTACACACACTTCTCTCTCTCTCTCTCTCTCTCTCTCTCTCTCTCTCTCTCTCTCTCTCTCTCTCTCTCTCTCTATTTCCCACGCTCACCTGATTCTAAGTGCTATCAAAAAACTGTGGGCTATTGTTCAAATGTTCTTTCCAGCAGTCCTTACGTGTTCAGTAAGCATTCACTGCAAATTACAACTTTTATCTTGATCTGAAAAATCTGCCACTTAGCAATTTTCTTTGACCGGCTTCATTTTTTCTGAGTCAGCATTGACATGAGCACTCATCAGATTGGTAAACGTTGCTCTAAAACCCTCAAGTTTATATGTGAGCCTAGACCTCCTACAACAACCATGGCATCAATTGCTCTGTCTATATCCGTTCCTCTCTCAGGTTACCTACCTGATTGCTTTATGGACACCTTTTCTCAAATGGGTCATATTTAGCCTGGAGAACAGAGAGCATTGCATTGTGGGCCTGGTGTTGTCAGAGTCTCCATAAATTACCCTGTAAACCAGTGGCCTCTGCATTTCCTAGGCCATCCACTGTGGTCATGTTTACCACTGCTTGCCCCCAACCCCGACACCCCCTGGGTCAAACATCACTGCACCAGTTGTTCAGGTCATCTATCACTTAGCATTTGTGGTCGTTCATTCAGATGGCATATAACTAGCCTAGATATTGTATGTCTGTGCGGAATGAAATAAATAATTACTTAACATTGTGAAATAACCCTTAAATTGTCATAGACCTGTCAAAGATACCCCGTGCTGACTAAATGTGTTTTAATAAATAACATATTAGGGGGGAAATTATATGCATTGTAATAATCCCAAAGTGGACCTCATTAAAAGTGCTTTGCTCAATGAAATGTACTGCAACTCATCCACATTTCCTCATAAGCCTTCTTTGTATAGAATTACACCCTAATTATTGGGCCTCCAACCCCGAAAATGCCCTTGGTCACTAACCTACAGCCGGTGGAATGCACTAATAGCAAGTCAAGGGGCTAATTGGAAGACAGGTAAGGTTACATGTGACAACAATTAAGTCGAGCGCGAGGCCAACTTATTCGCCTGCGGCAAGTCAAGCACTGCACTCAAGATGGCTACAAGTCTTCGAGCTTTTTCTCCATCAGTGAAATTGTTCATTACGTTCTTGTCCCAGAATAATTTGGCACTACAGAGAATATGTGAAACTCGGTAAATATTTAATTGATTATGCATTACCTGTTTTTAATTAACAAGCACTTGCTTGACTCTTCTCTTAATAACCCATAGCCTTAGATAGGCTATATGTTGTGTCATTTCTGAAAACGCACACGGCTCATTCTAACCACACCTTGGTTTGTGCTGCAGTTGAAACAGCATGATAGCATACAGATATTATTTTCTTAATGGCACAGGTTTAAATTGAAAACACATGGTCAGAACTTTCTGCAACAATTTGGTCCATATGAGGGCGCACACTAAACAAAACCTTTGTGTGTTAGCATTGTTGAACATTTTTCCAAATCTGTAGCCTAAAAGATTAAAATAGTCGGACAGACAGGCAGACAGGTCGATGCTTGACAAAAATCTGAATAACCACCAGCAATATAGCCTATCATTCTAACAATTGTAATCACAATAGTTTGACAAGATTACAAGTCTGATTTAAAGTTTAACAATTGAAATTACGAACTCTCAATTGACTGCTGCCGTAGGACGAATCTTCCTTTCGTATAGTCTATAATCAGCAACTGTGGCATTCCCCAAAATTAGGTTTGATAATGCGCGTAAATTTAGTTTTGTAATATGGCCTACGGGCATGGATTCAAATTCCTTGTATTCAAAGAATAAAATGTTAAGGCAATGGTTAAACTCAATAGGATATCAATTGAGTTCGTCACATAGGATTGGGATACTATTTTCGGCCACGGTGATGTTGAATTTCCTTCACATGACAAATCAAGACTCATCTGGGAAAATAATGATGTTCCTGCTGTTTTTAGCGTAAAAAAAACATTACAGAAAAACACTGTCACTGCTAATTACAACAAGGGCCTTTTGTGTAGACTACTGAAATCCATCTGGTAAAGCTATACAAAACCTGACAAAATCAACACACCTAAAGTCGTAAACGATTTAGGAGAGTTTGTCTTTGGGTGAGAATTTGGTCACATTACGAGCAATTAGGCCAATCAATAGCCTGGAGTGTTTAATGTGGACTAGTGAAGACTTTAGATTAATCAATATATTATGACACTGGACTACAAAGAGGCTATTCGTAAATCCTAAATGCCCTCCCCTAAAACTGACATGGATACATTATTGCGCTCTGAAGAAGTTCTGTCGCATTTCATGGACCTTCTATTTCTTATGGCAGGATAGCCTACATGTTCTCTGCAGGTTACATTCATTTTGAATTTGCAATTAGAAATAAAAGGAAGCATATAGCTAGCTACTTTAAGCGATGCATCTGTGATTCCCCGCGACATATCGTGCTCTCAGAACTGGATGTCTGTTAAAATTTACTTCACACACATTACAGTGCCAACAGCCACTCTGTCAATCAGAGGCAAGCTAATGGCTTCAGGCCAATTGAGCGTCCTCTTGCTTCTCTGTAGTCCCCTGGCCAATTGAGATGGTCCATTCATGTACAGCCTCTCTCAACGAAGGAGGGGGCCATGTCCAAATATGGTGGTTATGGCCATATATGGTGCGCGGCTGGAGGGCACCAGTACAAGCACGGCTGTTTGGTGTCACTTTCACCAAATTCTAACTATGATTCTCAGAGATGAGACCGACAGCCGACGGGTGAAGTACAGTTGATTGGCAAATCTATCTCCCTGTAAACATCCTGCATCTACCACAGAGTGCACCATTCGGAACGTTTCTATTCAAACCTTTTCGCGGCGCGTAAGAACAGAGCAACGAGAACAACTTTTCGGGATTGCGTTTAAACGTTCCGGATAGTTGGAACGAAAACTTAAATCCCAGAACAGCGTAAAGGGTCAGTGTTGTTTAGTATGACGGTCAATCGAGCCTCAAGTTTGTCAAGAGAACTTTTATTTGTATGCAGCAAAAAGTAGACCACATATCAGCAAGAGAAGAGCTCTTCATGCGCGACTGATTAGACAAATATCCTTGTTTCCAGAAAAAGACAAGGTCATTTGTGTATTTTGCGGCGTATGGAAAGAGCCATGCAAACAACTTTCAAAGAGACCGTATTTCTTCTTCAGTCAGGACGCGGCACACTTTATTGATTGTCGACTCTAAGAGACATTAACTTTGAGAGCTTGTTTATGGATTTCTGTGTAGAGGTACACTACAAGGTTCCATTCTTACGTAATGGTCATGTTGTTGACATACTGTCTTAGTAAACTTTGTTAGGAGTTTACAGAAAAAAAAGGCTACATCCACCACGGGTGACTTCATGTAAAGAGATTAGCCTATATATTTAAAAAATATACAACATAGTTTCATTTCTGGAGGAAGTGGGAAGCGCCTTTTCGCCCTGCCTTGTTTTCCCAAGACGTCAGAACGGATCTTTATCTCCTCCCCGCGCTACGGAGTCGGACTCTATCTGTGGGTTAACCAAAGTGTTTAGGATAGCATGGCAATGGTAGTAAACCAGTGGCAAGAGAACATTTCGGCGGATCCCGGATCCCAGCTCCAGATTTGCAGTCAGGAGCAAGGTGGGACACCGGGAACCCCCAATGGTTCCACCCCGGGAAACGATACTCTTTCCGGGGACAAGATCCCCAACGTGGACTGCATGGTGTGCGGAGATAAGTCCAGTGGCAAGCACTATGGCCAGTTCACTTGCGAGGGCTGCAAAAGCTTTTTCAAGCGATCTGTGAGAAGAAACCTCAGTTACACCTGCCGTGGAAACCGCGACTGCCCCATCGACCAACATCATCGGAACCAGTGCCAGTACTGCCGACTCAAGAAGTGCCTAAAAGTCGGCATGAGAAGAGAAGGTAAAAGGCATTGAGGCTCACTCTGTGTGTGTGAGTGCGTGGGCACGCACGTGCATGTGTGTTGATGATGTTCAGCAGACTGTCCAACAACATACTAATTTTATTAGACTGTACGCGGCTGATTATGGGCTATTTGATCGAATATCCAAAACACCATACATCTCGTGTTGCGCCATAGGCCTACTGCTGTCCGTTTCGGATCGCTCACTTGCATGTCCTGTTCAGTCCATCAGAATGAGGTTATTTTGCCTCTCTCTGAAAAAGAGCCCTCTTTGTCTCCTCATTAATTATGGTGTTTTCTCCCCGACACCCTAGCCGCTGCAAGAGGGTCCTGCTATATTTATTGTATTGTGCATGATTAAGAACGGGTCAATTAGTGCAAAAGAGGAACAGTGACAACGTGTTCGCAGAGCAGAGCGTTTCACTTCTAATCAGTCAACTACAACCTCGCCGCGTCGCGTTCAATCAGACGAGTTGTGGTACAGTAAATATAACACGCGAACCAAAGGCATTCGAAATCTGCCAGTTTCAAAAGCAGTAGGCTTGTGTGTCAGCACTTTAAGTCGTTATTGCTTAAAATTAATTTAAGATTTTGTAGCATACCCAATTTTGCCTTGCAAAGTAACATGTAAGACAGATGCTTTATAAATAGGGAGGATAATTATTCCTTATTGAATTACATAACGGCGATTTCAATAGTCCTTTTGTAGAGATGATACCAGTCATTAAACACCAGTAAATAAATAGGCTATTGCTTTCAAATGTTTTACTTGACACCAACTTTCAGCTCCACAGTTGTGTTCTGTCTTGAGTCAGTTAGTTAGTTAGTTGTTAGTTAGTTAGATAGGCCTCCCATAAAGTTGTTTGTAGGAGTTAAGATAAGATGAAGGATATCTCGTCAGCGCACTAATGCACACAATGTGCTGTATAGCTACACTAGTACTCCTGTCAAAACACTGATGGGCAAATGTAGCCTACTCAGTCTTTCTGTCTAAATGAACCCGAGGGAATGCCCGGATGCACCGGTCTTTTAAAGTTTCATCTGACTACAATAACAAAAGGCTATATCCTCATTAGATATTAGTTATCAATACAAATTAAGAGTGGCCATTTCAAAAGTAATTGCTGGTGGTTCCTGTTAAGAAGGATGACGTAGATCGTTGTAGAAAACCGTTGTGAACTGCACATAGGCCGACCCACTTAAACGTTTTGTTTTGGAAGTCAGAAAGTTATTTAAGTCGTCCTGCAGTAGCTACTTTGGGGAAAGTTGAGCAACTACATAGCACGGTGAATAACATCATTTTCTATTTATTGAAGGTAGTTTTTTTGCTGATGCCTGGTCTGGTTTGATCATTGTTTTACCTTAGCTGCCTGAGACAGAAAAAATATTTTGAAAACAATGTTGTTTTGAGTATTGGGTTAGGACTACTTTAGCATATCTCAGGTGGACGATGCAGACCAACGTGAAATAAATAAATAGAAAAAGATCGATAGCCTACGCATCAAGAATAATGTGCATAGGCCTATTTTGCTTTGCATCCTAGCAAACTCGAAGAGACGGTGTCGAAAGCACGTGATGTAGTGGCAATTACTTAAGTAGCCTATGAACCTAACATGGAATCCTTTTTTAAGAAGTCTAGACACATTTCAAATCCCCAAATAATACTTACAAATATTTTCTTAATACAATGTAATTACCTATCTGGTTTGTAGCCGTTTCTAAATAAACTGACATTCTGTAATTTTTGTAAATTTCATATAGGCTAAATGAAGTTAGGCAATGGAACATTGTGACAGTAGCCTTGTCTCGAGTCTTAAGTTCGTAGCGTGCAAATAGTAATGCATTGCACTGATAATAGGCCTACACACCTCAACTAAATGTAGTCTTACCCAGAAATCATCATGTATCTTTTACATTATACACTGGGGTTGCCTGAGACTGACAGAAAGTGCAATGTGCTTTCCATATAATCGCTCTGGATAAGAGCGTCTGCTAAATGACTAAATGTAATCCATTCAAAAGAAAGCATTAAAAGCTTTACTTTATACCAACATTTGTTTTTAAATAAAGAGATGTGAAATTAAAAGGCTTTAATTCATATATTTTGTGCATTCTAACGTAAGAATGATATTCAATTATCTTGAAGGCCATACAAATCCATTGTTAAAAGTTCACTTATTCAGAACACGTTATGTGTGTAAAATGTGTCAAGGAATCACCTTTTCTGATGAAGTAAAAAAATCTTCTTGAAACACGAAGTATGCCTGATGTAAAAGCAAAAAACAAACACCTGGATTGTTAAGCTTGTTGATGTTCCTTGTGCACCTATTCCTGTTTAGTCACTTCTTCTGTGGTGAAAATAAATCCATAAAGACAAAACAAATGTCTATGCATATAGCGTAAACAGATATACCACCCACATTCCTGCCTAACTACACAACATACGCATATAAGTATCTAACCAGAGAGGCTGCCTGTGAAATAGTCTTACAGTTCTTTAGGTTACACTCACTGGCAAAGTTTGTGTTCTAACATCAGCATGATAGCTTTTTATAGTTTTAACACAAACTCGTTCACAGTCACGTATGTAGTTTTCTGTCAATATGTTAAAAAAAATCTGTGGTCAATAATGGTAACGCACAACACACACTCTGAGATCACTTCCATAAGACATAGTCTGTGATGGTGTCATAGTAAATAGTTGATTATCTTAATAAAAAATACCTTCTTCTGAGGTGTCCCCTGCCCTCTACTATTATAGTGCCTTACTGATCACCCCTTTACAAAGCCTCCTAGATATTCAATGACAAATGCTGTCCACACAGAGTTATTAAACACAAACAGCAGAACTGTTGATATGTGGCCTTTCACACATTGACCCTTAGTTCACACCATCTAAGATAAGATAACACTTTATTAATCACCAGGTGGCGAAATTTGGGTGTTACAGCTGAAGAAAGAAAGATAGAGATTATAAAGTCATGAATGAAAGTAATGGGAAAAAAGTCGAAACTTAGAAGTGGAAAATATAGGTCAGTGGAAACACAAACACTAAGAAGAAAAAGGTTCAAGGCAAAGTCCAAACATGAGGGCTCTCTAGTGAGTAAATATTACAATGGGTTTCTGATACATTCATCTGATGTTGAGCTATGTAGTAGTATTACCAGGAAATCAGATTTTAACAGCTCTGCTTTTGCTAAAACCATTGGTTGCTGAAACCTTCACCTATGTCACTATAAGGATGCTGGTCTATGGTGTAGCATAATGACATTTTCACGTACTTAATCTTGATTTAAAGGATAGCTAACCTAGTGAACTAATTCACCTTCCAGATTTTCTCTCAAAAGAAAATGGCTTCCATTGACAAAGACCTTGCCATATTTCAATGTCCTTGCAGTCTGTTGAAGTAGTAGGCAATGAAGACACAATGGCAGCTAGTTGCTAGGTTCCCCCAATCCAATATCCTCAAGGCTAGCTTTAATATTTATAAGGTGAGGGGAAATGTGTGGAAAAATGGAACTTGGTGTTCATAAATGTTCTTCATTGTCTCAAGGTGAAAATGATTTAGCAGCAGCAATGTTGCCTTCCAACATATTTACATATTGAACATTACATTCCTCACGCAACCAATGTCTTATTTTATGTGCCTTGTATTATTGTAAAAATGGAGCTTATCTAGGTACATTGTGTGAAGTCATTATTTAGTCAGTGGGCATTGATTGAAAACCATTCAGCAGATGAAATGTGTCTAAGTGTGACATTTATTTTAACCACAAAGCCATGTTTATAAGAAACAGGTGACATCACCTCCAGTTGGCTGTCCTTTCTTGCTTTGTCAAGATACATAAAGAGATGAGAGATGAAGAGAAGACTAGATGGATAGAACTCCAGCGCTACAGTGTAGGGTCATTTTTAGAAAATTAATTCAAGCAGTGTCCGCTTCATCGAAGACGGCGTGACAGCCGAGATATTAAAGGGGCTGTAGCCAGTGCTCCTACTTCCACTGTACTCACTCAGTTCTCAACAGCTTTTTTGGCTCAAGCGCTGTCATTTATCATTTAATTTTCGAACCTGACTATTCTGTCCCACACACGACATGGCTTCCATTTTCTGCTTTCACAAATCTCTCCCTAAACGGACCTCTGTCCTGCTAACTTATTATTTATCTTTCACAACAATCTTTCTCTGTCACTGCTAGCTCTTCTCTATGGGTTTATCTAACAACATTCTGAAACAAAAATGTGGGCCTTTGGCTCTTTGCTGTAGGCCTGGCGTGTAGCGTGTGAGAGCAGTGACCCCTAGGGGTCAGGAGTCCAGACCAAGCTTAATGAGTCACTTTGTGAAGCACAGAAATAACACCTGAATGTGACATCACACACAGCTCTGAAAGATCGGTTGCACACACACAAATGGACTGTTTTACGTTTGTGGGTGGAGTTTAAGAGTTGAGAAGTGCTTTAACCTACTTGGATAGGATAAAGCATGGGTCAGATGGCTGAGCGGTTAGGGAATTGGGCTACCTATCAGAAGATTGCCGATTCGATTCCCAGCTTTGAAAAATGACGTTGTGTCCGTGGGCAAGGCACTTCACCCTATTTGCCTCGGGGGGAATGTCCCTGTACTTACTGTAAGTCGCTCTGGATAAGAGCGTCTGCTAAATGACTAAATGTAAATGTACTTGCCAAACGTATCTGATTTGGCAATTAGATCCTCTCAAATCCTCTCTCTCTACTGAAGGCTGGGGACCTTTAAGACTGACCCTACACAGCCTCATGACCTGTAGATCAGCTTTCATTGCATTAAACAATTAAATAATTATACTGGAGACCAAATAAGGACATAATTGCATGGAGCTGTCCAGTCTCTCACTCGATACAGATTACAACAGTGCGTTGAGAAGTCACTGCTAGAATCTGCTTTACTGCCTAACACCCTCATGTGCTAGGCGTGGATTGTTTCTCTATTTGAGGGTGTGACTTTGGTTCCGTTGTTGTTTTGTTTGTCCTACTAGTATGTATATACTAGTATGGAAATACAGATACAAAATAAACCAACCAAAAAGGAAATAGACTACGGCAGTCGAGTATTCAGAAATATTTTCACACCTCTCCTACCTCATCAATAGTCGTTCACATTTACATTTAGTCATTTAGCAGACGCTCTTATCCAGAGCGACTTACAGTAAGTACAGGGACATTCCCCCCCGAGGCAAGTAGGGTGAAGTGCCTTGCCCAAGGACACAACGTCAATTGACACGGCCGGGAATCGAACTGGCAACCTTGAAATTACTAGCCCGATTTTCTAACCACTCAGCCACCTGACTCCCGTTCACTGTACTGTATTTCTCTATTGGGCCACATCATTTGATCTCATGTGACTATAGTTTAGCATGTCAATAGGTCATGCCATTAGGTTCAGAGTGGATGCTTGTTCTGTTTGTTTTGAGTATGAGCGACATAGAACATCCGATTGCGCAACACTGCCACTGCAAAGACATACTTTAGCGGAATGTCTTCATAGTTTTATACTGTTGTGTTGTTTGCCAAAGGTGAGTACATTCTTTACCTGGGTCATGAGATGATAAAGTTGACAGGCAAATGTAATATTTTGAGGTCACATACTCTTGCGTACATGTCTACGCAGTCGACAATCCCCGAGCAATGGTATCTTGACAATGTGCCTGAGTGATTTGACCTGCCACATTTCGAGGTGCCGTGGTGTGTTTGATTGACACAGCTGCTGTGTCCTAAGGACAGATGACGCTGAGTTTAAAGCATTTTCCAAATCTCAGCCCTCCACCCTCTTTCCCCTCTCATTCCCTCTCTCTCTTTCTTATGTTGCCCCTGCACCCCCACCCCCACTCTCCCTCCACCTGTCCTTCTTTGTAAACTAGTTCTCCCTCTAACTCCTTTAGAGATCTTACAGTGTCAAAGACGGGCCTATTCACCTCATCTACTCACTCTCTTCTTCTTCTTTCCCTCCCTCTTGCCTCACCCCCTCCTCCCAGCTCATTCCCTCCCTCATTCCCTCCCTCTCCATGTGTAACTGTAGATGGAGTTATTAGTCGGACAGTGGGGATGACTGAACAGGTGTTTTCTAAATGGGCCTTTGAGTCTTCCGACATCATAGCTGCTGCTGGATGTAGGAATGCGCAAGTGTGTGTGTGTGTGCGCGTGTGTTAGGGGGTTGCTTGGCCCCTGTGTGCCGTGTTTGCCTCCGGCTTAGCCATTTGGCAATTTTCAGGGGTGAGGGTGTAGGATGAGTTGAGTTAGAGTGGAGGTGTGAAAAAGCGTAAGGCCTTTACCGATTCCCGGTTGTCATTACTCATCGACGCACGTCACTTGGGGTCCACCGGCCGGTCAAGAGACGGGAAACGTTGACACATTTAGAGCCAAGGAAAATTCCCTCCAATTTCTCCACACTTCACACCCCCACGCTACTCCCTTTTTGGTCTCTTCACACCCCCGCCCCCCCCTCACCCCCACTACCCCCCCCCCCCCCCGTCTTCTCAGATATGACATGTCTTTTAGCTGCCAGTGCTGGAGATTTAGCCCTGGTGTATTTCCCGATGAGAAAGAGCAGAGTCCTTCCGAGTGCTCTAGATTCCGCTTTCACGGTCTGGTGTAATAGCACGCATACTAAATCAAGATGGTAAACGCTGGCCTGGGTAACGATCATGTGACGACAGAGAAGCTTCAGGTGACCGTGCTGCCGTGGCCCCAGCAGCCTCCTTGGGAAGCCTCTTGGGAGATGAATAGAAAAGTGTATATTGAGTGAATGCATGAATAAATGAATGAATAAACACTGCTATATGAGCTCCCAGTGTGCCTTCCCCCCAGTCAAACCATTAGTCTCTCTCTCTCCTCTCTCTCCTCTCTCTCTCTACGGTTTGAGCATACACACCCTGCAGCTTTTGAAAATGAAATGCTAACAGTGTCAGTGTGAATTTCCTTTCAACAGTTTATCTTTTTTGTTAACCGAGTGATAACGAGTTAAGTTATAGTGTGTGTTTATATAGTCTTCATATCTAAGGTTTTTTTCTGCACTTTTTTTTACTCTCTTAGCTGTCCAGAGAGGCCGCATGTCCAACTCTCAGTCCAGCCCGGGTCAGTATTTGACCAATGGCAGCGACCCATACAACAGCCAGCCCTACCTATCAGGTTTCATCTCTTTGCTCCTGCGTGCCGAGCCCTACCCTACGTCCCGTTATGGAGCCCAGTGCATGCAGGGAAACAACCTGATGGGCATTGAGAACATCTGTGAGTTGGCGGCCCGGTTGCTCTTCAGCGCGGTGGAGTGGGCCAAGAACATCCCCTTCTTCCCCGACCTTCAGCTCATGGACCAGGTGAGGAGCGCCGCTGGGATGCACGTAGAGAAATAACGCGTGGTTTAGCTTCATTGTTACCGTCCGCGTACAGAGCTAGCGAGTCTACAGTTGCGCCATGTCTCCTGAAACTGACCTTCCCGGCCCGTTCTCCCTCCCGCGTCGTAGGTGGCGCTGCTGCGCATGTCGTGGAGCGAGCTCTTTGTGCTGAACGCCGCGCAGTGCTCCATGCCCCTGCACGTGGCGCCCCTGCTGGCGGCGGCCGGCCTGCACGCCTCGCCCATGTCCGCGGAGCGCGTGGTCGCCTTCATGGACCACATCCGTGTGTTCCAAGAGCAGGTGGAGAAGCTCAAGGCCCTGCAGGTGGACACGGCCGAGTACTCCTGCCTCAAGTCCATCGTGCTCTTCACTTCCGGTGAGTTCCGTTTCTACATTAACTCCATATTTATGGAGACGTTAGGTATCTCACATGACTACGCATTTGTGTTAACCTGTCGTAATTCTCATGGACGTCCCAAATGATGTTATTGTTGGTACGCTACAGCCTTATAAAAGATGGTACGATTCACAGTAGGACTGTCAGGTTTGGAGATTGTTCATGAAGTGTTTATTGTTCATGACCACGGGGAAGTGGGTGGGAATGCACCCGACCGGGAGGTGTCTCGCACCCTTGTTTTTGTTGCCGTCATCTGCATCTCCCTCGCACAGCTTGTCAGATCCACTTTACCCTGGCTACCTGGCTCTGGCCCCGGCCGCTTTCGCAGGGTGCGGATGGCTGGAGATCCACCTCTCCTTTCTCATTTCTTTCATCACCCACTTCTCTTCTGTGCTCCCATTTATTATTGAGACCAGTCAGGCGCCCCCCCCACCCCACCCATTTTCCTCACCCCAACCACAACCCTCTCACCCCTGCCCCCACCACATTGGGTGAATTATGCATGGTGGATTGGCTCGATGAGGAGGATTCTCTACAACCCTGGCCCTGACCTACATAACCCCTCTAGCCCTGAGCATCCCTGTGATACATGCATACACACAGAGTCTGAAACCGAGACGGACACACACACACTCATTCACATAGACAGACGGATAGACAGACCCCTGTGGACTGGACCCCCCCCATCGAGTCCAGGCTCGCATGATCTAACAGGGACAGACAAACTCCCAATGCCCCTGCTCACCTCCACCCCCGTGACCCTCCCCACAGACCCCAGTTCCATCACCACGAATCAGGCAGCGGGCATCTTACCACTTGCCCTCACCTCCCTTACCCCCAGCTTCACACTGTGTGAGTGCCCGGGCAGTCAGACAAAGGGAGGTCGGGCCTTACGTGGAAGACTGCCTGCGGAGGTGCCACTTCGGCACTCTGGCACGCGAGAGGAGTGCAGTTACTAGTCCCCCGACAGTCCTGCCATCTCAGCAACCTGCTTCTCGAGCGTACGGCACAAAATGGCCATCTCCAGAAAAGTAAAAAAAATGGATGAGACGCCTTACTAAAACGGCAACTGAGAAAGACAGAAAAAGACATGCTGAAGTGCGCAGTTTAGACCCCACCTAGGACGATGAGAATGAAGGGGGTGGGGGTAATATAACCCCCTCCCTAAAAATATGGAGCATATTAATCCTTTGTTGCGTGTAACTGAAGCACAACGGGGCAGAGTTTGAGTTTGGGGGGAGGGGAGGGGAGGGGCATAACGTGACAAAGGGGGACCTAGCGTGCAGGGTGGCGGTTTGAAACCCTGGCTCGATGCTTCCGCACACTACAGTAACTACAGTAAAGCACTTGGGATGACATTTGCCCGCGCTGAGCAAAGCCAGCCTCTAAATGAGGGTTCACCCAGGGGTCAGGAGAGGAGCAGCAGCCAGGCCGTGTGTCATCTAAAATGGGCCTTTGTTTTGAGTTCACACTTCCAGTTCCACCCAGACCTCCCCAGTCACTCTCTTCTGCGTAGGGAAAGAGAGAGAGCATAGAGGATGCATTGACACTCAGCACACATGAACACACTCTCTGAGCGTTAAACACTGTTACTGTACACACACCCCTCGGCGGACCAGACTCACACCAGGGACTGGTGTGCAGGGAGGTGTGAGGACAGGAGGGAAGTACTGAGGGTTGAGTGAGTGGTGTTCCAGTATGTGTGACAAAGTTAGGAAACAGGTTAGGTTAGATAGGTTAATCTCCAGCCCACTCCTTCTGCACTAGAACACTCAACATGAAAATACCAAACACAATTTAAAGCAGGTCTCATTTTGTTAGTGGACAAAATAATTCACAGTGTGCCCCCAATTATTTCCAAAACCCTGATCAAGACCCTCCTTCTCTCTGACCCTTGTCTGTCAAACGCAAAAGCTGTTTGCAACCGCTTGACTTCCAGCTCAGTTTTGGATGCAAAGTGAAACCGCGCCTACTCTAGGGACCTCATTAAAAAACCATAGGTAGCGGGATCAGTGCTGTATGTCGGTAACCTCACCTTAAACATGATGCTAATCTTTGCCCCCTCCCCCCCAGATGCCATGGGTCTGTCAGACGTGGCTCACGTGGAGAGCATCCAGGAGAAGTCCCAGTGTGCCCTGGAAGAGTATGTCCGGAACCAGTACCCCAGCCAGCCCAACCGCTTCGGCCGCCTCCTCCTCCGCCTGCCCTCGCTGCGCATCGTCTCGTCGCCTGTCATCGAGCAGCTCTTCTTCGTGCGCCTGGTGGGCAAGACCCCCATCGAGACGCTGCTGCGCGACATGCTGCTGTCCGGCTCCAGCTACAACTGGCCCTACATGCCCGCGGTGCAGCGCGACCGGCCCATCTCCCTCCACTACAACGAGAACGGGCCCTGAGAAGGGAAGAGGAAGGAGTAGTCGCGGGAATCAGGCCCAAACCGTGTTTTCGGTCATCCGTCTCTTGCTCCCTCTGGCCTCCTTGTCCGGCTCCTCAGTATTTCCCAATCCACTAACCTCACTTCCCCTTCTGAAACCTAGTCTTGACCAGCTGACCACCACCACGATACTCCTGGCCAGCCACAGTTAACCCATCCAGCCAATCACATGCCTCTTCTTGGAGGAGGGGGCCACGGCCTAATAGAGAAAGTGCCGGCGACACATGACATGAGACAGACTGAGTGGTGAACGGAAGTTATTGAGCTGTTTGCTAGTCGGTCTGTTGGACTCAAGATGGTTGTCACTAGATCTGAAATGTTGCTAGCTACTCTTTTGTCAATCTCGCATTTAAAGGGATTGTGTCCAAGAATCCTCCACAGTATGGTAAGACAGCAAGACCTTTGCCTGATTGAACTTCTCAACCCACAGTGTCAGGCCCAAGATTTGCTATTAACATTTTTTGGACGAAAACCAGAAGCCATTAAAAAAAAAAAGATGCCAAATTTCCTTGGACTTCTCCGAAGACATTATTGTGTGTGTATTAGCACTGTTTGTATTGAGAGAAAAACTCATGATTGTGTTCAAATGTATGTCATGGAATTATACAGTAGGCATCCACAGAGAAGGTGTTTGATGGGGAAAAGCTCAGGTTTGAGGGTTGGGGGATAGACGAACGTGCCAATATTAGTAGGACAAACAGACATGCCTCACCAGAGGCAGAACACACTTATAAGCAGCCCGTGCCAAAGCTGAAAAATTGACATTGTTTGGAATATTTTTTTGGTTGTGTTGGTGACAAAAGAAACTTTTGGTTTGTCTATGATTGACTTTTGACTTCTATTTAGATCTCTGAGGAAGTAAGAGTTTGTAAAAAAATAAATAATAATAGGCACTTGCATTGTGAAATTAGCCCGAGCTCACACTCCAGCCAAAACACAGCACTGGTAGATTGTCACTCAGATGCCATTTTGGAAGGATGGGAAACTTACAGGACCACAAGCATGTCGTTCCAGTGTTACCTTTGTCTGTTAATGTTTATAACCGAGAAGAGTAACACTCAGGGTACTAAAATGCCCACAAAGTGCTGTCATAGGAATGATATAACACATTTTTAGATTGTTTTCAGTCCTAATTGTCAGCCCACTGCAGCTGCCATTGTTACCAGTCCAATTCTGAGCATTTTAAAACTGAAAATTAGCTGGACTTGCCTTAGAACAAAGATTTTGTCACTGAGCATTTATTTTATGACTGTGCCATAATCTGTTGTTACCTGTTATAACAGGCATTAGGACCTCCTTATGACACTGTCATGGTAGGCCACCCACTGCAACTTCAGTGTCACTCGAGAAAGCAGGATACAGTACTATAGCAAAACGTATCATTAACCTCCAAACCTCTAGTAAAGTACACCCCCCCCCCTCACCCCTCCGCAGTGGTGGATTTTTACTGTGACTTGTATCTTATTTTTTATTTTTTTTACAGTCAGGCTACAAGACATATTTGATTGTTTGGAGTGTAATCTCAAGCTTTGAACATGGCACTCTGGTAACAGCAACAATAGTTTTGGGATTTGAAAGCCATTTGGGACCTTAGAGATCAGGACAGTCTGTTGATAAAGTTAGTTCACATAATATTTCTATGAGAGTATGTTGTTTTTTTTCTCTATTTTTGTTTGGAAAAATGGATACATTAATTGAAATAAAAAATCAGTTGTTCACAGTGGTTTCTCTGGTCTCACTTTACTTGATCACATTATTTGATCACATGATCATCTCAATTTTATTTTAATTACTAAAGCTAATCTTTTGTGAGGATGTATCTGTACTATATAAACTGAAGTACTACTCTCTGAAGATTTGATTTATTAAAGGCCAGTCTAACTGGCACCTAAATTGAAACCAAAGTGTATTCTCTGACCCCTTGTCCATTGAACCACTGGCAGTCTGTGGCCAAGGCCTTGAATGTTGCTATTTTTGTGTACATTCTCTGCTATCCGTTAAAGACTAATTTGGGCAGTGTGTTTCTCTTAAGTGTAATTTGATGTGATGGCCTACAGAGGCATAAAATTCATCAATACAGTCTGTCAACGATGATAAATACAGTTGGGGATTCCCCAGTCGTCACGGCAGGGTAGCTGTTGCGTTAGTAGCCCAAATGTTGATTGTTGCCTGCTGTTAGGGAGTGTGAGAGTGTAAGCAAAGACTCTGACCCGTCACTACATGATGTGTATCGTGTGTGTGAGCGAGAGAGGTGAAGAAGAGAGAAAGCTCATGCTCTTCAATGTCAAAGTGTCTGTGTGTGTTTCCAGACTCGAAGTTGTGAGTGAGTGTATGCAAACTTGTTGGCCCTTCACTCGGAGTGACGTCTTCAGACAGACACCAAACAGGATATAGTGAGAACAAAGGTCCTCCGACTTTTCCCAGAAAGATACTTCATATTAACAGTCCTTCCAACTCCCCCTACCCCGTCAAACACACAAACACACACACACAATCATAACCTTGTGCCCTTTTTCCGCCTTCCCCCAAGTGCTTTTCCTTACACTCCCCAACCCCCACCTCTCCACAGCCTTGTAACCCCCCTGCCTCCGCCCCACCACCAGTGGTGCATGTGGTGAGTAGGAGAGTGACTTATGCCTTCATTTCAGAGCTGTCACTCCTGACCAAACACCATGACCCCTCAACCCCTATTTTGGAAGCATGCATTTTTTACTCCCAGCTCTCTTCGTATGAATATAAATAAACACATGTGGCCAAAAGGTGTGTGTGTGTGTGTGTGTGAGGGTACAAGTGTGTGTGTACGTGTTGATAAGTTAAGGTATATCATGGTGACATAGAAGCTTTAAATGGCAGTTGAATTATTTGCACATGCATTCTGCACACATGTTTTCCCAGTGAACATATACATGTTTCATCAACACAGGACCACATCTATTGGTGTACCAAAACCAACATCCAACATATAGCTGTAAAGCTACCCGACTATTCTTTTTTTGTCACTACAGGTGTAAAGCATTGTATTCACTAGTAATACACGGTATATGTACAATTTGGGCTATGCAGTGTGTTGGATGTCTTTATATCAATGTTAGTCTCCAAACCAATCAAGTCCAAGTCAGAGGTTGGAATGACAAACACAATAAGCCCGGAGATACATCACCCAGTGTCCTGACAGTAATTGTCCCTGCTTCTCAAAGCCTCCCCCCCCTCCTCCTCCTCCTCCTCTCCCCCCATGGTGGCTTCAACAGGGATGACATGGGCGCCAGTCGGATGCATTTAAACCAGACACCCTCTGTATCTGTTATGACACACTTTCAATTTAGCATGGGGGGGGGGGGGGGTACCTGTAAAAGGAGACCTGGGAGGCCAAGTATTTTTCGCCAGAGAACGTAATTTATATTTCGTTGATGGGGATTGCGAGGGCGAGTCATGGTTTGGCTTGATAAACAGGCTAATTTTTTCTCTCCAAATGTTTCCCCCCCTTATCCGAACACTAACATCATCCGCACAAGGACAGGCCACTTGGTCTGTCTCTGTCTCTGGGGAATACTTCAGGGGGATGGGGGGGCGCCAGCGAAGGGGAGATCGATAGGTGAGGCGTCAGATTGAATTGAGGTCACTATTTGTTCCTGCCTAAGAGGACCCACTTACCAGCTTGTCGTCCAAGCTAGTGTGGTCTGAAGCGAGGTACGGGGGAGGCGGGGGAAGGGGAGGCAGGGGTGGTAACTGGACAGCTGTATGGGTGATCGTTGTGGGAGGAGTTTAGTCTTTTTTCTGTCTGGGTTGCGTTGAGCCGGCGTTGTCCTGGGGTTTAAAAGGGACGTGGTTTCAATGTTGACGGGTTCTGATGGATCGATAAGTTAGGCCCACTATTGCTGCCTAAGCACCATCTATATGTAAAACATGTGACTTGAGACCCTTGTTGCTCCCTTGTTGCCTTGTGAGAAAAAGTGTGTACTTGATGAATACAGATTTATATCTGCTGCTACAAGTAACTTGAAACAAGTGACATACTTTATTAGAAACAGACGACCTTTTAAAGGAGTAAGTCTTTTTACTTTCTTTATTTTGCATAAAATGTACTTATGTGTTATTGGATGAAGCATCTGGGTTCACCTTGCTATAATTAGAAAGGCCTCATAAAGTCTCAGTTATAATTGGGTTGAAGTTAGGCTGACATTTCAGTTGATCTCAGATCAATTTCCACTGGGCTTTCCATCACAGAACAGCATAACGAACAACTGGCCCTAAAAACCATCAACCAGAGCCCATTAGATATTCAGAGCAATCCATCTCCAATGCTAATATTATAATGAAAGGATCACTCCATGTCTGTGTGTGGTTAAACAGTGGACTGTTTGTGAGGATGTCCCAAAAGCAATAGCCCCATTTCCAGAATCAACACACCCCATTTGGCATTCCCAGATCCTTTTGAAATGGAAACGCTTGTTTTTTCCATAACTATCATCCCCTGCCAGCATCGAAAAAGGAAATTGCGATCTGCCTTCACATCTCCCCCTTCGCTCTCTCCTCCGATCTCATCAAGGCATGGCTGAAGTCGCCCCTCTTCTGTGGAAAATTGCTCCGGACCGACCGAAAGGGCTCCCATCACCCCCCACCATCATCATTGAGGAGCAGACCCAAACCATCATTGCCCCCTTCTTCCACCCTCGCACAGATCCTATCTCCAGTGTTCCTATTATAAATCGTTAAAGAGGGCCCCAACTCCAATATATCGCAACAGCATCAATATTGATGTGGGAGAAAGTTCTTCCCAAGCTTCTTCAGCCACTGAACATTAATATTGATGGTGTTGTGCTGCATCCCTGCTGCTGGGTTGAAACTCTAAAATGGTCGTAACAACCGGGTGTTGAGGGTTATAGGCCAAGCTTGCAGCTCAATACTTGGCATGGACATTTACCAGACGCAACGGAGGACCATGCCAATCATGGCGTCCTCGCTGACACCTTTACTTTATGAAAGGACAGTTCTTGGCCTTGACTTTCTGTTCCTTGTAAAGTCTTTTGTAGTGTGTGACTGCGACAAGCATATGAATGTATCGTTCTATTGTCTTTCATTGTCAAGGGTCAGAGACTGAAGTTGAAGGCAATTGGCCAATCATATAGGCTAATATACCTAATTACCCAGTGACACAGTGACTGTTTGCCAATGTTTACATGTCAACTCTTTCTCCACGGAAGTGACCATACATTTGATATTACAGTTATTTTCTGATGATCGGATCAAGACACACGTTCTTCACTTGCATAGCATTTGTTGTGTATTTTTCACCGCGAGACATGAACCACTGGCGTTTTATAATGGTTTCAATTCATCTCAATGAGATCATGGCTTTGCCATTGCTGTCTTCTCTGTTTGTAGAAATATATGATTACGCTAGGGCTGTTTCTGGGTCAGTAAGTTAAATATTTCAGAGGGTTTATTTTTAGTTCCGTCTGTTCCCACTTTCTGTAAGTCCTCCTCTCTCCTCCCCTCTCTCTCTCTCTCTCTCTCTCTCTCTCTCTCTCTCTCTCTCTCTCTCTCTCTCTCTCTCTCTCTCTCTCTCTCTCTCTCTCTCTCTCTCTCTCTCTCTCTCTCTCTGTCTGGGTACATCAGTACACCCCCTCCCCCCTCTGTCAACCATGTCTGCTGCAGGCCCCGGTTGACCCACTAAGTCATCTTCATGTGGCTGCGAGGCATATCAATCGTGCATTGTGCTCAGAAGGGGTCTTCTGTAATTGGTTAGGAGCTGAACAAAAAAAGATCGACCCCAGACAGCAAGATTACACTCACTGGCAGTTCAATCTTAACCATCGTCATCCACAGCTATGAGCTACATTTCAGGAGTCTATTCTACACATAGTTGCAGTCAGTTACAGACTGTGAAACATCAGAATACAGATCAATATGCCACTAAGAGTGGTTGTAGAACCTGGGGGCATTTCATAACAAGGCTCCTCTGTATAAGTTATTGTACACTTATATTCATGTATTCATTTTATTGCTTTATTAAGTCATATCTGTGCATTCAGATTCCACCAGGTTATGTTTCCCTATTCAGTCCAGTTTGAGGATACAGTACTTTGCATCCTCTGGTTACAGTCAGCCCCTGGTGGTGCTGTATCTCTGGCCTTACAGTGTTCATCATCTTAACCCCTGACTGGGTCTTGCTTGGTATAGAGACCAACATTGAGATGCAGTGCACTGGCGATAGATGTGGTGGAGTTGGATCCGGTCTATTAGATCACAGGCGCATCGCATCGAGCGAGCAGAATGTGACGAGGCAGGGGTAATTGTTGCAGAGACGAGCGAGCACTGAACTGAAAAAAGTGGAGCAAATTTTCCACAGCTTCTATAGAGACAGAATCACTGGAAACGGCCCTGGGGGCAAAGAGTCCCTGAGCGCTCTTTGACCCTGCCACATATGCAGGATCAATGGATCAAGTGTTGTTGCTCACAGATGCAGGGTGTGACCTCTGCTTTCCTGTCCATGACCCTGACCCTTTAGACAAATAGACTGAAGTTACTGCATCTCAATTGAAAACGATACTAAAGATGAAATTAAAGTTGTAGGTGCACCAGTTGCACAACCTTAAGCAGGTATAGGCTCAGGACTTGGAAAGCCCATTTTCTGCCCTGGCAGTTGTCACTCAGCCTTATCTCATAGATAAATGTGAGCTAATATGTTTCTCTTCTGAGTTTCAGAAGATTTGATTTCAGACGACCCACAGCCATGACAACATGGGACAATGATCTCACCTGTAACATAAACGCCGCAAACAACCATTTCATGCATAGGCTATACAAAACAAAATATTCGAGCAAAAAATAAGAATACGACCTAATCCCTGCTTGCTTCAAAATGAGACCTTTCCTAGATTCGGTTTTCTCCAACAAGCAGAGAGGAGTCCCAGCCAATGTCACAGTGTCCCATTGTGCCCCTGCCAAGCCCCGACAGAAAGGCCCCCATCCAACTTCTCACCTGCAGCATTGTCCTACAGGGGGAAACTATGAGAGTTTAGTGCAGAGTAATTAGGGACTGGGATTCCAGGACTAGCTTGCTTTTTGTCCTTGTTGTGGAAATCACTGACCCGGATGTGTGAGGTCACAGCCGTGGTAATTGGCGATGGGCGATGCAGCTGTGTG